>NC_058409.1:114886216-115212853 GCF_002201575.2 Neomonachus schauinslandi
TTTCTTTCTTTCTTTCTTTCTTTCTTTCTTTCTTTCTTTCTTTCTTTTCTTTCTTTCTTTCTTCTCTCTTTCTTTTTGGTCCAGTTGGATACTGTAAATTCCAGAAAACAAAATGGGGAGAAGTAGAGCAAGGGACATTACAGCGGCACAGAATGGCAATGTGATGTAGGTGGGCATAAACTTACAGTTCAAGTATTGCACTGTAGGTCAGACATGGTCTGGGTGGAATGCAGTAGACAAATCGGACCCACCCAAAGGGTGAGTTCCATTCCCAAATCACACAACTACTTATGAGGGAGATGATGGGATGGATGTAAGAAATGAACTACACTGTTTACTGCCTCCTGAAATGGACTCATTCTAGTTAGTCAACCTTATTCTTCATGGTTCTATAATATGCACCAAAATTAGGCTATTTTTACTAAATTCTTATCCTTTAAACGGTTTCCCTCGCATGAATCATGTCCTCTTTTTCTTAATTCCCTTTGATCCTCCTTCCCCTTGTCTAGATTGTCTGATCCTATGGCCTTTAGACTAGGTCTATGCATCACTTGCATTCCTGTTCAGTATAGCCATTTTCTACCTATATTGAATTATCATACACTCTCCTTGTTTATTTATTTATTTGAGAAAGTGTGTGCAGTGGAGGGTTAGAGGGAAAGGGAGAGAGAGACTCTCAAGCAGACTCCCCGCTGAGCGTGACCACCCAGGGCTCAATCCCAGGACCCTGAGATCATGACCTGAGCTAAAACCAAGAGCCAGCCTCTTAGCCGACTGAGCCACCAGATGCCCCTCATATATTCTCTTTTAGATTACTTTCTAAGTTTCAAGTTCTCAAGAGTCTCTAATCCTCCTATTTTGTATGCTTAGTCTCATTCATGGTAGTTTATTTCTGTGATTCCCATTCATGTTGTTAGTTGTTAATTGTCTACTTTAGTGAGACTTTTTCCCCCTCTTTATTTCTCAAATAATACTGTGGCATGGCTTTATGGAACAGCTTTGCCTTAGCTTTGCCAGGTGGCCCAGTGGTAATCACTGTCTCAAGAACAATATAATGTGTATCGTTACTATTAGCCATATGCTAATTTATCCTCAAGCCTACAGTAGCTATATGACTAGAACTTCACTTTATTTGGGGTTATATTTTTTCCTACATAGGTGAAGCAGAGACAGACACTTTTCTGTGTGACATTTAAAATTAAATGATCCACCAAATGTGTAGACATTGAAGGGTCCCAGCTCTGTTCAGATCTTTCAGTCCCAACTTTCTGTAATGCCCGGGCATGTCCCCTTTCTCACATGGGAACTATGACTTGAGTCTCTAAAGTACTGGGAAGAAAAGTACATCACAGGACACTCTCGGGTTCCAGTCACATGCTTACCCTTTGGTTTTTAGTTTCTATTTTATTTATGGTAGCTACAAATTTTCCTCCCTTTGTTGAAAACTTCGCTGTGCACTTAAAAATAAGTTTGGTTTGTTCCATCCACCATATCTTGGTATTTGTAGTGGTAAGGTTTCTAGTTATCTTTATCAGCTATCCTGTGAGAGGTGAGAGTTGCATTTTATCTAGCTTTATAGGCAGGAAAAACTAATTGAAAAGAGAAATTGCCCCCTTAATAGGAATAACAATTGCTAGTAAGCTCATTCTGGTAAAATCAGCCACTGTTTCCCATATTGTTAAAGTACAATATTTTAAAAAATGGCCACCACATAGAATTTGCCACTACAAATATTTGTGAAGTCTTTTAATTGGTAGACTTCTTCTTAAATTCAATAAAAAAGTAAATAAAAAGCTTCCTCCAAGTGTAAACATTATTAAGATTTTCATGTCAAGGTTAGAGGGAAATAAAATATACTGGAAGAATATAGCTTTGTGGACTATTTGGGGGAAATATGAAATTATATTCATACCCTAGCTAAAAACTGAGTTGTAAAGGTAGTTGTAAAAAGTATTGCCAATCTGCAATGATGCTATCGTATTAGTCATATTTCCATTTCACCTCACAAACGTTTGTGATGCATCTAATATGTGCCAAGCACGGTGCTCACACCTGGGTTATCCAAACACCATGATTATTCTCAAGCATCTTACTTACTTACTCCAGTGTGAGAACAGCATGTTAAAAAAAGAATTAAAATCCAGAGTGACGGAGCAGTACTAATAGATGCAAGAGTCATATGTCTTGGATGTAACACATGAAGTAATACACGAAGGAAGCCTTCACCAAGGACACTGCACCCTAGCAAGAGTGTGAAAGATTAATAGGTTTTGACATGCAAATTAACAAAAGAACATTTCAGCCACAGTGAAGGCCCCTAACACATGGACACGCAAAGCTTAATGGAAACGATGCTTAGGTGGGATCATCTATACTGAAGAAGAGTATGTTAATATTGATTCAAAGAGTTGGAGTGAGAGGATCTTGGGGTATCTAAGTCCTCACTTGTTAGTTTAGTTACTTCTCAAGAAGAACCACATTTGAGAATGGAAGCAGGATTCCCATATAAAAGAAGAGCAGCAAATTAGAAAGTGGAATATAAATCCTAGGGTTTGCCAGAGTATCTGGTAGTCAAGTGAGAAACATGAGTCGACCAGGATGGGGGATGGGTGCTGGTTTTCTACCAGTGCGAATACAGATGGTTGCGCCATCAGTACTCAATCACAGGCTCCCTTTTTCCCTACATATTTTGTATATGATGTGGTGGCGTTCAGCAAGAGCAGGAGCCACACTACTTAGGTTCAAATCCCAGCTCCTCCACTGGCAAGACCATGACTTTGGAGAAATTATGGATAATTTGGGGGAAAAAATGACTGTTTACTCATCTGTACAATGGGAATAATGGATAGAACATAACAATGATACCATGAGCTCTTGTAAGGCTTATGTGTGTTAATGTGTGCACAGTATTTAGAAAAACGACTGAAATTTAGTAGATATTAGCTATTTCTATTATTGCTTTGTAGATAGCCTGCCCTGGTTTTGTCCCTCATCCTGTTATAAAACATCTACTCAGAGTTTACTGGGGAAAAAAATCCACAAATCCACAAAACAATATTGTACATATTGTCCATGGGGTAGTGTTTAAAGGTACCTTAATCTTACCTACAACATTTAAAAATTTTTACATAGAGAATAAATTTATGTATTACTTATATGTGACAGAAATTTAAAATCATTGCTACTCTCTCTTTGTAGTTCTAGTTTGATGCTGGCTGAGATACAAGTTTTATCTTACCAAAGATACTTATCTTTTGAGTTTTTTTTCGGATCAACCACAAATATGATGAATACTTTGCTTCCCCAAACCCCACTGCTGCATTTAACCTTCATTCAGTGATCATTCATTCATTTTTCAGTTACTGAATTCCTACTATGTACAGACAGTGCTTCTAATTATTTAGATATGAGTTATAGTTTGATTTTTATAATTAGCAGATGTTTAAAAAAACACACACAAAAAAGTGTATCCATTCTTGAAGCATCTCAACAGGAAATCAGTATTTTAGGAAAAATTACAAAGATTGTAAGAAACACAAAATGATGATTATCACATATGCATAAAGAACAGGTGAAATGCTGATCAAAGCACCACCTGGGCAATTTTAAATTAGTTTGCAATGGGAGGAGGGGATCTTTTTCACGTTTTGATAGGTACATTTTTAAGAAAAATAAACTTAGTCTATCAAATATGAAGTTGAAATAAGATATCATTTTTGAAATATATTGGAAACAGTTCAAAAAATTTGTTTCTGCAGCTCTAGATGGAATAGAGGACCCATAGGTGACTAAACTCTGCACAAAGCAATGAGGAAGAAAATAAAACCTACATACAGATACATTTGTGGTTGTATTGTTTATTTTTTCTGTGACTAGGAAACAGGACATATACTCTGCGGCTGAACTAAATTATTTTAACAACTTTTTCTCTTTCCTCTAAATGCTGTGCATTATCTGTTAGCTTGAGAAACCAAAGGAAACTTAATTTTATGTGTCAACTTGATTGGGCCACAAGGTGCCCAGATATTTGGTGAAACTTTATTTTGGATGTACCTGTAGGGTGTTTTGGATGAGATTAACATTTGAGTCAGGAGACTGAGTAAAGTAGATTGCCCTCACTAATGTAGACGGGCCTCATCCAGTCCGCTGAAGGCTTAATACACCAAAAAGGCTGAGTAAGAGGGAACTCATCCTGCCTGAGTGCCTTTGGATGGAGATAATCAGGTTTTTCCTACCTTCAGACTCAAACTGAAACATCGAATCTTCCTTGGTCTCCAGCCTACCAACCTATGGACTGGAACTATGCCATCCTGGGTGTCTAACCTGCTTATGCACCCTGCAGACCTTGGGACTTTCCAGCCCCATAATTGCATGAGCCAATTCTTTATAATAAGCCTATTTCTATAGATGTACAAATCTAGATCTATATTATCTATTTAATTTACTAATATTTATATAGATCTAGATTTGTATATCTATAGATAGATGTAGGTATCTTCTATTGGTTCTTTTTCTCTGGAGAAGACTGACTAAAACAGTCACACTTGGTACAGTGAAACCCCTTGGGATGCTTCTTGTCAGTATCTTTTTAAAATACAATCTACTCCCCTTTTACGAAGATGACACTGAAGGCTAAGAAGGAAGTCCCTGCCCCTCCCAAAGCCAAAGCAAAGACTTTGAAGGCCAAGAAAGCGGTGCTGAAAGGCATCCACAGTCACAAAAAAGAGAAGATCCGCATGTCACTTACATTGCAACAACCCAAGACACTGCATCTGTGAAGGTAGCCCAAATATCCTCAAAAGAGCACCCCTAGGAGAAACAAGCTTGATCACTATGCCATCATCAAGTTCCCCCTGACTACCGAGTCAGCCATGAAGAAAATAGAAGACAACAACACACAAGGTCAACACCTTGATCAGGCCTGATGGAGAGAAGAAGGAGTATGTTCAATTGGCTCCTGACTATAATGCTTTCGATGTTGCCAACAAAATCGGAATCATCTAAACTGAGTCCAGCTGGCTAAATTGAAAGATAAATTTTTTCACACACACACACACACAAATATATATATATATATATATATACACAATATACTCTTGGGGCCCCTGGGTGGCTCAGTCGGTTAAGTGTCTGCCTTCAGCTCAGGTCATGATTCTGGGGTCCTGGGATCAAGTCCTGCATCGGGCTCCCTGCTCAGCAGAGAGTCTGCTTCTCACTCTCCCTCTACTGCTCCCCCTGCTTGGACTCTTTCTCAGTCAAATAAATAAATTAATTAATAAAATAAAATAAAATAATAAAATAAAATATAATCTACTCTTAAATCTCAGTGCAAAAACAAACAAACAAAAGCCAAACCAAAACCAACCAAAGAATGAGAGAAAAATTTAATGGTTAAAAGCCCTATAATTAAGCTATACTCCAAGGAGGGACAATATATGAGAACTTAAAAAACTTAAAATAAAAAAAAAAAAACTTACCAGGAAATTTGATATAAGCTCAAATCACAATAGTCTATTTCATTTGAATTCGAGAGAAAAAATATTTTAGGACATTCAGTCACAAAACCCACTGAATAGACATTTAGTTATGGTGAGTGTATGAAGGTATGAATATATATAGTATATTATTCAAATTTCTTAGAAAGTACTTGAGATTATGTGCATTAAAAAATGAAATATCACTCACTAGAAATCTTAAAATACCATCATTTCCATCCTACTATTTTGTAAAGTTTAATATAGATTCCCATCTTGATCTCAGGTATTTTCTTTCTAATGGCATTTTTGTACTTCGACGGTAATAAAATTTGAAGCAAAGGTGCCCTTTTTGAGGGAAACAACAGATTACAGTATGATTACGATTAGGATTTTCTTTCTTCTCTATGAAGACTATGGCACTGAGGCCTCAACTTATGTAGCTTCCCATGTCCTTTGCACTTTCATTCTGTAGTTCCTCCTTCAGACACTGGACTGAACACAAGCTCCATAAAGTGAAGGTTCTTTCTGGTTGTGCTTGCCTTATATCTTTAGCATTTAAAATAGTCTCCAGCCCGTAGGAAAAGATAAAAAATTTGTGGATGAGTAAATAACAAAATAGTGCATAAGAAAAATTCAACAGGATCTATTCAGGCAGATTTGTATTAGAAGACAGGACTTGAGTGAAATCTTAATTTGTGAAATTTTGCTACACTATCTAAACCTTACAGGTAATACTAAGAATCAGATAAGGATCAGGTGTTTCTAAATATATCTAAAACAATATACATTTTTTTTTTAAGATTTTATTTATTTGACAGAGAGAGCACAAGCAGAGGGAGAGAGAGGGAGAAGCAGGTTCCCCACTGAGCAAGGAGCCCGATGTGGGACTCGATCCCAGGACCTTGGGATCATGACCTGGGCCGAAGGCAGCCACTTAACCAACTGAGCCACCCAGGTGTCCCAACAATATACATTTTTAAAATCAGAACCAGTTATTGGGATCAGAGATCTTACTTAAGTAAAACTTTTTTTTTTTTTTTGGTATTATAGAACTTCCTTAAGAACAGAACCTCTGTTAACTTTTAAATATAAAACATGTCATATTTAACACCAAAAATTTAAGAGGATTTTCAACAACTAGAATGCCAATTGTCTTTTATAGAACTTATGCACTTTTGTGGTAAGAACAAAAAAAAAGTTTTTGAAATTGTGTGGTTTCAGAGCAGAGAGGAAGAAAGCAACAAATTTTAGAAGTTCCTCATTGCCCATCTTTTGTATAAATTTGCAGGTTTCAGCACATACATTTTTCACCTGGGTGGAAAAAGTAAAGATTTTTCCTCCTCCAGAATTATCGACCATGTAAAATATGTTCAAGAGTGTAAATGACTGAAACATTCAATTAAAGTACAGAGAAGTGCAAAATTTTTTAAAAATTAAAGTAAAAACTTCATGAGTGTGTCTGGTGGTTAGATGTTTGAGGTCTGGTATTTCCTACTGGTTATCGTGCTAAATCTTTTTTTAAACATAGTTCCTGAAGAATAATAAAAAGAAAAATTTTAATGTCTATTTCTTACCTATTTATCTTTTAACTTCTTGATTATCCAACTTCTTGGATATCTTTATCTGCCTTCTTCATAGAGTGAGTCTCTTGTCTTTGTTTCTTTGTTTTTATTCCTCTTTAGTACAGTCCCTCCCTCCTTTTCATCATCTGTGTCTCGTGTAGAGGAAATGTAGTTGCAATAATTGTATTGTGTATTTTGATTTATACTTTATCTCCTATCCTCTGGTAAATTAATTGACTAAAACCTCAGATGTAGAAAGATCTTAGTGTGGTGCTTTTTTATTCAATTAAAACAAAGATCTCAGTTTCCTCATTTGCAAGTAAAGGTGGAGTGGATCTTTAGTCAGGGAATACACCTGCCCGCATTATTCCAACAAACCAGCTCTCCTTCTAGTTTCTTATTTTATTTTATCTCATTTTATCTAATCTTATTTTTTTAAGTAATCTGTACGCCCACCGTGGGGCTCGAACTCATGACTCGGAAGTCCAGAGTTTCACACTCTTGTCAGCTGAGCCAGTCAGGCGCCGTCCCCCACCCCCCAACCCCCTGCCCCTTGCGTTTCTTATTTTTAGAAGCATGGCTGCACCACTCACTGAACTGCCCCGCCCCACATGGGAATTTCAACTTCAGCTTCTTCCCTTCTGTCCCTTCTACCCCACAGCTAAGTAATCCCCCGTTCCTGTATATTCTGTCTCCTAAATAACTCTCGAATAAATCCATTTTTTCCCATCTCTTGTCTTATTTATTCCAGTCCATATTCCACAAAAAAAGCTGCGTGAACCCTTATTGGAAACTCCGATCTCTTCCCCTCCCTCCCTGTGTGAGAAGATACAAACAAGCCCGTCCTCGCCCACCCAGGACCTTTTAGACTCTGGCTCCAGCTTTCCTCCTTCGTCCTGGATTTCTCCATCATTCTCCTCCCTGACCCAATAACCAACCACTCTCTAGCTGTGATACAGTTCTTTCAGCTCCTTGAACCTGCCCATTCTCTTGCGCTTGCGCATTCGTTTTTTACTTCCTGTCCTTTGCACATGCTTCCTGCTCCGTCTAAAACGCTCTTTTCTCAACTCTTCCTCTGCCCAACTCCCGCTTGCCCTTCGGAATTCATCTTAGATGTTATTTCCACTTGTAAATCTTAATGCAGTCTGCAAGGCGAGTTCTCTGAAGAACCCTATCTTGACCCCTTCACAGTACTCACACACCATTTTATTTTTAAGTGGGTGGCCCGTCATGCTGCTGTTTCTTACTAGGAGAAACCTTTTGTTCACTCTTTTGTCTCTTTTACTTAACATTATGCCTTACTGTAATAAGCATTAATAAAACATGTTGTAATTGGTGAGCTCACATATTTCCTTTTAGTTTTATTATTTTGATTAGGTTGGGCCTTTCCCCCTTCTTATTTTTTCTGTTTCTTCCACTTCCTTCTGTCAGAGAGAAACAAAACCGGGCACTGGCAGAGTGGTAAGGAAAATTCTAATCAGTGATGCGCTACCGCATAGAGAAGAGATCCAGTGTGAACGAACTCAACTTGGATTTGTACAGAAGAAGAATGAGCGAATCGGGAAGAGAGTGAACATGGGCACAGTAGAGTCAGGGAAGTGGAAAATTACCGAGTGCGCTGGAAGGGTTATTCCTTGTGAAACCCACCTGGGTTTGCTGACTGGCACGCTGATGGAGGCGAAGCTCCAAGCCTCCGACAGAGGCGGGGAGACAGGAGCTCCCTCTTCAGGTGTTGGCTGGAACAAACAGTAAATTCTTTGGGCAGCTTTCAGTTTTCTTAGACCGACTTTAAGGGGGTGCTAGAGTCATCCTAGGGATGTGGCCTTGAGCTTTTAGAAACTATGCTAATGTTTGTTCAAGCCTTTCTAGGCTTGATGATTACCAAAGGGCAGGGGCGTGGGGGGATGGGTGAAATAGGGGTTGGGGATGAAGGAGGGCACTTGGGATGAGCACACAGTGTTGTAAGGAAGTGTTGAATCGCTACATTGTACACCCGAAACTGGAATTAAAATTAAAACTTAAGGTGAAAAAAAAGTCTTTAGAGGCCAAGGCTGAGGCTTGTCAAGAAGAGGGCTCAGAGGAATCTGGCTAGAGTTTGGTCAAGGAGGGAATCCTTGTCACTTCTTTGAGTACTTCTAAAATCTCTTTTTAATTTTTATTTTGCCTTTGCTAACGTCTCCATCCAATAGAATTGAAGCAAATTAGATGTAATTAAATAAGCCTTGGCATATTTATTTATTTAAAGATTTGTTCATTTATTTTAGAGAGAGAGTGCACAAGTAGGGGGGAGGGGAAGAGGGAGAGAATCTCAAGCCGACTCCCGCTGAGAGTGAAGCCAGATGCAGGCCTCGATCTCACGACCCATGAGATAATGACCTGAGCTGAGATCACCAGTCCACCAATTAATCAACTGAGCCAACCAGGCGCCCCAAGCCTCAGTATATAATATTGGAGCATCTGGCTGGCTCAGTCGGTAGCGCGAGTGACTCTTGATCTCAAGGATCATGAGTTCAAGCTCCACCTTGGGCAGAGATAACTTTAAAAAAAATAAACCTTGATATATAATATAAATTTAACACAGCTATATTAGCTTATACTGATTACACATGTAGAGTTTGGAACGGAGAGCATGTTGATATGAATTGGCACCAAGGCATTCATTTCTAACACTGATGCTATTTACTGCCCAACAATAGCTACTTATGAACAGTTTATGAATATTCCTGAAAAGTCATTGTTGGCCACTTCTAGAGTGAGTCTCCTAGCTTTCTTCTGAAGTGAGCAGTCAGGCTCTCCCGTTATTCTGCTCTTATCCTTCTAAGTCTATGGTAATGATTATGATCTTACATTTCTGACATCAGAAGGACATGTGTTCATCATTTCACTAACTTAGAAATGAAGGTAATAAAATTTTCTTTATGGTAAGCATTTTTCCACTCCAAGCTCAGAGAAAGAAGTTTTAGGGAGCATGAAATAAATGTTATCAGTCAAACTGAACAGACTTGTTAAGCCAGGAGTTTCTTTCTTTCTCTTATATTTATAGTTGTATCCTGATCAAGGACAAAATAATGTATGGACAAATTAAGCAATTCAAGATCATTTTTTGTATATTTGATCCACTTACTAAATCATGTGGTTTATTACTTAGTATAGTTCTTCAATTCTCCTTTCTAACTCTATTTCTTGGTTTGTAAATAAAAATACAAGGTCTTTCAGATAACTCAATTTAATATATCCCTCTTTATGATATGTCTAGTTGCTAAAAGTGTATGGTCCAAGGTGATATTTTAAAACTCAATATAAAGAGCTATGTTGTAAAAGCACCAAAGGTCTGTTGTTAAGAATGCCAGTTGGGGGGGGTGGGCTATGCATATGTGGGGGCCAAGAATATATGAGAAATCTCTGTACCTCCCTCTCAGTCTTTCTGTGAACCCCAAACTGCCCTAAAAGTCTTTAAAAAAAGAAAAAGAGGAATTCCAGTTAGGTTTTTGCTATTTCTTATATTCTGATACTGGGAGAAAGAGGAAATGGGGAGATGTTGGCCAATGACTACAAACTTGCAGTTATAGGATGAATAAGTTCTCGGGACCTAATGTATAGCTCAATGACAACAGTAGCAAGACTGTATTGTATACTTGAAAATTACTAAGAGAGTAGATCTTAAATGTTCTCACCACACATACAAAAATGGTAATTGTGTGAGACGATAAAAATGTTAACTAACACTAGTATGCTAATCATTTCACAATGTATATGTATATCAAATCACCATGTATATATCTTAAACTTACACCTAGTTAATATGTTGATTATATCTCAATAAAGCTGGGGAAAAAGGAATAATCTGTTTTATCTCTAAATTCAGATTGACAGTAAGGATATTGGAAAGGAGGCTGTGTTAAAAGGAATGGAAGAAAGTGACAGATTTTTCAAGGCAACAAATAGCTTCAACTAAGTATTTTTATCATCCTTTGATTAAATATTTCAATAGCTTATGGATGCTACCATTCTATTTTTGGAGCACTGTTATTTTTGGAAGTAAATGCTTACTTTTCAGGAAGCAGGGAAAGTAATGCCTTTAATATAAAAATTTACAGTGCGTCAAATGGGTGGGATCTCACAGGTAAGGTCAGGTAAAGGAAGAGCTCTTGTTTCTAGAGAAAGGGATTGCTTTTGGAGAGCTTTCTTAGAGAGATGAATATAAATAGGCATTGAAAAACAATCCCCAAATTATTTCTTATCAAATTCATTTAAAAAATTGGTTGCAAATTGCATGCAATCATACATATATAAGATTGGACTTAAAACAGTTTTGGCTTAGGGATGCCTGGGTTGCTCAGTCAGTTAAGCATCTGCCTTCAGCTCAGGTCATGATCCCAGAGTCCTGAGAGAGAGGCCCGCATTGGGCTCCTTACTCAGCAGGGAACCTGCTTCTCCCTAGGCCTGCTGCTCCCCCTGCTTGTGCTTGCTCTCTCTCTATATAATAAATAAATAAAATCTTAAAAAAAAACAAAAAACAAAGAAACAGCCCTTTCTGCCCATGGATGCCACCGAGTAAGCATCATTAAAGTCTCCCCTCCCACTGCAGTCAGGTCTAAGTCAGAGTCTCCAAAGAACCTGAATAGCTGCGGAAGCTCTTCATCAGAGGTTTGAGCTTTGAAACAACCAATGAGAATCTGAGGAGCCATTTTGAGCAATGGGGAACGCTTATGGACTGTGTGGTAATGAGAAATCCAAACACCAAGCACTACAGAGGCTTTGGGTTTGTCACGTATGCCACTGTGGAGGAGGTGGATGCAGCCATGAACGCAAGGCCACACAAGGTGGATGGAAGAGCTGTGGAACCAAAGAGGGCTGTCTCAAGAGAAGATTCTCAAAGACCTGGTGCCCACTTAACTGTGAAAAAGATTTTTGTTGGTGGCATTAAAGAAGACACTGAAGAACATCACCTAAGAGATTATTTTGAACAGTATGGGAAAATTGAAGTGATCAAGATCATGACTGACCGTGGCAGTGGCAAAAAGAGAGGTTTTGCTTTTGTAACATTTGATGACCATGACTCTGTAGACAGGATTGTCCTTCAAAAATCCCATACTGTGAATGGCCACAACTGTGAAGTAAGGAAAGCCCTATCTAAGCAAGAGATGGCTAGTGCTTCATCCAGCCAAAGAGGTCGAAGTGGTTCTGGAAACTTTGGTGGTGGTCGTGGAGGTGGTTTTGGTGGGAATGACAACTTTGGTCGTGGAGGGAACTTCAGTGGTCGAGGTGGCTTTGGTGGCAGTCGAGGTGGTGGTGGACATGGTGGCAGTGGGGATGGCTATAACGGATTTGGTAATGATGGAAGCAACTTTGGAGGTGGCGGAAGCTCTAATGATTTTATCAATAATCAATCCTCAAATTTTGGACCCACGAAAGAAGGAATTTTGGAGGCAGAAGCTCCGGCCCCTATGGTGGTGGAGGCCAATACTTTGCCAAACCAGGAAACCAAGGTGGCTGTGGAGGTTCCAGCAGCTGCAGGAGCTACGGCAGCGGCAGAAGGTTCTAATCACTGCCAGGAAACAAAGCTTAGCAGGAGAGGAGAGCCAGAGAAGTGACAGGGAAGCTACAGGTTACAGCAGATTTGTGAACTCAGCCAAGCACAGTGGTGGCAGGGCCTCGCTGCTACAAAGAAGACATGTTTTAGACAATACTCATGTGTATGGGGCAAAGAACTCGAGGACTGTATTTGTGACTAATTGTATAACAGGTTATTTTAGTTTCTGTTCTGTGGAAAGTGTAAAGCATTCCAACAAAGGGTTTTAATGTAGATTTTTTTTTTTGCACCCATGTTGTTGATTGCTAAATGTAATAGTCTAATCATGACGCTGAATAAAGGTGTCTTTTAAAAATAATAATAATAAAAAAATAAAAATAAACCAATTTGGGCTTAATAAGACTAGGGAAACAAAGTGGGTTTATACATGCAAGAACAAGAATTTCCTTTAAAATCAAACAAAGAAGTCATATTTGAAATTACCACTAGAGGGCAGAAAATGGGGAAAAGGAGAATAAGAGCGGGCAGGTTTCTAGAGTCAGAATTTTCAAGCTCTTGGAACCTCTGAAAACAACTGTAATAATAACAAGAGTTAATATTTATAAAGTGCCTACTATGTGCTGCCCAATTTTTAAAATTTCCATTTTGTAAATGGGGAAATGGGTTAAAGAACTTGTTCAAGGTCATATAATAAGTGAAAGGTAGCACTGGATTCAAATCCAGACAATTTGACCTCAAAGTCTTTACATGGAATCACAACCTCTTTCCATGGATGACAGTCTCTTTCATTTGGGTATACTCTATTAAAAAGAAAAGTGTGTATAATCATCCTCTGAACTGTGAGAGAAAGCAAGATAAATGTTCTAACTTGCTTCTACTGTGTTACCTGACAAACTAGGAGTTTTGTGGGTGGTCTCATATACACACATTGGAAAACAAAAGTCTAAAAGTGTGTTTTATTAATGCTGCAAAATGCCAACACTATGAAGTTTTCTGAGTCATCTAAACTAACAAGCAGGACCTGTGATGGTATCATTATTAACAGTATAAAGGGGAGGTTAAGCCCACAATGAAAGAGGAGCTGCATTAACCCAACAGGAGACCAGAGGCCCCAGCTTGTCCTTCAGCCACATTTGTGCCATGAGGAGGAGGGGTGCAAATTAAAATAGAATGGGTGAGTCTTGATTGTTAAGACACAAACTCTCTAAAAAAAAAACAAAAACAAACAAACAACAACAACAACAAAAACACAAGCTCTCTGCACTCCGTCCCATTTCTAAACTCATCAGTTGAGCACAAGGTGGAACCTGAATTTGGCCCCCTGCCTCGGCACATATAACTAGCTGAGGTAGCTCATACTCTAATACCAGCGCCCAGGAAAAAATCAGGAGACTGTCATTTCACTGCTATCAAAGAAAAGCAGCAAACTGAAAATCAAAGTCAGCAGGATTAATAGACCGGACAGAATAAGGGTCTAAAATATGCATGATTAATATTTTCAAGGAGATGCTATTTTATTTTCAATCAAAATTCAATCAGACATTTTTGGAAGACCTTAGTAATTTTATTTAAAAACATATACAGAAGAATAAAGGCTCATGAATACTTCAGGCATTTTTATTTTTAAGAAAGAAAAGAATAAAAACACATCCTGCTAGGTATGACATAGTACAAAGCCATATTACTAATAATAAGAATTGTGGTAGTTATCACAAATAAATTATAAAGCATAAAGCAGAGCTCAGGAATATATATATGCACACACTATTATAAGCACATATATAAATGTGTTGTATGGTATAGCTGAACTGTAAGGGTGAGTGCAGAAAAGTCGGATTGTCTGGTAGATGGCATTGGGAAAATGATAGAAATCCAAAAAATTACATTGGAGCCATAACTTATATCATAAATAAGATACTCCAGAAACAGTAAACATGATAATAAAAAGTAAAATTACAGAACGAAAAAAATTTAGGAGAATATATGTGTTACCTTGGAGTAGTGGAAAATCATATTGATTAAAACTCTAGGAGGACAAACCACAAAGGAAAGAAAAAAAAGAGAGACAGAGAGAGAGAGAGAAACAGGGAGAGAATAAGGATTTAACTACAGTAAATTAAAAAGCTACTTTAATGGACAAAAACGACAAAGTTAATAAATGGTTGATAATCTGGGAGAAGATATTTGCAATGAGTAAAATAAACAAGGGGTCGGCATCTAGAATATGCCAGGAATTCCTAAAAATCAAGATGGAAAGATAGGAAATCCAGTTTAAAAAAAGGGGCAATGAAGAATAATAGACAATTTCCACCCAGAGAAAACTACCTGGCTAAGAACTCTGGGGAGAGTTGCTCAGTTTCCCTTATAAGCAAAGACAGGCAAATGAAATTAACCATGAGATAGGACTTTACTCCCATTAGTTTGGCAAAGTGTTGAGAGCTGGACACCATCAAGTATTGGTAAAGCAGTGGGAAAGGGGGTATAAATGTGTAACCACTGCAGAGAGCAAGGTGACTTTATAGAGTAGAATTACTGTGTACAATTTGTATGTTAATTGTATTTCAATTAAAACAAAATTTAACAAACAAACCCTAAAACCATGTATAACTTATGCCCTGGTGATTCCACGCCTGGGTGTTTCCCAGAGAACCTTCTATACAGATCCATAAGGTGACAGATACGAAGACGTGCCCATTACTGCATTGTTTCGAAAGCAAGAAATAAGTTAAACCTTGCTGTTCTTGCCAAGAGGATGAATAAGAAAGATGGTACAGGAGACTAGGAATACTAGTGTCGCGGATAGAAGCATTGAGCTAGATGCATTTGAAGAACATGGAGAGATTTTAAAAATAATGTTGACTGAAAAAAGTAAAAAACAACCAGACTGATAGAATACAATCTTTTAGTTAAATTCAAGACACCTGTGCTCCCAACATACAATTTGCAGAGTACAGGTAAAACTTGTTTTATTGGGCTTCGCTTCATTGTGCTTTGCAGATATTGCAGTTTTTATAAACTGAAGGTTTGTGGAAACCTTTGTGTCCAGCAAGTCTATCCAACAGATCCAACAGCATTTGCTCACTTCATATCTCTGTGTCACATTTTGGTGATTCTCATAATATTTCACTTTTTCATTATTATAATGAAAATTTTGAAAAACAAATTGAAAAATTTGTTATGGTGATCTGTGATCATTGATTATGACTCCCTGAAAACTCAGAGGATGGTTAGCTTTTTTGTTGTTGTTGTTGTTTAACAATAGAGTATTTTTAAATTAAGGCATATACATTTTTTAAGACAGAATGCTATTGCACACTTAATAGATACGGTATAGTGTAAACATAATTTTATATGCACTGAGAAAGCAAAAAAAATTCATTTACTTGCTTTATCGAGGTGGTCTGCCGTGGAACCCTCAATATGTCCCAGGTGTGCCTGCATAGGGGTGGAAACTGTTTTCCCCCTCCCTGTCTTAGTTTCATTGACTGGGGCCCTAGACATTAGACTAACAAAAGACAGAATAACAAGAGAAAAACAGAAGTTATTAACCTGTGCATCCTGTATACTTAGAGGAACAGCCAGTGATGAGTGACTTGAAAGAGGTTTGTTAGCTCTGTGACGAAGGACCCTGGACTTTTTGCAGGATACCCTTGTCAACAAGATCCAAGGCAAAAAGTGTAACATGGTTTCAGTCTGTCCACTCCGGGTTCTGGCTTGTGCTTATGGGTTCCGGCTGTCCCTTGGTCTCCTCCACTTTACATCCATCTTCCCTTCTTGACTGCCTGCTAGTGTGCTTCATGCTCCAGCATTAGAAGCAGCCAAAATCACCTTGCCAAAGGTGCTTAACTGGCTCCCACAATTGCCCAGTTCTCTGTAGCAAATTATATATATGTGCCTCCTAGTGATTCTGCTTTCCTGGTTGAATGGATACAATTACTGTCTATTTAAGTTTTTATTATTTTCTTTCCAAAATTTTTTGTTTGTTTACTTATTTATAGAGGTGGGGGGAGGGGCAGAGGGAGAGGGAGAATCTTTCTTTTTCTTTTTTTTTTTTTAGATTTATTTATTTATTTGAGAGAGAGAGAGAATGAGAGACAGAGAGCATGAGAGGGAGGAGGGTCAGAGGGAGAAGCAGACTCCCTGCCGAGCAGGGAGCCCGATGCGGGACTCCATCCCGGGACTCCAGGATCATGACCTGAGCCGAAGGCAGTCGCTTAACCAACTGAGCCACCCAGGCGCCCGAGAGGGAGAATCTTTAAGCAGACTCCCCGCTGAGTGCATGGCCGGATGCAGGGCTGGAGCTCACAACCCTGAGATCATGACCTGAGTTGAAACCAAGAGTTGGATGCTTAACCAACTGAGCCACCCAGGCACCCCAAAGTTTTTTTATATTCAAATTTAATTTTGAAATAATTCACACACAGACATATGCACACACTGATATACTGATTTGTGAAGAAGACATTACTGATCCACTTGATGCTGGTGCCCTTTTGCTCCCATCAATATTGCATTTGCATTGCTCTCTCTCTCAGGTAACCACTCTCTCTCTTAGGTAACCATTATTCTGAATTTTATGCTTATCATTCCTTTGCTTTTCTTAACGTTCTAATGTATACATTATTTAATTTTGTACATTTTTGAACTTAAAATAAATGGCATAAAATTAGACCACCATATGACAGTGATGACTTATAAAAATTATTTTCTTAAATCTGTGTATCTTTTGTTAAAAAATATTATCTAGATAGGCATCTTCCATCCCATACTGTATGTTTCCCTTGTTCAATTTGATTACATGGATTTTAGACCATCAACCTAGACTGTTGACATTCATTTGGATCTTGGTTCAGCTGTCTAGCATATTACATTTCCCACCTGCTGTGTTTCTTTCCCTCAAGTCTTGCTGAGAATATTTTCTATGTTTCCATTCAAATTATAAAAATATTAGGAGAGTTTCAAAAACAGAGTGCAGACACACATTACTATTAGCTTCATCCTAGTATGGCCTTCTAGCTCAATTCGTATGTCGCTTTGCTGTGTTAACAAAGTGTTCTTAGCATCATTCTTATCATACTTGCTATAATTGTTTATTTACTTATCACTCTCAACAGCTAGACAGTAATATCCTTGGTGAAGGGACAAAGACTAATTCCATTTGTATTTTCTGTGCAAATCACAATACTTGGTACTAAATAGACACTCAGTAATTAAATTATCTACTGAATGTTCCAGTTTCATTTAGAAGGACAAATAGGAATTCAAGAAATGAATAAGGTGGGAAAAGGTGTTTTAAGCAGTAGAAGCAATTAAGGGGCAGGGTAAATTGAACAAAATTAGGGATAAGCTTAGTACTGTCAAATTTCCTGTAAGGAATTTATATTACAGAAACATAAATAGGCAAATAAGCCAATGATCAGACTAGGTAGGCCTTCTGCTGAAGCATCTCCAGAAGTTTCAATAACATACAACAGGAAAATGAAAGTGGGGACCACTGATTCTTGAAAGAAATGTCTTTATTTAAAAGGCATAAAATGGGGGGTTGCCTTTTCTGGTCTTACATTTGGTTTTGAATAGTTTGGTATAACTTTTTTTTTAAAGATTTTATTTATTTATTTGACAGAGAGAGACACAGCAAGAGAGGGAACACAAGCAGGGGGAGTGGGAGAGGGAGAAGCAGGCTTCCTGCTGAGCGCGGAGCCCCGATGCAGGGGCTCGATCCCAGGATCCTGGGATCATGACCTGAGCCAAAGGCAGATGCTTAACAACTGAGCCACCCAGGCGCCCCTGAATAGTTTGGTATAACTTTTAAATGAGCTGGATAAACTGTCATGTTTTTCAGTTGAAAAAGAAACTCAGAGCTATTTGAATATTTGCTTTTGTTCACTTAAACAAGGATTTTTGACACTTATTTCTTCTTTTTTATTTTGTTTCTCTCTTCTATCTTGCACCAATGGTTTCTGTTCCTGTAATATGCTTGAAGGGCAGGAGAGAGACAGGAAGGAAAGTAGGGTGGGGAAGTGGAAAATGGAGGGAGAAAGGGGGAGAGGGATGGGCAGAAGGAAAAGATTTATAGGTTTTCCTCTCAAAGATTCTAATTCAGTGGACTGAATTGGATGGTACTGTAAAACTGAATTTGGAGACATTTCCAGAATTGATGGTGATGTGCAACTAGGTTTGAGAACCATCATCTAAGGGATAAGGTAATGTGTTGACAAACAAATGAACACTCAATCACAAAAAAATCATCTGTGAGTCTAGTGTAAGCCAGTGATCAACTATTAGGATATTAGTAATGCCTATCGTTGGAACTGCATCAACAAATGTCTGTTCTGGTTCTGTCTCTGGATCACATTTTACTGCTCTCCCCTTGGGTCACCTGTAAATCAAACACCAGTAAATTTTCTGAGTTGACCCATGTTCAAAAAACTGACCATTTCCTTGAAAAGATGTTGACATCTTAATTTCAGAGTTCCTCAATGGTTTTATTTGAAATTAGAACAATTTTGAGAGTAAGAACTCCCAAATTCTATTTCTATTGATTAATTTCTCCTCTGTATTAATTAGATTATAGGCTTATAATTTCAATGGTATACATGAAAGAACTATATTAACAAGTGTTGCTTGTAAGAAAGAGCAAATTGTCAAGGCTGGAAAATTATGGGCGGTAATGGCAGAAAGAATCTCTCCTAAGGGGGGAAAAACAAAACCCTGAAAATTGGAAGCTCGTGTCCATTCAGCTTATTCTCACAACAAGAATCACCTGGAATATTGTTCCAAATTATTCCATAACAAAAGTTTAAAGATAAAAAATGTCTAAGAAAAATAACTACATAAAATCTGAAGTCATAAAAAATTTCAAAGTCAATGCTGACTTGAATACAATATAGAAGTGTTAAAGGAGAACACTGTATATCCAGAGTCCTGATTTTTAAACCAAATTAACTACAATTGGTTGCAGTGTTAAAATTGTACTTTCTTGCATTGGCTATATTTTGAGACACCTTTATTTTCAGTGGTTTAAAATTATTTTCCAATAAAATACTTTAACAAATCAACCACTGCTTCACTAACGTGCAGTTTTCAAACTACAGTGCATTTTTTGTTTTGCCTTTTTTTAGTATAGAGTTTGATTTGAGAATGAGAGGGATTGAAATAAGCTCAGGTTCGAACCTAGACTGGGAAAATTAGAGTTAAATGGAACAGTCACTGTTATTTGACAGGATTCTGTGGTTATTCTAATAACACTAGTCAGTTCACATCCAAAAAAGTTCTGGTAACTTATAAGTTGTATGTATAGTTCCATATTTGAAAGAGTAATACACATTACATCTTGCTTTTTCATAAAGAATTTGTACCTCCAGTCAAATATTTCTGACTTTTCCAACCACATTTTTGGGGATACAGACTCAACTAAAAATTTTGTCATATATATGAGTTTGAAATAATATATCTGAGTATATATGTTATGTACATACCTATATAGGTGTGTATGTATATCTAGATATCTGCATCTAGTTATACAGATGTGTGTGCGTATGTGTGTGTGTGTGTGAGATTTAAAATGAAGTTATGTATTTTAAGGACATATCATATGCTTCCATTCCAAGAGGGCACTACTGTTTTGTTAACTGAGAATCTCTGAATAGTCTTTCCCGCAAACAAAATAGGCAAAATACTTTTAAAGTGTTTTATATGACCAATGGGAGATGTTATATAGAGAACAAGAAATAATACTAAAAGCTGTGTTCTAATAGTATGAAATCACTATAATATAGTACAATGTTGATGAAATTCAAATTTTAGAAAAACATTTGGCTCTTGGTGTCAAGTACACAATACCCCTGAGTGCAGAGATGCTAACTGAGTCTAGTACTCATTCTACTGGAAATGTATACAAAGTTAGTGGAATAGCTGAAATCATGGAAGAAAGTGAATTCCACCTAGGTCATTCTTTAGTAATTAACTGGCAAGGGTTTATCTTCTCTTCCACTCTTCTCTTCCTTTGTGTATAGATGTTACCTTTTCTTCCTGTTTATAAACTTGAGTGGATTACAGAGCAGTGAAACTGAAGGCCAGGTGTCTAGAATTTCAGTTCCTTGAGGAGCAATATCTGATCTCACATCCTCCACTTCAAAGGGAACGGCTTTGTTGGAATACGAAACACAGGTAGTGTTGGGTCACCAGTGGGCATAATCAGTTATTTGAAAGTACTCTAGAGATTGCCAAATATTATCGCTTTTAAAGTAAGCTGGGGCTGGGGTGCCTGGCTGGCTCAGTTGGTGGAGCATGCGACTCTGGATCTTGAGGTTGTTCGAGCCCCATGTTGGGTAGAGAGATGACTTAAAAAAAAAAAATCTTGAAAAATAAATAAATAGAGTGAGATAGGGGCTAATTAAAAATTTTTTTGCTATATATTCATAGGACAATTTCTGACAATATTCTAAAGGAAAATGTTTGCTTAACTTTAAATATGTTATCTTTACAGTTTCTAAAGTTTTATTATGTTATATAATCTTTATTGAAAACAAAATATTTTGTAAAGAAACGACAGTATTTTTTATAGATAATACACATAATAATTGTAAACTGAAGATGAATTTTTGCCCTGCCAACCTATGAGGAATTTAGTCTTCCAAAATGCATTTATTTTCAGTTTTAGAGAAAAAGTTGAATAAGTACATGAATGTGTATGTGCACGCCATGTGCGTGCACGTGTCTATACCTGGATCCAAAATGTCTGTTTTTTTAGTACTCCCATATATGTGACATGAATCATTCATCAGTATATTTAACTCTATTCATGAGTAACTTTTGAGGGTAACTTAACATGTTTCTGTAAGATTTCTTGACTCATGTATTCAGGAAAATAATTAAATATTGAGATATAATATGTATTTATTATATGTACATTATAATCTCTTAAATGTGATAGATTACCATCAAATAATCTCCATTAATAAAAGCTGGGTGAAAGAATGCTTCACCTTTTAAATCAATACTTACACTGAAAATGACATAGAAGGAAGAAAGGGGAACCCTTAGATCCTTTTCCTTTCAGTTCTTTTTTACTCACCAATAAGTAGAAGGTAGAGTGTTGGTGGAATGTGCATGTACCAAGAAGCAAAATAAAAACAACAAAGTTACTTTTGTGCAACATTTTCACTTACTTGGTAAGAACCAAAAACATGTATGTATAAACGATGACATATGAATTGTGTAATTTCAGTGACTCTGCATATGAATTACATATTCTTATATTTGCATCTAATCTGGTATTGAACATATAAAGATGAATGGTAAAATTCTTTCTAATAATTAACATTTTTTTTCTCTACTTAGAGAAATATAAAAGAGGTCAAGAGAAAGACTACAGAAGAAAGGTAAAAAGCTTTATAGTTTAGTACTTGTAACAGAACGTCTTCCTGCTTTTTGAACAGGGACTTCACACTTATATTCTGCACTGGGTCCTGCATATTATGGAGCTATCTCTGCCCGGTTTATGGAGGCCCTGGAGAGAATATCACCGGGGCATAGAGATCAGCGACACTGTCTTCCAAGTGCTGCAGTCAGTGTTTTGACCATCCTACGTGATTCCACTATGGTGACAAACCTTTCCAGATTCTCTTTGCTGGTGTGTTGGGGCACGCTCACTCAGACTCACCATTGCCCTGACCTGCCCTGTTTATTTGCTTCAACACCAAAGGGACCAGCATTTCTAAAATGTTTTTTCAAAGCATCCTAAGACAGTAGAGCTCTTCTCCTTTGGCGAAGGGGCCTGGCTGGGCTACAAACAGATGGAGAATGTAATTTGTCCCCCCTTCCAAAGGTCTGGAAGATGCTGAGACTCTGGAAGAACTTGTTGTACACCTGAGTCTCCAAGGGCCCCCTGATCTGAATGAACTTGCTTTTCAGGCTGTCTCTATGCCATTGACTTTGCTGATGGCTCTATCTGTCCTTTTTATTTCTGGTCCATGCAAAAATTCATTGCAGAAGCTATGAACTGAGATCTTTATTATTTGGATACATACAAAGAAAGCTGAGAAAATGCAGTAAACTCTACTTTCTTAACCAGATTTTTAAGACGAATCCTAATCCATTTATATATTGTCCCAAAAGCATCCCATGCCACTTTTTTTTAAAGTGAGGTCTTTATCTTTCGTACTGATTTATTGGTGCTCTTTTATTTTTATTTTTTTTATTCAATTGTTTCTATTTTTTTGAATTTTAATAATTTATTTAAGCTAACATTTGTCTAAAAGCAGTATTTCAATGCTTAATCAAGTATAAAAATATTTTTTAAAATTTAAATTCAATTAATTAATATATAATGTATTATCGGTTTCAGAGGTAGAGGTCAGTGAGTCATCAGTCTTATATAACACCCAGTGCTCATTACATCACATGCCCTCCTTAATGTCCATCACCCAGGTACCCCATCCCCCCACCCCTCCCCCCTCCAGCAAACCTCAGTTTGTTTCCAATGATTAAGAGTTCTTATGGTTTGTCTCGCTCTCTGATTTTGTCGTGTTTTATTTTTTCCTCTCTTCCCCTATGATCCTCTGTTTTGTTTCTTAAATTCCACATACCAGTGAAATCATATGATAATTGTCTTTCTCTGATTGACTTATTTCACTTAGCATAATACCCTCTAGTTCATCTCACATTGTTGCAAATGACAAGATTTCATTTTTTTGATGGCTATGTAATATTCCATTATATATATACCACATCTTCTTTATCCATTCATCTGTCAATGGACATCTTGGCTCTTTCCACAGTTTGGCTATTGTGGACATTGCTGCTATCAACATTGGGGTGCACATACCCTTCGGATCACTACATTTGTATCCTTGGGTTAAATACCCGGTAGTGCAATTGCTGGATCGTATGGTAGCTCTATTTTCAACTTTTTGAGGAACCGCCATACTGTTTTCCAGAGTGGCTGCACCAGCTTGCATTCCCACTAACAGTGTAAGAGGGTTCCTCTTTCTCCACATCCTCGCCAACATCTCTCATTTCCTGACTTGTTAATTTTAGCCATTCTGACTGGTGTAAGGTGGTATCTTATTGTGGTTTTGATTTGTATTTCCCTGATGCCAAGTGATGTTGAGCACTTTTTCATGTGTGTGTTGGCCATTTGGATGTCTTCTTTGGAGAAATGTCTGTTCGTGTCTTCTGCCCATTTCTTGATTGGATCATTTGTTCTTTGGGTGTTGAGTTTGATAAGTTCTTTATAGATTTTGGACGCTACCTCTTTATCTGGTAGATCATTTGCAAATATCTTCTCCCATTCTGTTGGTTGTCTTTTGGTTTTATCAACTGTTTCCTTTCTGTGCAAAAGCTTTTTATCTTGATGAGGTCCCAACAGTTCATTTTTGTCTTTGTTTCCCTTGCCTTTGTAGACGTGTCTAGCAAGAAGTTGCTACGGCCAAGGTCACAGAGGTTCTGCCTGTGTTCTCTAGGATTTTGATGGATTCTTGTCTCACATTTAGGTCTTTCATCCATTTTGAGTCTATTTTTGTGTATCATGTAAGGAAATGGTACTGTTTCATTGTTCTGCATGTGTCTGTCCAATTTCCCCAACATATTGGTGCTCTTTTAATATTAAGGATATTAACTCTTTATAGATGATACACTGTACATATTTTCTCCTAATCTGTATTTTGTTTTTATTTTATGTTGTCTTTCATCATGTATAAATTTTCTTTAAAATTTTATACAGTAGTCAAAAATGTCAGTCTTTTCTCTATTTCTAACGTCCTTTTCTATCCCTAAAATAATTTGTAAATCCTTCTATAGCTTTTACACAATTTTATAGTTTTACCTTTAGAACTCTAATGAGTTTGGAATTTATCAGTTAATATGATGTGTGTGATAGGGATCTAAATATATCTATCAAAATGTATAACACATTAGCCTCTAATTTATTGGATTATCTTTCTCTTCTTCACTATTCTGAAATATCATATATATATTCTCACGCACAGGTGTGTCTCCTTTTGTCTCTCTATTCTTCACTAAACTATTTGTTTTTTCCTCTACTAATGTCACACTTTTTTCTAAGTATGGTTCTCCAGTTTTCCTTGAGCTATTTTTATTGTTTTGTTTTGCCAAAATTAACCAGAGTCTGGCTTATTCTGTTGTTTTAAATTAAGTACCATGATTATTACATGAAAATGTGGGGCCAAATGTGATAAAACAAGAACTTAAATAAGAGAAATAAATATTAGAAAGGGAGAAACAAAAAAAAAATCACCATTAGTTGCAATTTGTGTGATTTTTCTACATAGAAAACCCTGGAAAGTCAATAAAAAATTATTAAAAGGAACAAAATAATTTAGTAAGGTGACCAGTTAGAAGATAACATATATGGTAATACTTTTTTTTTTTTTTTGGAAAAGCAAACTGGTTTTTATTCTAAACAGTGCAAGGGTGGGGTGCGGTGTGGGAGGGGGCTCTCCTGTATCACAATGTGACTCTCAGCAGACAGAGCTGAGGCTTGGATGGACTACTCACCACAGGCCAAGCCTCTTGTCACCTGAGGGTCTGCCTGTGCTGCGGAGGACTGGGGCCCTTGGGGGGGTAGGCGGGCAACCCCTCTCCTGAGTCACATCCATGCCCACCTCCCCCCCAACCCCCCACCCCCCAAGCCAGCAGTGACACAGAGCACCCTCCCTGCAGCCTGTGGCTGCCAATACCACCACAGCTTGCTCTGCGGGGAAGCCCATGTGTTCCAGCTGCTGCAGCTGCAGAGAGGAGACAGTGGACTTAGGCAGCCATAGTGGCTCTCAGGACGCTGTGCTGGCCCCTCACGAGTGAGGCCTGGATCCCCTCCTGCAGCACCTACTCATCTAAGCCCAAGCCAGGCTCCCCTCAGAGGAGCCCTCGCAGATGTGCTACACAGATCCCAGGCCTGGAAGGAGCTGGGCTGAGCCTTCGCTGTGGGACCGGAGGCCATGTAAGGAAGTCCAGGGGCAAGAAGCCTCGCTCCAACAGGATGGGGAATAGGCAGGCAGCTCAGCCAGGCCGCCTGGGGTAGGAAGGAGTTGGAGTGGCCAGTGCCCTGCCAGGGCCCTGCACAAGATGCCCTCCATCAGTGCTTACAGCTTCAGCTCAGAGAGCTCCAGCCACCGGAAGGCCCCAGCTGTGTAGGCCAGGCCAGCCAGGAGGCTGCAGAATAGCTGCAGGAGGGGTGGCTCGGAGCTGAGCAGTGGTGTCAAGGCGAGGAGCAGCTACAGTAGGTAGCAGCCACAGTGATAGTACCCCCTGCGGAGGTCTAGGCTGGTAACCCCGCCCTGCCAGCATGGCCGGGGGCGGACAGGCATGGAGCCGTAGCCCCCAACTGCACAGGACACCCTGAGTCCCGCAGCCAGGGGGAGCAGGGCAGAGGCAAGCAGGAACGGCAATGTGCCCAGGTAGCACTCCTGCTACCAGCCCAGTGTGGGCAGGAGCATCAGGCTCAGGAGCAGGCCAGGTCGGGCCATGTAGCCCTGGGCATGGGTTGGCAGCCAGTGAGCCTGTCAAGGGTCCAGCGGCAGCTCTGAGGCCTGGGTGAGGCTGGGGCCAGTCCCCACCAGCCACAGGTTGCTCAGCAGCAGCATCAGGATGGAGGAGGCAAGAGGCAGCGCTGGGGACAGTAGGGGTGGGTGGGGGGGATGCTCTGGCATGCATAGAGTGGCTGAAGGTGTCAAGGGTGGTCTTGGGGCTGTGTGCTTACTGAGAAGCCCGGAGGACTGAATGAGAACACAAGGATAGGGAAGATTCTTCTGAGTGATAGAGAGATTTTTTTTTTAATTTATAGAAATAACAAAATACAAATGTTTATTTTAAAATACCTTTAACAAGACAAAAACAAAAAATTTTTAATTTTTAATTTATAGAAAATTTTTTACTTTATAGAAATTTTTTAATTTATAGAATAAATACATATTTCAAATTTATAGAAATAACAAAGTATAAACATTTATTTTAAAATACCTTTAACAAAGACAAGAACAAAAAAATGTTATGAATTATATACTCACGGATATATTTATTTATTTTAAAGTTTTATTTATTCATTTGAGAGAGAGAGATAGTGTGAGTGGGGGGAGGGGCAGAGGGAGAGAATTCTCAAACAGACTCCCCACTGAGCAGGTTGCCTGATGTGGAGCTCCATCCCAGGATCATGACCCGAGCTGAAATCAAAAGTTGGTCGTTTAACTGACTGAGCCACCCAGGTGCCCCCTTATGAGTATATTTAACTAAAATCATGTAAAACTTACATGAAGCAAAAGTTAAAATTTCTCAAGACTCAGTAAAATGGAGATAATGAAATAGAGAGGACTCACCATTACAAAGATGTCAACCCTCCCCAAATTAATCTATAAATCCACTGCAATTTCTATTTAAATTCTACTTTTCTAAGTAACTGATCATGAGAGGTTGATTCAAAAGAATCTGTTAAGTACAAAAACTTTTAGTAAACTAGGAATAAAATAAACTTCCTTTGTATAATTATGTGTATCTACCAAAAAGTATATGTTCAGGTATATATGACCAGCCCAAAGGTCCCCCAAAACATTTAAGATAATCTTCAAGTGGTGGTGCCTGGCTAGTTCAGTCAGTGGAGTGTGTGACTCTTAATCTTGTGGTTGTAGGTTAGAGCCCCATGTTGGCTGTAAAAATTGCTTAAAAATAAAATCTTAAAAATAAATATTCCTCAAGTGAAGTTGAAAGTCAGAAAAGTCTCATATCTCTGCTCAGAGTGATTAAAATAAACTTTTTTTAAAAGGATTTTATTTATTTATTTGACACAGAGAGAGAGACAGCGAGAGAGGGAACACAAGCAGGGAGAGTGGGAGAGGGAGAAGCACGCTTCCCGCCGATCAAGGAGCCCGATGCGGGGCTCGATCCCAGGACCCTGGGATCATGACCTGAGCTGAAGGCAGATGCTTAACGACTGAGCCACCCAGGCGCCCCTTAAAATAAACTTTTAATCCCCACAATCTTGGACAAGAATAAACAGCTAAAGATCACCCAACACCCAAGGAAAAGATTTTATATGGAAAAAGAAACCAACAAAAATTATATTTAACAGCAGAATACTGTAGGATTTCTAATTAAAGAAAATAAATCACACTTTCCTCGCTACTATTCAGTATGTTTTGATGAGTATGAGATTTTTTTTGTAATTTTTCTCATCCTAGGATCTCCTTTCCTGTTCCCACATTTCCCCCTTTACTTTGATTTACTCTCTCTCTCTCTCTTTTTTTTAAAGATTTTATTGATTCATTTGAGACACAAAGATACACAGAGAAAGAGAGCATGAGCAGGGAGAGAGGCAGAGGGAGAGGGAGAAGCAGGCTCCCCGCTGAGCCAGGAGCCTGATGTGGGGCTTGATCCCAGGACCCTGGGATCATGACCTGAGCCAAAGGCAGACACTTAACTATCTGAGCCACCCAGGCACCCCTTTTCTCTCTCTCTCTCTCTCTTTTTTTTTTGGATTTACTCTCTTGATTTGGAGGAGGACTTTCTTCAGTAGCTTGCTGAGAAAAAATATGGATGGGAGATAAATTTTTTGAGATAGTTCATACTTTAACATGTTTTTATTCTGTCCTCATATTTAGTTGACATTTCAACAGAGGCTACAACTCTAGGTTGGAAACATTTCCCTGCAGAATTTTGGAAGTGTTTCTCTTCTATTAAGAATGTCAAAGCCATTCTATTTTTTGACAAGTTCTATATCCCCTTCTATGGAACTTACAGGATTTTCTCCTTATCCACAGTGTTCTGAAATGCCACAGTGATGTGCCTTGATATGAGTCTATTTTCATCCAACTGGGAATTTGGTGGAAACCTTCAGCTTGCATTTCCTTCAATTTTAGTTAATTTTTGAATTATTTCATTGCTGATTTCCTCCATTTTCTTTGTTCTATCTTTCTATTATTTGGATATTGGGCCTCCTGGACTAATCATAAAATATTATCTTTTTTCTCTTCTTACAGCCATCTCTTTGTCCTTCTGCTTTACTTTCTGTGAGGTTTTCCTCAACTTTATTTTCCCAAACTTCTTCATTTCTTTAATCATGTTTTAAAATCTGATCTTTTTTCCCCTTAAATGTTCTTTCTCATAATAGCTTGTTCTTTTTTCATAGATGCAATATCATCTCTTAATCTAAGGATTTCTATGGTCATTTTCTATTGAAATTTCTTATTGTTGTATAATTTTTACTAAGTTATGTTTCTTCTGTTCTGGTTTCTCTTTCCATATTAAATCTTTTTCTTGGGTGTTTGGTGATTTTTTGTTATTTATAAGACTAGGGATTAAAAGTTTATTTTCATCATTCTGAGCAAATATATGGGACTTTTCTGATTTTCAGATTCATTTGAAGATTATCTTAAATCTTGGGGACCCTTGGCTTGGTCACATACACCTGAGAGTAAAGATAACAGCCAATTAGTAAAAAGATACAGGCTCCAGTTATGGATTGAATAAGTCATGGGACTAAAAGTTACAAGCATAAGGAATATAGTCAATGTATTATAATAGCTTTATGGTGACAGATGGCAGCTACATTTCTTGTGAGCACAGCATAATGTAGAGACTTGTGAAATCACTATGTTGTACACCTGAAACTAATGTAACAGTGTGTATCAGCTATAGTTAAATTAAAAAAAAATATAAAAAGAAAAGAAAAAAAAAGCGTTCTTAGCATCTAGCATTCAGTGTGTGTGTGGACACTGACCTTCCTATTTTCAGTAAAGTACCCATGCAGCCAGCTATACAGAGACAGAACGAACTTGTAGAGTTGCACTGAGTCCCAATCAGGGCCAGACACCTGGTTTAATTCTCTATGGAGTCATCTTAACATTAGTAATTTTTGAACAATGGATTTGCATTTTAGCTTTGCTCTGAGCCCCACAAATTAGGTGTCTAGTCCTGAGTACTCACACCCTCAAGTCTGCAGATCCAAGACTAAAGACCCTTAGTTTTCCTCTCTTCAGTTTTCTCTGAGGGTGGGAAAAGAGTCTTTGCCTAACAACGTACAAGTCAGGTGGGGGTCCAAGGATCTGTTTCTAAATTAAATTTTACACAATTCTCTTTATTCTAGCACTGCTTTTCACCCTTCCTTCCTCTCCCTCAAAAAGTAAGAGTGCCTAAATCTAGGTTTGCATGGGCACCAAGGTCACAGTATGTTGGCAGCTGATTTTTCTCTACCACTTCTATATGTGTTGGCCACAAAATCCATCAAAAAGGCTGTTCTTTATGAACAGTGAGATAGGGTCCTTCCCCTGAATGCTAAACTACATAGTGTGTCCAGTAGAGTACTCTGGTGCTAGCATGCCCCTTCATGGTATTGTGGGTATATAAGGGGAGGTATTGGACACTTGTGCCTTTCTTTCTGGTGATCACAGCCATTATAAGTTTTGCCAAGAAAATCTGTTCCTTAATTCATTAGAGTGACTTGGTAGCATTTATTCCAAGCTCCAATGCACAAGGCACAGCTTGCAAATTGGATGCATTTTGCACAAAATTACCTCAAGAAAAAAAATACCACTATTGTGCAATCTATAACAATAGTAGTAATAACAACAAAATCACTACAACAAACATCCACATATTTTGTTTTATGGTTTGCAATACTGCCAAGACATTTATTTTTATCTTTACAACATTGGCAGATATGTACTATTTCCCTGTTTTATAGGAAAGGAAACTGAACTTTGGAGTGGCGATTATTTCTAAATTCACAAAAAGATTAAATGGTAGTGCTGTGACTCAAAACCACGGCCTTCAAATATTCTTTTAACCAGTATGAATCAGCAAGCTTGTCTCATCCACACACAGAGGTTTCTCTTTTTCACATACATCTCCATTTTTGCTAATTTTCTACAGAGAAGAACTAAACCTTCTGCGTTTCCCTTTTGGTCAAAAGTTCCTTAACAAACAAAACCTACGTTTATTAGCTAAACACTCTCCTGAGCAACCATTAATCTTCCAGAATGCATACAAAGCTGCTTTGTATCAGAACCCAAACCCAGAGTTACTACTTATTGATATCGCCCATCTTCAAAAAGACATTTATAGAACACATAACATGTTGTTGATCCTAGAGTATGCCTTCTCTGCATATTTTATTCTAAAATAAAAGATGGCTGAAAATGACAGGAAGATAAGTCATAATTATTACTATAAATTTACGTAATAATTTTACGTTTGTAGAGATTAACATTTATATTAACATAAATTTCAAACATAAAAAAGAGAAAGCAGAAAATACTAGAAGAAAACATAGGATGACTTTATTTTTTTCTTAAAACAATGAAGGCTTTTTTAAGAAGACTTTTTAAACAGACAAAAGCCATTTTTTAAAAAGACTGGTTAGGGGTGCGTGAGTGGCTCAGTCATTAAGTGTCTGCCTTCGGCTCAGGTCATGATCCCAGGGTCCTGGGATCGAGCCCCACATTGGGCTCCCTGCTTGGTGGGAAGCCTGCTTCTCCCACAAATAATTTTTGGTGATAATGTCACAAGACAAAAGGCATACTGGGAAATGTTATTACCAAAAACTAAGTAGATAGTGACAAATGATGGAAGCAGGTTTGGATTCTCCTGAGGCTTCTCTCCTCACATGGCCTTTTCTGTGTGTGTGTGTGTGTGTGTGTGTGTGTGCGTGCGCACGTACTTCCTTTGGTGTCTCTTCCTCCTTTTTTTTTTTTTTTTTAAATGTAGGCTCCATGCCCAGCGTGGAGCCCAACACAGGGCTTGAACTCATGACCCTGATATCAAGACCTGAGCTGAATTCAAGAGTCGGATACTTAACCAACTGAGATACCCAGGTGCCCCTCTTCTTATAAGGGTACATATTGGATTAGGTCCAAGAGTAGTCATATTAGATCCTGTGCCTACCCATATGACCTCATTTAACCTTAATTACCTCTTTACAGGCTTATCTCCAAATACAGTTACAATCTAAGCTACTGAGGGTTAGAGCTTCAATGTATGCATTGGGTGGGTGCGGGGGAATACAATTTAGTCTATTACACCTTTGATCTGGCAATGGCATCCTTTTCCCTCCCTATCAACTTATTTCTGGTGCCAAGTGACCATAGGGTATCAGCATTTGGTCTCTGATTCTTCACCTTTATGTCAGGATGCCCAGAGAGTCGATTCAGTCACAGGGCTAGTTGAGTCACACAGCAAAAAGTCTGTAGACCTTTTAAGCCATTTCTGACTGGTGGCTATAAGCAATAACTTGGCCCTATACCTATACCAAAGGGACTGTAAAACACAAAATTATATTATAATAAATCCCTATGAAATGTATCCTTAACTCCACTTCCTCTTAGCAGGATCCCCAAAAACGTTCACAGCATGCCATCTGATGTGGGAAAGTGAGATGCAAGAGCAGTTGGAGTAGAAATAAATGGTCATATTAAATAATTCCAGTTAAAATGTTTACTTTAGCAAATTTTACAAAGACATATGTTAAATGAACATACTACTAGTTCCTGTCCCAGAGCCTTAGAATGTGCATCTGTACCAGTCAGGGATCCAACTTCCCCTCCTAATGAGATGGGCCTCTTTCTGTGTTGAATGGGGTACCTGCATTTGAAGTGAGTACCTGGTGTATTAAGTTGGGGAGCATCTGCTTTTGTTTTAAAGAATAAGTATGAAGAAAGGTTGCCTGTCATAGTGGGGAGGACTGGAGTGGATATTCTTGCCATATTTTGAAAACCCTTTGATATTTGGGGAGATTTTCACATTACGAATCCTGCCTTTTCCCTTCGAGGTCAGAACTCAATCACTCAGCCTCTCTTGAGGCTAGCAGTCAGGCATGCTCTCTAGCCTTGAACGCTCCCGGCGGGGTGGGGTGGGGTGGGGGGGGTTGGGGTGGGGGACGGCCTTGCCTGAGGCTCCAAGAAGAGACTCAAAAATCTAGCACCTGGCTGCTGCTCTTTGGCCTTTCCCCATGTCATCTCACTGTTTCTGTCTCTCTATGTGGTTTGGGTTTCTCATGGCATGTTGATCTCAAGGTAGTCCTACTTCTTTCCTGGCAGCTGTCTTGTAAGAACAAAGAGGAAGGAAGTGGATGCTCTTGTGGTTTGGTTCAGGAAACTCACAACGTTACTGTTGCAATATTCGATAGGTCAGAGAGGTCACAGACACCACCCAGCTTGAAGAGAGGAGCCACAGGGCCCTCTTTCCCCTTCATGATAAGGACAGTGTCAATGTATTTGTGGCCATATTTAATTCGTCATGCAAGGAAAGGTCATTTTGGACTAGAAAGGTCAGAAAAGCCATACAAGGAAGGTATCATATAAGCTGGTTTTAAAGAATACAGAACATTTGAAACAATGAAGTGAAGTTGGGATAAGGACAAAAATACTAAATATCTAAAAATAAAACAGTTAACAATGGGGAGAACACGTTCAAAATGCTTAGCAAACCAAGAATTATGGTTCTTTCTCAATTTATTTTGCTGCAACAACAAAAGCGACAGTGGGAATTAGCCTCAGCTTGGGCAAGTCACTTTTCCCTAATTCATGAACACGTTGATTCAACTGAGATGATTTTTCTTTAAATGAGGTCAACTTACTTGAAGTAAAGTGAATCTGAGCTTATAGGACCAACTGGGGAAGGTCAGTCAGTGTTCAGCTTGTTTGGAGAAGTGCTCATTGTTAAAACTCAGAAGGTATAGACAAATGATTGTAGTTAATCCTGAGACAGGATGAAGGGCAGCAAGACAGGGGTATGATTTAGCAACCATCGATCAGAGAATATGGGTTTAGCAAGTCTGGTTATGGTCCTAAGAGAGTCATGATGTAAAATGTTAATCCTACAGGGTCTCTTATAAGGCTTTGTTCAGAAAGGGTTAATCATCATAACCATAATTTTCTCACTGAGAAGAGGCTTTCCTGAGATTTGTAGTTCATAGATAAACAGTTCTCTAGATGAGTGTGTATGTGCATGTACATACTTCTTGCAGTACATGCAACCTGTTCTGAACCCAGTGCCTGACACTTGGTGGATACTTAGTATTAATTAGATATTACTATGCTTAATGAATTGTATTACTCATATTCTCTTAACACCAATTTAAAAATCTACATCCCTCTGAAATTTCCCCTATATAATATTAAACCGGAAACAGGCATATTTTAGTAATGGCTACCAATTAAAAATTAACCATTCCTCTGTGAAGTGAGCATAGCTCTTGTTTAGCACTTCGGTTTTCAAAATTTGTGTCTGACATTTTCTTTCAATTTTATTTTCTTTTTAAGATTTTATTTATTTGAAAAGAGAGTGAGTGAGAGAGAGCACAAGCGGGGCATGGCGGGGGAGGGGGGGGGGCGAGGGGAGGGAACAGAGGAAGAGGGAGAAGCAGACTCCGCTGCTAAGCAGAGAGCCCTACGCAGGGCTGGATCCAAGGACCGTGGGATCATGACCTGAGCAGAAAGCAGCTGCTTAACCAAAATGAGCCACTCAGGCTTTTTTTTTTTTTTTTTGACACTGATATGTAATGAATTTATGAATATCAAACCTGGCATTCTAAAAACAAAGGGAGAGAGTACAAGACTTAGGAGAAATGCTTTAAAAAAATCTTTTAATGTGTTATAACACCCTGGAGAATCATCAGATCTTACTGCTCTTTTATGTTAGAACATAGATTTCTCCTCCCCTCTCCGAGAGCTTTTAGTTTTATTTGGTCGGGAGCACTGAAAATTCCAAGCTACAGCCTTGCGTGGTAGGAGACAGCATTATTTTAAACAGTGTTCGAGTTTGAAGGTCAACAGGCTTGTGCCGTTTACACAGTTATCTACTTTGCGTAGTTTTTGTTTCTTGACCTCTAGGTGGCTCCTTAAAAGCTGTGAGGCTAAGCAAACAATAGGAAAAGAAAACAGACACTGTGGGGCCTTGGGACTCCGAAGCCTTAATCTAGAGAGAACCGGTTAAGCCTTCAGAGACTGGAGGGGAAGGTGTGTGCGTTTGGTACGGAGAGCGGAGAAAGAGCCGTCCAGGATTCAGGGCAGCCGGATAGCGCCTTCCACCTGCGCAAGCATAAATCTCCTTAGTAACCCCGGGATATCCCGGGGGGCGGGGCGGAAAAGTGTTCTCCATCCTCTCATCTGTCCCATCAGAGTGAATAAGTGAACCCTGCTTCAGACGAACTGCAAAGGATAGTCTGCAGACATACATATGTATGCACACACATTAGGAGTTTCAAGCTCTCCTGCAGGAGACGAGCTGGACATCACCTGCCGCGTCCTTAGCAAGCTCCCGCCCAGACCTGCTAGAGCCGGGAGGGCGGAGGCAGGAGACGATGCGGCGCGGAGGTGGCTACTGCACATCCGGGCGCGGCCGCTGCGATCAGCGTGCTGCATAATTGATGGAGGACTGGGTGCAGTCCTGGGTCGGCTTCGGGCGCCGTGAGAACGTCTCAGGGGAGGGGGGCAGGGCGGCCGGGCCCCTCCCACTCTGCCTTTTGTCGCGTGTCCCGCCCCCGGGACAGGCAGCAGGCGCCGGGCCACCCGCGAGTGTGCGCAGAAACTTCGGCCACCTACGGCGGTGCGCGAGGAGCGTGGCTGACCCGCCGGCGCCATGCGCGCCCTGCCTGGCCTGCGGGGGCTCCGGGGGCCGCCGTCGCTGCAGCTGCCGCTGCTCCTCCTATGCCTCCTCGCGGCCGTACGCCGGGGCTGGGCGGACGGCAATACCACAGGTGCGAAGGCTACAGGGCCGAGTTGGGGGGGACGCGCGAGGCTGGGTCCCGGTAGGCTGAGGGCTTGGCCGACGCGCCGGGGCAGGGTTGGTGTGGAGAGGCGCGGGGAGGCTGGCGACGGCGGGTGGCCAGCGGCGGCCGCCTCCTCCCATTGGTTAAGCTTGGGTTGTCTCAGCTGGACGAGGAGACTGGAGCGGATGGGGCTTCTCCGCTCCAGGGATGGAATCTGGAACCAAGAGCGCCCCGCGAGTCGGGGGCGTTGGTAGTAGGGCAGTGTCTGGGTGTTCCAAGGGCGAGGGCGGCAGGGTGTGAGGGTGCCGGCAGGAGCAAGATAGCGACTCGGTTTCCGCAAAAGCGGCAGGATTTCGGAAAGCCACATTCTCCAAGGCCAGCTGCCTTCGCGTGAATTGATAGTAGGTTTAAATATCACCTCCCTGCCTGGCAGGTGGGTTGGCTTTGCTTTGAGGATGTTTTTTACAACTGAGTTGAAATAACAGCAAACCACAACCAACTAACGAACCGAAGCCCACAACTCATTGGATATTGTGTGTGCGTGTGTGTGTGTCTTTTTTTTTACATACACCATGGTCTTTGAAAGCGAATTTTTTGTGGTTATTGTTTTGATTGTTTAAGAAACTTTGAAAGAGGGATCTATGTGCGAAACATTACCAAAACCAACACCAAATTTGCCATTTTAGCTTCACCTGTTTATAATTACCTTTTATGTTGAAAGTATCTCAATCCAACCTACTTTCTAATTCAGGTTTTTGTGTTAACATATTCAACGTGTTAGCTAATTAGGACAGTGGACTGCCAATCAGGTTAGCAAATAGTGCTTATCAGCAACTAAAATTAAGATATTCTACACAAGATCTTCAAACTTTCATAGGAATTCACTTTTATGAACTTATAGCATGTAGAGTTTTTGTAACATAAAGATGGTAAGATAATCCAAAGGATAGGATTATTCCATTTTTACAACTGTCCTTTAAAAGGCCTAGTTGTTAACATCTTGGACAAAACATTTTGGGTTACTTCAGTTTCTAAATTTCCTTGTCCCACTTCCTAGCCACATACCTCTTTTTCATTCATACTACTTACAAAGAATGGTCAAGGACTTGGGGCTATTTCTAGATTCACTCCTCTTTCACTTAAGACTGTTGCAGCTCTGAGGACCATTGCATTCTGGGTGAGTTCTAGAACTGGGGTTCTCCAGTTGGTTCTATGTTGGAATTATTTGGGAGCTTTAACAGCTGGATCCTGCCCTCAAAATTTTTGATTCAGTTGGCCAGGGATTTAGCCTGAACATCAGGTATTTTGAAAGCGCCCGTGTGATTTTAGTCACGTGATCCTAAGCGGGTTGAATACCACTGCTTTCAAATTATAATGGCCCAGAGAGTGCACATTGTGTGAATATCTATACTGTTGGTAGCTGGGAGTCAGGTTTAAACTGACATTCAGAGCAGACTTCTAAAGAAAAAAGTAGGGAAGAAATGAAAGTGGAATAAATTAGCAAAGTTGTAAATAAATGGGATGATGTATGTAGGTATGGCAAGTGTCTGTGTGTGTATACAGTGTCAGTCGGGCCTTTTAGCTCCACTTAAGTTAAAATTGTAGGGGTGCCTGGGTGGCTCAGTCGTTAAGCATCTGCCTTCGGCTCAGGTCATGATCCCAGGGTCCTGGGATCAAGCCCCACATTGGGCTCCCTGCTCCGCGGGGGGCCTACTTCTCCCTCTCCCACTCCCCCTGCTTGTGTTCCCTCTCTCCCTGTGTCTCTTTCTGTCAAATAAATAAAATCTTAAAAAAAAAAATTTTAGAATGATGTGCTGTATGAAAGTTATGAAGTTAGCATCTCATTTTAAGGCAGAATTAAAAATTGTGAAGCAAACTTATTTTATAGACTCTGTATGGAGCTCTGTGAGATTCAGTTTCCTCTTTGCTAAAGGCTATTATGAAGTTTACTGGGTATTTTTTATCTAGGTGCTTTGAACTACTTGGAAGTAGGTGTTCTATAAGCCTAAGACTTTGGGCCAAATTTTAATAATAAAAATGTTATAATTTATCATCTTTACTGTATAACAACTATGTGCCAGGCATTGCACTGTGCGGTATATAACCCTATGGGTTAGCTTTTATTGTCCCTGACTTTCAGATGAGGACATTGGAATTTAGAGATATTAAATAATGGCCCAATTATATATAATTACTTAAGTAGTAGAGCTAGAAACTTAGCATTGTTCAGTCTGACTTCAATGCTTGTTTTCTTTATTTTTTTATATTTTTAAGTAAGCTCTCAGCCCAACATGGGGCTTGAACTCATGACCCTGAGATCAAAGGTTGTTTGCTCTATGGACTGAGACAGCCAGGCGCCCCCTCCAATGCCTGTTTTCTTAAACACAATACACAGTTGTCTCTCTGAGACAACTGGGTATGTCTATGAAAGTTTGGAACCACTGACAGAGCACGCTGTATGAATCTAAATGCTTGGTTGGAGCTGAAGGGCATACTAACACACTTGGAGTTCTCAAAGTTAGGCACAAGGACTCACCTTAATTCTTTTAAGCTGTTTCAATTACATAGGAAAGGTAAAGTAACTTTATAAAAGCAAATATTAGATAAATGGGAATATTTAAACATCATTATTATTACTCTTAAGTAGAACAAATTGAGGGAAGGGGTCGTGTTTATCTTCTGAAAAATGTGTTTGCAGGGGAATCATTTGAAATGATCCTTGTAAGCTTCTGGAGGACATTGCTTATATACACTCTTGATCAACCACCTTCCTTTCTAGAGACACTCCCCATCCCACATACATACACAGCCACTGCCTAGCAATAAATATTTGTGAGAACAAATATTATTCAAGCACCGACACACTCTTAACATTGTGTTAGTCTGTGTCTAAGCAGAAAACTTCAGCAGTGTTTTAGCAGTTTCAAGTCATTTACATTGTTTAAAGGAACAGATTATAACCTTATCTTTAATGGAGTTATATCTGATGCATCAAAATTGTGACTCTAAATTATCATCACATTTAAAATAATATCACATTTGTTAAGAATTAGTTCAACTGGCTCTTCCTCTTCCTGTTCTTTTGTCCCCACCTCTTGTCTCCATCTCCTTCTCTTCCTTCTGGGAATGGGTCTTATAGTCATTAAGTTGGGGAGTGCAGGGAGGCAACCTCCCTTGTTGGAGGAAGCCAGAGGGTCCCAGATCAGGGGATTAGAGGCTGAGCCAGGTCCGGAGGGCATCCAGGTAGGGGCATGACCCCATGTGGAGTCTTAGAGCCTGAGCACAGTGAGGTGGGTCCTCCTGCAGAGGGTGGGGGGGGGCCCTAGATCTCAGCCTCTGAGCTGAGCAGAGTGACAGGGGCTTCTACACAGGGGCAGCCCAATCCTGATCAGAGGGTGTGGGTTAAGCATGCAGAAGAGCAAGAGGTGGAGGATGTCAGAGCCTGGGTGGGTGTGGAAGACATTTCTTTGGGGTCAAGAGTGGCAGTGACAGTGGGATATTAGTTGCATACAGGGAGACAGCAAATAAGTAAAGCTAGTAAGGATAATAGGATCTGGGTTTTTCTCTAGAGAAGAAGGAAATAAAGGAAAAACTAGAGTGAAGCTTGTGGTGTTGGATTGCGATTGACAGCACTGGCATAAATTCATGACTACAGATCTGTCATGATCTGTCTTTCATGTCTCTATATAAACAGATATAAATGTGTATATGTGTAAATATATGTATAATGCATACATGTCACATGTATTTACATATATGTGTGTGTATGAATATACATGCACATATTAGCTCTGCCCACTGAGGTGAAGCAGTGATTTCCCAATAGTGATGAGTCAGATCTTGATCTTGATCTACGTACCATTCTTTACTAATGGTAACTGGGACTTCCTGGAGAAATGGCTGATTTTATGAATAGGGAGGAGAAAGTATAAGACAAGCCCTGGACCTCTTGTGCCAGAGAGCAATGAAGTGCTCAAAGAATGATGGGCCATGTCAAAAGGATACAAAAGCCAGAGGGCTCCCACTGAACAAATCTAGGACAAATTGAGCATCAACATAAATAATAATACTAATGGACTTGTATCCATTAGTATCCACTGAATAATGCCCATTGAATAATACAGGTATTCATAAGTACATGCCGATATAAATTAATTAAATGAATCAATTGAAAGTTTGATGAGGCACAAAATACTACATAGTTTTAAAGTAAGTTCCCACAAATCTCATAAAGTAGTATTCATGAAAAGAGAAAAAGAACGACTTTATCATGGAGAAGCCTGGCAGACACCTCTTTAAACAAATGATCAAAGTAAAAACCATCAGCAAAGAGAAGAATAAAAATTATGGGCCATCTAATAGTATGCAATGAGAAGAACACAATATCACCTCTGTGATATATTTGCCAAAGGTCTACTCCAAATCAAATTATATTACAAAATAATCATACGGGATCTCTACTGGTCATAAGAGTCAAGAATGACTAAAGCTGAGACAGAGTGAAGGAGAATAGAAGGGACATGGATGGTAGCTGAGGGCAACATGTAATTCTGGACTGCACCCTTTGGCTGAAAAGTACATCTTCAGGACTTTTGTTGAAACTTCGATGAGGTGTGGGATGAGATGGTAATGCATAAATGTCAATTTCCCAACTTTAATGGCCGTATTGAGATGAAGTGGAGGGGGGGTAGGTCTTTCTGGGAATGTACAGTCATGTTTTAGACGGGAATGAGTCATCAGGTCAGCAGCTTATTCTCAGGTGGTTCAGGGGAAGAATTCTTTATTCTGTACTCGAAACTCTTTTGTTTGAGATCTTTTGAAAAGAAGCAAAAAGAATTTCAACTCTTTCTGAGAAAGCTTTACTTAACCTAGACATTAAGCCATAATGAGAGTTGAGAAACTGTCATCAGTTTTATGTAATTAAGTACCATTTTCCAAAGGAGTATTTGTCCTCAAACATTATAAGTGTGAAGGCTATTTGTCCTGGATTGTACTCTTTTGAAATTACTTTTGTATCATTGGCCTCCCATATTTCACAATATAATGTGAACCGTAGAAATAAACAACTAGGACACACAGTGACGTAGAAGGAAAAAAACCTGTGTGGCTCAGTCAGTGGAGCGTGCGATTCTTGATCTCAAGATTGTGAGTTCAAGCCCCATGCTGGGTATAGAGATTACTTAAAATAAAATCTTAAAAAGAAAAGAAAATAAAAAAAGAAAAAACCTCACAACGTTTTATTAAAAATAAAACCCCCTACTCCTAATAAAACATAGTCACTGTTCACGCATAATAAAATATCTCAAATAACATATTGTCAGTGTAGAAATAATAGATGTTATCTTTGAAAATGGTGTTATTCTTTTAACTGAAAATAACATTTTTCTGCAATTTTTAAAGTTGTGATTATATCATTACTAATGTATCTCTACTCCCAAGACAGAATCTTCTTTTATAGCCTTATAATGACATAGTTCTGAGATCCTGAAAGGGAATTTAGATATCTCATTTGATTGATCTTGAAGCCCAAAGTGCTTTCATGTTGTAGCCAAGAGTCTGGAGCTAGCTAATAGCTATCACAGATTTCCTGGTTTGCATTTCAAAACTCCATCCAGCACTTAGTGCCTTTCCGTAAAAGGTTCTCAAAATAGGCCCCTGACAAAGGTGGGGCTGGCATAAAAGGGTGACAAGAAATGTTCTTGCTTTAAAATATCTACACCTAAAGTATATAGAACAGGACCTCGGGGCCACAGGGCCTTTTGAAGATTATTAAAAATCATCCCACTGAAGAATCAGAGTTGAGGATGTACCTGCTTTGAAATCAGGGTTTCTCAACCTTGGCATTATTGACACCTGGGGCTGGATAATTCTCTGTCGTGGGGGATTGTCATTGCAGAATGCTTCGCAGCATCTCTGGCCTCTCCTATGTAGTGGGTGTGTTGTGTCTCCAAAAAAGTTATGTCTGAGTCCTGACTGTGTGTACCCACGAAAGTGGTTATTTGAGAGGAGGGTCTTTGCAGATGTAATCAAGTTAAAATGAGGTCATACTAGATTAGGATAGACCCTTAACCCAATGACTGTGGTCTTTATGAAAGAAACGAGGGAGATTTGGATACAGAGACAGACACACTCAGAGGGAAGATGGAGCCAGAGACGGGAGCCATGCAGCTACAAGCCACGGAATGCCGAGGGTTGCTGGCACCCACCAAAGCTAGAAGAAGCAAGGAGGGATTCTTCCTCAGAGCCTTCAGAGGGGGCAAAGCCCTGCACCTTGATTTCAGGCTTCTAGCCTCCAGAACTATGAGAGAATAAACTTCTGTTGTTTTAAGCTGCCACATTTGTGGTAATTTTTTTTCTGGCAGCCCTAGGAAACGACTGTAACCTATTAGATACAAGTAGTAACCTTCTCCAAGTTGTGACATTCAAATGCCTCCGGACATTGCTAAATGTCCTGTGGAGGACAAAAGTCAGCCCCAGTTGAGAACCACTAAACAGAATCTAAGTCTTATCCAAGAATAATCTAGTGGATGAAACATCTGAAAAACCCACAGTCTTCAGAAAGAGCAGGAATCCTAGTCAGACCTTTGGGGTTTTATTTTTTAAGAGTTTTATTTGGCAGGGTGCCTGGGTGGCTCAGTCGGTTGAGCGGCTGACTTTGGCTCAGGTTATGATCCCAGGGTCCTGGGATCGAGTCCCGCATCGGGCTCCCTGCTCAGTGGGGAGCCTGCTTTTCCCTCTGCCTGCCACTCCCTCTGCTTGTGCTCTCTCCCTCTCTATCTCTCTTTCTGTGTCAAATAAATAAATAAAATCTTAAAAAAAAAAGAGTTTTATTTGGCCTAAGATTTACTGTTAACATATCTTAATGACCGTTTAGAGGTAGTTTAAAACGAGTTTTTACACCACCCTTCGAAATGTATTTTATTGCAATAATCCTATTTCAAAGAAAAGATCAATTTGTTTATATTTCAATATGACCAAGGTTTAAAACCAGTTTTACAAGGCTTTGTAAAAGTGCACACTGTTCTTGTTGTTAGGCTTTTTAATTGTTCTTGAGGTTTTTTTGTTGTTGGTCTAAAAATGGCCTTTTTTTTTTTTTAAGAGAGAGTGTGTGTGTGCATGTGCCCAAGTGGAGTGAGGGGTGGGGCAGAGGGGGAGGGAGAGGGAGAATCTTAAGCAGGCTCCGTGCCCAGCACAGAGCCCAACGCAGGGCTCGATCTCACAACCCTGAGATCATGACCTGAGCCAAAATCAAGAGTAGGACGCTTAACCGATTGAGCCACCCAGGCGCCCCTAAAAATGGTCTTTTTGCCCAATGGTTCTCATTCTATGTAGAAAAAATATGAGCTTCCTGTTTGTGTTTTTAATCTGTCCCTGACTTAGAAAGTCTGACTTATAAATGTCCCCATCAGGAATTTATTTTCTTGCCAAACCTTCTTTTCTCTTTTCTTGACAAACTCCCTGTGGATTATAGTGTCTGGGAATCAAGATAGCCTCATTCTCCCCTTCTCTTCTTTCTACTGTTGCCATTACAGACAGGATAGGAATACTGTATTTCTAGATTCCAGAAGTAAAACTCTGAAAGCACTGTTTATTAGAAATATTTGTACTTGGATATTTTAATGCTACAGTTTAGCCGTATCATGGCTTAAATCGCTTTTACAATTTGGCATGGGATCTTGTGGTTATATATAGCATTGCTTCCATGAGGAAATATATTCTGAATTCCAAACCTCTGTTTTCTAAATAGTATATATTATCCTAAATAGTATATATTATCCACTCCTAAGTTACAGTGTTTTTGTAATTGGGCTGCACATTCATAATACTGTGTATAAAAATGCTAAAATTAAGATTTATTAAAAACATTGTTAATTCTGCATATTGATAGCAATCAGTGCATTATATGGGGGAGAGAAAAAGAGAGAGAGTGATATTTATCCTAATAATAGCTTTTACTTACACCTTTTTCTAAATGAAGTCTAGACCCTTCCAAAATCATAAAATATAATAAAGATGTTTGGGGGGAATTTAGAGAAAATGGTTATTCTTAAACAGAGGTATGATTGAACTTATTTTCCCATTTAGAGAAAAGCAAATCTAGAGACCCAAGGCAGTGTTACTTATCCTCTTTTTTTCTTCCCAATTTACTTCAATTAAAATGGAGCTCCAGAATTAAATATGTAAAAATGTTACATTAATATATTTTTTTAAAGATTTTATTTTTATTTATTTGACAGAGAGAGACACAGCGAGAGAGGGAACACAAGCAGGGGGAGTGGGAGAGGGAGAAGCAGGCTTCTTGCTGAGCAGGGAGCCCGATGCGGGGCTCTATCCCAGGACCCTGGGATCATGACCTGAGCCGAAGGCAGACGCTTAACGACTGAGCCACCCAGGCGCCCCGTTACATTAATATTTTAAGTAGAAATTATAGCATATTTATTTCTTTTAAAAATTTTAATAGCATAAATTATAAACCCATCTAGCAATGTCTATTTTAAAATGTAGTATGTGAAAGATATTTAAGTAGAGACTATTTTGCTATTTCACATGAACTAGTAATAGGTGAAAATTAGGTTGTTATTCAGCTCTTTGATGCGACACCCTCATGGCCCATCGCCCCTGCAGAGGGAGGAAAATCTTTAATCTTTAGAAAAACTATTAGATGTTACTCTTTTATGTGGCATTTTTGCCACTGACTGTAAGAGAAGGCTGGGTGGAAAGTTTCCCGCAATGATTAAGAGAGGGGTGAGTGTGATAACTTGAGGAATGTATGCTATGATCTTGAGACCATCACTCAATATTAGACTCTTCTGATCCTCCCTCTCTTCTCCATGAAATGAAACCCCGAGTAACAAGACAGGCAGAACTCGGATTAGGATCCCAAATTCCTGCCTCTCCATTTTGTGTTTCTTTTCGTGACAGCCTAATCCTTTTGGGGACGTATTCAAACCACATCTTCCTGACTCTCCTGCCAATTTCCTTTTAAACACCAATCTCCGCCTCTTGCCAGTTGTCCTCGTACGGAAAGCAATAAAGTTTACATTCCCACTTCTTTGATTAAAATATATATATATATATCTTGGCCAAGCAAAGAACTTCTCACTTTTATATTCTAGTACCTTCCATAGACGGCCCTGCTTTTTCTACTCAAGACGTTTGTATACATTGCCTCTTGAAGGGACTTTTCCCGAAGGCAAAAAAAATCACAAGAGTGACACATGTTCTTTTGCACTTGGGGCTTGTTCAGTGGAATCTGGAGCCTGATCAAGATAAATGCTTTAGAGGGGATATGAAGTTAGGGGACAGGTCGTGGCTGGTTTATGGATGTCTGTGTTTTTAATACATGGACTGGCAGTGGGAAGTGGTCATGTCATAACAGCTAGTATATTCTGGAGCTACCCAAACTTCCCTCCTCTGAAGCTTGGCTTTTCTTTTCCCTCCTATTCCGTCAGCTTCTGTAAGCTTAGATTTTGCCCAGGCCAAGTCTGGACCTCTCTTCTTTTCTCCTAATACAAGTAGGCTCTCCCATCCAGTCCTGATATTGAGAAATGGCAAAATAACCCCAGCCCCTGACCTCATCTCTGTGACATTGTCTCCACCTCTGTTCCACCTTCAGAGTCTCTCAAAGATGTAAATCAGGGGGCGCCTGGGTGGCTCAGTTGTTAAGCATCTGCCTTTGGCTCAGGTCATGATCCCAGGGTCCTGGGATCCAGTCCTGCATCGGGCTCCCTGCTCCATGGGTAGCCTGCTTCTCCCTCTCCCACTCCCCCTGCTTGTGTTCCCTCTCTGGCTGTGTCTCTGTCAAATACATAAATAAAATCTTAAAAAAAAGAGATGTAAATCAGGCTTCATCCTCTGCTGCTCACCTGCCAAGTTGGAAAATACATGGGCTAGTTATAGTCAATACTGTGAATGGGTGGCACTCTGAAATTTTAATGACTTTCAGTTACAAATTGTGGGCCTAAATTGATATTATTATGATCCATGTGGCCCTGTAGGGACCAAGTTTACTCAGCTTCATACTCCTTACCAGCATCAAGCATGTATCAGATGCTCTCTCTATATTTACTTATTTAAATAAAATAAGAAGGAATAAAACACCTTTTTTCAGCTTATGTCACTTTCTTATTGCTGTTGATAGTGTGAATACTACTATAATATGAATAAATGATATTAGACCATCTTGAAGGATTATGGGCTTGTTTTAGGCATAAAGAGTGTGATGAGAACCCTTACAATTATATTCAGCTCTGCAGTAGGCTAGGCCAAGAAAAGAGAACTCCTTAGCAAGGAAACAAAGATATCAAAGCTTATGTTTTGCAAGTTTCACAGAACGGATGATGTAGAACAGTTCATTCCTTCCCATCCGCACCCTCCTGGCTTCCTATCTGTAAGTCAATAGCATCTGCTTTCATCTTCCTGAGATATTTCCTCTTAAATACAACCTCTAAGTGAGCTATGCCCAAGAATGGAAAAACAATTTTTTTCATTAGAAAAAGAATGTTGATAGGAACCTTTTTGGCTGTGTGTGTATGTGTGTGTGCATGTGTGCATGCGTGTGTGTGAGAGAGAGAGAGAGAGAGACAGAGAGAGAGACAGAGATGGAGACAGAAAGAATATGAATGAATGAATATTAGATGTGAGCGGAAGAAATGTTCTGTATTCTTGATAGCCCGGTGAGAAACTCAGGGCATATTTTCCTGTGTAATCACTGTCAGAGGGTGCTATGATTTACATATTAAATTCATTAAAGGATTACTTTATGAGAAAGTGCACTCCACCCTCCAAAGCTGCTTTAGAAGTGACCAAGCCTTTGGAACACAGCTTACTGGAGAGCAAGGTTCTGCTAGGTAGATATTTTTATTAGGCAATATTGTAAAAGCTGTGCATAAGCTGAGGCAACAAAGGTGATCACTAACTTTGATAATATTTTTCATACACATAAGAAAAGAACTGGAAATCTAATTTTGCACTAGGAGTAAGTTTCTGAGCAGAGTATTAAGAAAATGAAATAAAAAAGGCTCAGGTTTAATTTAACTGAATGAGAATGAGAAGTTTTAAGAATGCAGCCAAGACTACAGTCATAAGCCTTTTCCCCTTTTCTGACTTACTTGATAGAGTTGGGGTGGTGTTTATGGGAGTAGGTTCTGGTGCCTCACAGTCAAAGAACAGTAGCCAGTGTACAAAAAAAAAAAAAAAAAAAAAAGAAGAAGAAGAAGAAGCAGTTTTGAGGAGAGTGGGAGGGAGGAAATGGAAACTTTTTTTTTTTTTCAGTAAAGGTTTTGAAAAGATGAGAGAAGCGACAGAGGAGAACCACAAGTCAGTTTGGTAGAGGGTAACCCAGTCTGTAACTGTAGCTGGAAAATAGCAGAAACTCTCACTGTGTAGCCATTTTCTCTTCTCTCTCCTCGTTTTATGCCCTTTATTATGGTCTCTCTGTCTCTCTTTGTTCACTCATCTTCTTTCTGCCTCTTCATGTCTTTTTCCTGGCACTCATTTAATTCTTCAGTCTTCATTTATGTTTTATAAAGAAACTACAAATGGTAGGATAACAAAATAATTTTTTTTAAGCTACTTGATGTAAATCAGGGATTTTTCAGTAAAGAAAAGAACATAGAAAAGTTGGAAATGTGGTCACATTTAATAGCCCAATATATGTCTGAATATCTGTGAATGTATGAGATCTAGTTCCTCAGAGCTTCCTGAAAACATTACTTTTCACGAATAGTATACAATATAGCATTTCAGCTGCTACAAACTAGCTTGTAGTCATTTCATCTTGATAATAATATGCAATCACATTTTCTTTTTCTTACAGCTTCACCTCTTACGACTCTACCCATCCGAGAAGAAATGATGACAAAATATTCTAACCTTTCCTTGGAGAGTCATAACATATCACTGACTGGTAAATGTGTTGCCTTTCTTTTTTTTTTCTTTAAAGATTTTATTTATTTATTTGAGACAGAGAGAATGAGAGACAGAGAGCATGAGAGGAGGAGGGTCAGAGGGAGAAGCAGACTCCCTGCCGAGCAGGGAGCCCGATGCGGGACTCGATCCCGGGACTCCAGGATCATGACCTGAGCCGAAGGCAGTCGCTTAACCGACTGAGCCACCCAGGCGCCCTGTGTTGACTTTCAAATAATACAATGCCCCCAGAAGTTTTTATTTTTAAGTAAGCCATTGCATTTTGCCTCATAAATTATTAATCCTTACTCATGGTCTGGTGGGAGAAACACGCCATTACCTCATACAATTAGAACATAGGATGTGGGAGTCTACCGCAATGAAGGCAGTGTGCTCTGTGTGCTGGGAGGGGGCGGCTGGTCAGACGTGGGAGCCTAAGAAGGACTCTGTAAAAGAAGGACACCTGAGAAGAAGGGAAGGTTCATTTCAATTGGCAGAGACTCTTATGTTTTGATCAGTTCTTGCTGGTGCATCCATTCAAATCTCTTTGCATTGAAGGGGGAATTCGTGTATCCACTGGAAGACCTTTAGGCAGGGAAATCAAAGATGCTATCAAATGAGTTGATGACAGTGCTATGGAAAAATAAGTAAAGCATTCTGCACTGTAGCTCAGCTCGGCTTTCTTTTTCACAGTTTTGGATTCCAGTGGTTCAAAAGTAATCTCAGATTTTTTAAATGAGTAAGAGTACTTGTCTATTTTAGGAACAATGTTACAGGTATAATTAGAATTTAAAGTATTGTAAACGCATTTACTGAGTCAGTAACATGTTTTATCCGGTTACTTGTCCAGTCTTTAACTGTCCTTTAGTCTTAAGAACTGTTTCTCTCTTTCTCATATGAATGAAAGGTATGCTTCCCCTATCTCCCATCTGATACCGAAGGAATGTTTGCACTGCCCTTTTTTTGGTAGAATAATTTTTTATGATTTTGTACAACTCCTGTTTGTTCTCAGTCTCTATTCCGATATTTGGAGTTTATTCTTGATTGTAAAAAGTAATTACAGGGTGCCTGGGTGGCTCAGTCGGTTAAGCATCTGCCTTCAGCTCAGGTTGTGATCCCGGGGTCCTGGGATCAAGCCCTGAGTAGGGCTCTCTGCTCCCTGCCCCTCCCTCTGTTCATGCTCTCTCTCTCTGTGTCAAATAAATAAATAAATAAGACCTTTTTAAAAAAACACTTAAAACAACACTCCTATGTTATTTTTTTAAATTAATTTTATTTTTCATTAATTGTATACAATATAGCATTTTAGCTGCTACAAACTAGCTTGTAGTTATTTCATCTTGATAATAACATGCAATCACATTTTCTTTTTCTTACAGCTTCACCTCTTACGACTCTACCCATCCGAGAAGAAATGATGACAAAATATTCTAACCTTTCCTTGGAGAGTCATAGCATATCACTGACTGGTAAATGTGTTGCCTTTCAAATAATTTTTGAAGCCATGTTTTCATGTTCTAGTTATTGATTTCATCTGTCAGATGAAATTTTTCTTGAAGAGAGATCCATATGAGAACATAAGTTTGCAAATCCTTTGACTATCTGGGTCATGTTGGCAGCAACATGCCCCTTACTTACCCAGGAAGGACCCTGGGGAAAAAAGGGTTAGGTGTCCAGGAAGAGAGAAAAAAAGTGGACTTTTTTAGTTGGTTATTTACTTAACCTGTTTGGAGGGTTTAACTCCTAACTACTCTTCTATTGTAATACTACTATTAAAACCAGTATTCTTGCTGTTATGAAGAGACTGAGTGTTCAGAGTTGTCTGGTAGTTACCTTCTGCCTTAGCTTGATCAAACGTTAGTCATGTTGTTTCTTCCTCCCAGGCCCCTGAACTTTGGTTTGGCCCAAGTCTGAGCAAGCACTAATGCTTGACCACAGCCTGATCATGCATCCTGCTTTCCCCCACTAGTTTATCCCATTTCCTCTCAAAAGTTCCTGCTAGCCTGCTTACCCCTCCCTATAAGAGGAAAGCGTTTCTGCTTGATGTTGAGATGCTTGCAGACAGATCTTTGGAGCATCTTCCTTATTACAATAGGCTTTTTGAATAAAATCTCTTCTTAGATAAGTCTGGATTGTTTTAATTTTACAAAAGAAAAGATTTGATGTTCCTTTTGAAAGACTGGATTTCCAAGCTGTGGTCGACATGGTTTGCATTTCCATGTAGGTTGTTCTGGTTGCCTTCCCATCAAAAAGTTTGGTCTTAGGAACTGCCTTCCTGAAATACAGAAGTTAAATCTGAAGATATATTTATGCTTACTAGGAACCACAGGCTTTCTTCTTATTGCTGTCGCTAGGATTTTTAACCTCCTTTATGAGTGGAATGTTTTCATGTTGTTTTATTATTGTTTACTTGATTTTGCATATATTTCTATGTTGTCCTTGTGAGATCAAGCTCCGAGTCAAGCTCCGTGCTGGGTATGGAGCCTGCTTAAGATTGTCTCTTTCCCTCTCCCTCTGGTCTCCTGTTCATGCATGCACACACACTCTCTCTCTCTCTCTCAAAAAAGTGGTTGTTAACATTGAATCTCACCAAAAAGTTAGATGATGGTGCTAAGTAGCAGGCCATGGGACCTCCTAGTATAAGTGGGTTGTGGGATAGGGAACCAGATCAGTTATAATCCCATTCCTTCCCTTGTCTGCTGCTTATGTTCAAAATCTTCTCAGTCTTTAAGAATTAAGTCAAAATCTTCATCTTCTTTTTTTTTTTAAAGATTTTATTTATTTATTTGAGAGAGAGAGAGAGCACATGAGAGGGGGGAGGGTCAGAAGGAGAAGCAGACTCCCTGCTGAGCAGAGAGCCCGATGCGGGACTCGATCCAGGGACTCCAGGATCATGACCTGAGCCGAAGGCAGTCGCTTAACCAACTGAGCCACCCAGGCGCCCAAAATCTTCATCTTCAATAAGGCACATACAGAGAAATACTATTTTGGTTTCTCCGATATGTATTTAGCATTTTTAATTTATAAGTAAAAGTGAGTTGATGTTTAAAAATATTGAAACATTTTATTTGTAGTAATATATAGTAAGTTAGAGAATCTGAAAACCCTCCTATCACACCTAGAAAATTTAAAATATTGCAAACATTCCTTTAAATATTTAGCTAAATACAAAAAATTAAGACAATTTCTGCTGACCAAAACTGGGTGACCAGGCATCACGCCTGTACAAATTGAAGTCATGTTAGTGTTCCTTGTGTTTGTCGACAGGGCATTTGAGTTCTAAGAGCCACAGATCTAAGAACAAGGCCTTGAATCTAGGTGAGGAGGGGAGCAGGAACTGAAAATCCCCAGAAAGCTGATCTTTCCAGAAAACTGGAACTGAAAACCCCCAGAAGGCTATAAAGACAGTGAAAAATGCTCGACCTGGGAGGAGGGGAGGGATGGGCAACAACAGTGGATCAACACAAGGCCATGATAAGTTGGCTTCCTGGTTTTAGCCTTGCTCTGAATCAAATACAAAGACTCCCCTGAGTACTCAAAGTCAAAGCCCTGCCCTCAATGACAGTTAGATTGCAAATTTACAGTACCTGCGTTCTATAGGAGCCTGCAAGCTGAGAAATAACACAAACATGACCCTGGGTCTGCAGGAAAGCGAATGAAAAACATTTATGGAAGGACACATTGCTTGCTCTGGCTATGGAATCTGGACTGAGGACTGGCTCCCAAATATAAAATACAGTGACGTAGACCCCAAGACTGAGAGTCAACTAAGGAACAGTAGGATTGGATTGTCCAGAACTTCAGATTACAGAAATAGTAGGTGGAGTTATAAAAGAAGAAATATTAAAAGAGAAAAGAATATTATGCTATCAAAAAAAAAAAAAAAGATAAAGCATGCTTGAAAAATAGCCAAATAGAATTTCTGGGGATGAAAACTCAACTTGTCAGAGGAAGTCAAAACCCTTTTGACCACCCTCTACTTCTGCTTCAGCTGAACTCTTTCCAGGGGTAACCTCTGTTCGTAGAGTACTATGTAACATTGTTTTGTATTCTTTAATATTAGTGGTTTAAACCCATATGTATTGTTCTGAATAATTTTTATTGTCAATCAGTGTTAATTCTTGAGATCTAGCCATATTACATGGACATACCTTATTTCTTTTACTTGTGTGCACAGTATAAACATACCAGTTTTCTTAGACATTTTCTTCTAAATGGACCCTAGTTTGTTTAAATTTTTTTCTATTGTAAACCATTCAATAATGAACACTTCTTTCTACATATCTCTCTCTGGGAATGACTGTGTGTGTTCCTTTAGGAGATAAATGCCACAGGGTTGAATTGCTGAATTAGAAGTTATGTGCATTTTATTTATTTTATTTTTTTAAAGATTTTATTTATTTATTTGACAGAGAGAGACACAGCGAGAGAGGGAACACAAGCAGGGGGAGTGGGAGAGGGAGAAACAGGCTTCCCGCTGAGCAGGGAGCCCAATGTGGGGCTCAATCCCAGGACCCTGGGACCATGACCCAAGCAGAAGGCAGACGCCCAACCACTGAGCCACCCAGGCGCCTGCATTTTAATCTTAATACATACTTGCAAGTTGCCCTCCAAAGTAAGTTTACCTTTTCCCTCACTCTCATATTTGACGATCATCCTCCTTAGTTCCTGACCAGCACCACTTGATACTATTAAACTCTTTCATCTTTGCCAGCATGAGTGCTAAAAGCTGTATCACTGTTGTTTTAATTTGTGTTTTGGAATTGGACATACTTATATATATGTGTGTGTGTGTGGGTGTTAATATCCCATATCCATTTTCCCGCTGTGTTTATATACTTTTAAACTGATGTGAGACAGCTATACATTTTAAATACTAATTTATACTTTTTATTGAAATTGCAAATATTGTCTCCCAGTTGTCTTTAAACATTTACATGGTGTTTTTTATTGTGAAAAAGTTTCATTGTTTTGTTTTCTCCTATCATTTTTACAGAAGTATTTTCATAGTTTTTTACCCTTCAGTTTTTAATCCTTTTGAAATACAGTTTTATGTACTGTGTGTGAAAGGTCACTAACTTTATTATATTATTATTTTTATATAGATAGCCAAGGTCTCAGCACCCTGTACTGAATAGTTCTCCTTTTTCCTACGGCTTTGAAATATCACACTAATCATATTCCAAATTCCTATGTGCTGTTCTGTTCCTTTATTGTTTCAATGTTTTTCAAACATTCTATAGAGTTGGGCAAAGTAAGAAATAAATTTATCTTATAACCTGATTTACCACCCATGCACACACATGGGCAAACACACACACACACTAGACAAATGTTTGTTAAGCAACACCCACACCTCACAGGTGTGTTACACTGGTAGTTTCTTCTTTTTCAATCCTTTAAAAGACAAATTTGGTGATAACTATTAACTTGACTTCCTGACCACTAATAGTTTCCAACTTGCAATCCAGAAAATTCTACCTAATTTCTTGGTATTTTGCAGCATCATTAACACATTAATATATTTTTTTGAAACATTATGATACAGCTTTATATCTTTGTTCTTTTTTATTTTAACAGGTTTTCCAATGTCCTACATTTTCACTCTTTCATGTAGATTTTTTTGGAATTAAGTTCCACAACAAATACTTCTTGGATTTTGACTGATTTTTCACTAAATTTGTAGAATAATTTGGAGGAGACTTAATGATTTTATGATATTGTATTATCACCTATAATTTAGATCTCATTTGAGTTAGGATTCCTATTACATTATTTTTCTTCCTTTTTAAAAAGTATTTAGGGCACCTGGGTGGCTCGGTCGGTTAAGCTTCTGCCTTCGGCTCGGGTCATGATCCCAGGGTCATGGGATTGAGTCCTGCATTGGGCTCTCCAGCGGGGAGCCTGCTTCTCCCTCTCCTGCTCTCCCTGCTTGTGCTCTCTCTGTCAAATAAATAAATAAAACCTTTTAAAAAAATAAAAATAAATAAATAAATGAAAAGTATCTAAAAATAAAAATTATATGTACCTAAGGTGTACAACATGATGGCTTGATATACATATATAGTGAAATGTTGCTACCGTCAACTAATTAACATATCATCTCACAAACTTATTTTTTTTTTTGTATGATTAGTTTACCTGAAATCTACTATCTTAGCATATTTCCAGTGTTCAACACAGTAGTATTAAGTAGAGTCTTCATGCCTGTACATTAGCTCTCTAGTCTTATCCTACATAATTGCAACTTTGTACTTTTTGACCAGCATGTCCCCATTTCCCCCAGTCCCTCAGTCCCTGGTAACCATCCTTTTACTCTCTGTTTCAGTAAGTTCAACTTTTTTCTTTATTTTTTTAGATTCCACATATAAGTGAAAAAATGCAGTATTTGCCTTTCCCTGTCGAGCTTATTTCACTTAGCGTTATGTCCTCCAGATTCGTCCGCATTATTGTAAAAGGCAGAGTTTCCTTCTTTCTCATATCTGAGTAATAGTCCGTCTTCTTTGCGCATCCTTCTTTCTGTGGGCACTTGGGTTGTTTCCACATCTTGGCTCTCATAAACAATGTTGCAGTGTTCATGGCAGTGCAAATATCTCCTTGGGATCCTGATTTCATTTCCTTTAGATATATACCCAGAAATGGGATTTCTGGATCATATGGCAGTTCTATTTTTAGTTTTTTGAGGAAGCCCCATACTGTTTTCCATAATGGCTGTACCAATTTACAATCTCACCAGCAGTGTATAAGAGCTCTCTTTTCTCAGGTATCTGTTGATCATTTGTATCTCTTCTTTAGAGAAATGTTTATTCAGGTCCTTTGCCCATTTTTAAATTGAGTTATTTGTTTTTTTGCTTTTGAGTTGTTGTGTTACTTATATATTGGGGATATTAGCCCCTTATCAGATTATGGTTGGCAAATATTTTCTTCCATTCTGTAAGTTGCCTCTTTACTGTGTTGAGTGTTTATTATGCAGAAACTTTTTAGTTTGATTAATTCTACATGTTTATTTTTGCTTTTGTTGTCTATGCTTTGGGGCTCATATCTATGAAATCAATGCCCAGACCAATGTCAAGAAGTTTTTCCCCTGTGTTTCCTATTTCCCTAGTTTTATGATTAGGATGGAAACCAAATTCTAGAATATGCCAAAGACCTAAGGAGGAAAGACAGCAAGAAACCTTGACATAGTCTGGTTAAGAACAAACTAAGGGTTCTAGAGGGGAGGGGGGTGGGGAGATGGGTTAGCCTGGTAATGGGTATTAATGAGGGCACATTCTGCATGGAGCACTGGGTGTTATATGCAAACAATGAATCATAGGACACTACATCAAAAACTAATGATGTAATGTATGGTGATTAACATAACATAATAAAAAGAAAAGATATTGTTGCTAGTACTGTACTCTTGATATCAATGCTCAGGGTAAAGGCACGTAGTAGATTTTTAGTACAGTTGTGAATGGATGGGTAAGTGAAAGGCATGTAGCAGGTGTTCAGTAAATAAGTGTTGAATGAATGGGTAAATGAAGAAATGACACCTTATCACTGCTAGACATTTGCCATTGCTTGTTGTGATTAATTTCTCAATTTTGCCTAGGTCCTTAAGTCATTCCCTCTAACTTTAAAGTCCTAGGTGGGAGGATATGATTAGTCAAATGGCATTGCCCTTAGTCTCAGAGAGTTAGAAGGAATATTTTTGGCTTACATAGTGACTGAGGGGGCTTTACTTCTCATTAAAACTTACACAGAGGGGAAGGGTTTTCAGATTCTGGTTATCCAAAAATATAATAGTCCACTACCAGAGTGTTGGATTAACTTTGTGTTAATTATTTGGAAATAATAGTAACCTATTTGATTGCTAAAACAGTTTAACTGTTAGTTGTATTTTCTCTCTAACTGATATGAAAAGTTGTTGCAATACTATCCTATTCTTTATGTTGTAGAAAAATGTATTTAATTGGTGGATTATTACTCAATGCTATACCCTCAAATTAAATACCACATTGTTGAAAACAAGAAGAAATGTGCCTTTCTAAAATTCAAATGGAACCATGTCCCCTTTAAATTTTTCTTTGAAATAATTTTAAATCAGTTTAGAAAGTAGGGAAATAACCATTATACCTGGTACTAATGGAAATGGAGGAAAATTGTGACCAGCAGGAACTTTGTTTAATGAAATTCAGCCAGCATCTTTTCTTGGCTAATCTAAGAACATTTTCCATAATATTGCTGAAGCTTTGAATTATGTTTGGTAAATCCAGCTTCATTTGTGTAGAAGCCATCCACATTTCCTAGTATTTCCCTTTCTTTTGATGCTGCCTGCATAAAATTCCCAAAAGTTTGAGAATAAGCTGTGCTTATATAACACCAGCCACATAGCTCCTAGGTCTCGAGGGATTCCCAAGGGAGGACTTTGAGATTATGTGCGTATATGTGTGTATTATGTACATAGACACACATATACATACAGACCCATACACTCTTTTATACTCAGGTTAGGCTTACAACCTTTGGGTTTCCTGTGCACGTTGGTGATTTTCTATTCTAAGCTATGGAATTCAGGAACCACGGGTATTTTAGACTCTATCACATCAGTACTGCGCTGATCAGATGCATGTAAATAACTTGATAGATTCAGTGAAAAAAAAGATCATGAATGAAATTTAATTTGGGAGGAGGTGAAAATTATAAAAATCAAGGAACACATTTCTTTGGTTATTGTACAAATTTTGAATATGAAGTTTAAGATATATGTGTTTTATTCTTATTCAGAGGAGTTATTTTATAAACTTAGTTAAAATCCATATGGTAAGGAGCATCATATAAATGGAGCAACATGTTAAAAATAGGATTGAATGTTTCACTTTTACACGGGGGTGTTGGCTTCATGTTAGAGTGGCCATCTGAATTATTTCTATAAAGATTCTAGATGTTCCATCTATATTTTAGGATATAACATGGGACCTCACTGACTTCTATGGTAAAATAAAGGAAAGCTCCATATTTTCTCTCTCTGCCTCAGCCAGAATTGTCCCATTTTGCCAGTTTTTTATGTTGTGGTACATTTAACTATTATAAATAAAAGTTTCTGCTTTTAAAGCATGTTTGGAAACACTGTCCTATGCAAGAAATTTTCATTTGCTTTTTCCACTTTTTTCTTTTTTATAAAAGAACAAAATAGACTTATTTCAAGTGATACGATTCCTAAATGGGCCCATTAAGGTCTAACTGTTATCATTTCTTTGAAGATTTCAAATTGCTTAAATGTCCATATACTTTTAAAATTTTAATTATGAAAATAAGAGACAGGTGTAAATTACTGTATGACTTTAAGAACAGTCTTAAAAATATAGTTCAGAAACTGAGCAAATAGGTATAGTCTTAGAAATGTAGATATCATGGATGTTTTTGCAATCCTCTAAATAGCAGAAATGCATTGCAGTTATGGTTTTGGGGAAGTTGAAACATTGTCCGTTGAGTTCAATGGACATATTAGTTTGTTGGCTAATTACAAAATATTTTAAAGTTAGAGGTAAAACTTTTCACATATTTTTGATTTTCTGATAGGAAAGCAAGCTGCAGAAGCATCTGCGAAGTATTACAAGAAACAAGGAGGTAACGATTAGAGCTTGGAACCTGGCCTGACTTAGAGAGAGGCTACAGTGTAGTTTTAATAGAATCATTTAGTTCAAAGTGTGAATGTTTAAAATATGTTGATCATACCATTTGTCTACCATCACATTGCTGTATTATAAATTTATTTCATCTTCTCTTAATATTTTCTTTCATTTAAAATCTCAGTTTAGGGGCGCCTGGGTTGCTCAGGCGGTTAGGTATCAACTCTTGATTTCAGCTCAGGTCATGGTCTCAGGGTCATGAGATCAAGCCCCGCATCAGGCTCCATGCTCAGTCCAGAGTCTTTTTGTCCCTCTCTCTGCGTCCCTCCCCCTGCTTGTGCACGTGCTCGCATGCTCTCTCTCAAATAAATAAATAAAATCTTAAAAAAAATAAAACCTCAGTTCAATAGTTTGAAAGTGATGAGGAAGTTAATTTCATTGTCATGAGAATTTCATATCTTTGGGAGTTGGTACACATAGTTGGTTATGAGAATCTGGACTCAGCCACACCCAAATTTGTATTCATATCGGTCATTATCATGATATATGATCTAGGGAAAGATAGTTAACCTTTCTTTGCCTCAGCTTCCTCCTCTATGAAGTAGGAATGATAAAAATTGTACTTATAGAATTGCTGTAAAGATTAAATGATATGAGCAATACGGAACTTCAGGCAATACCTGATAGCTTTTGTTATATTCCCCAGTGAGATCAATATTGAGAGGAAGTTAAGTGGGAAATTATTCAGCAATTAATATATCACTAAAATTTTCCTTATGATAGCTCATTTAATCCTTTCTGTAGTCTCGTGAAATATGTCTTGTGCCATTTTACAAATGAGGAAGCTGAGGTGTCCAACATAAAGATACGTGGGGTTGCCCTGTGAGTCACCTCAGGCAAGGAACCTGACACGGGGCTGTTCCCTTATGACATGGAGGTGATCGTTCATATTTTAACTTCCCGATATTTTAAGAGGCTCCAGTGAGCCACATCATTGAAAAGAGTGTGGTGCCCTGGAGTCCCCTTCTGGAATGTAAATACCTCTGTAATGCCTCCTGCTAGGAGTGATAATGCGGTCTTGTCTTCTTGCCAGCCCTCCAACAAGAAAGATGGTCTGTATTCAACCCCCACAGGGTGCCCAAGAAATAATGCAAGGGTCACAATAGCTTTCTCTGGGTGATCAGAACCTCTGGCAACTCCATGGCCTACAGCAAGGCCTGGGTCTCCTCAATTCTGAGCAAGCTGGCTTTGCCAATGTAAACCCGGGCTGGGCAGAGGCCAGCAGTAATGAGTGACACTCAGCTCAGACCTGGGGAAACAACTCAAGAAATCTGCAAAGGCTTTGTCGCTGAAGCAACAACTGAGCAGAGTTTTGCAAGATATGAAAGAATTTTCACATTTAGGGGAGATCCAATATATAGAAAGCAGGTTTAAGTCATCAATAACAATGCTCTATCAACAATTTCTTAATGTAACATTCCTTTGAAGAATTATTCCTCTGTCAACATAGATTTGGATCCCTTTATTATTCTCTTTCATAGTCACAGTGGAAGAAAGTGTTTGTTACATTACCAAAGTCTACAGACTTTGGTAGGTGGTCTGTCTCCCACAAGGAAGGAAAAGAGGTAGTCAGGTTAGACAGTTAAGGCCATTTTTAACCTATGATAAAGCACTTTCTGTAATATGGTAAGATAACAGAATATGCTATATTGGGGTGAAGACAGAGACTGTATGGAGAACTCCTTCGTGAAATTGACGAAGTAAATTTCCTTGACAGAAAGACAGGCCTAGGTTTTCAGGGTACCCCAGAGCTAAAGCTGAAGGAGGAAAATTTACAGGAAACAGAAGCTTAGGACCAAATATGATATATCTTAAAACATTTTCTCCTGTTACTAGTACCTAATGTAATTTCTGGTATGCAGTAGATGCTCAGCAAATGCACAAAAATATGCAAATTCCTTCAGTTTGACCACTTCAGTTTTTTCTCTGTATAATTGAATCTTGTTAAGATCTGTCTATACCTAGGGTTTTTTTTGTTTTGTTTTGTTTTTTACCTTTCTTTTTGTGCATAAAATTCAACCCAGCACTTCTGTAATTATGCGACTAGGTATTTCGGGCATGTGCTCACAAAGCACTTCACACTAGCTGTACTTCACTGTTTGCAAATTTTGCACCTGGTCATTGCTTAAGGAAGCATTTTTATAAAGTTTTAAAATGTAATTAAAAGTGATGTTATGCTATTTAGGTTCTGTTTTTTTTTTTTTTCTTTCTACATTTTGGCTCTGCATTCTGCTTTTACTGATGCCACGCTTTTGAGCAGGATATTGAGAAATGTGTTTACATAATGCAGTGCCCTCTCCCAAACACAACCCTTTTATTTCCTTTAACAGTAACCACCACTGTTCTGGTTTTTAGGGGATCACGTCCTTGCTTTTTAAAATTGTTCTATCACACAGGTGTACATCCCTAAATATTATAGTTTAGTTTTACTTTGTTTTTTTTAAAGGCGTGTTTCTAAAGTATCTTTTCATTTTTAGGTTTATTTCTTTCCTTTTTCTAATTTATCTGTTGAAAACACCAGATCGTTCATCTTGTTGAGTTTTCTTACACTCTAGATTCGATCGATCACTTTTACGGAGTGCCATTTAACAAGTTTTTCCATCCTCTGTATTTCCTGTAAACTGGTAGTTGGATCTAGAGACTTAGTTCCAGTACCCCCTCCCCCTTTACTTTTTTTCTTTTCTTTTTTTTTTGCGGGGGGGGACAAAACGACTGCCTAGGTAGTGGGGTGTTCCTCCTTAGGAGACACACAGTTCCATGTCTGAGAGGGTTGCAGCAGATGATGTAGAATGCCGAGATCCATGATTCACCAGGAGTTACAGCTCATTGTGTCAGATTTCTAGAGTTTCTTCACTTATTGGCTGGAACTGTATAAAAAGAAAGTTTTCCTCCTCTATTATCTGGTTACCAATTGCACATTTAGTATAGGAAGAGCAGTGTACCTGTTTGGTATTTTTCCTTTATTTACTACTGCTCAAAAAAAAAAAAGTTGGCTCTAATGTATCTGCCATAAGTGGGATATAGCTATCTATATACTTATAGAGAGATATATCACCTCGTGGTTTTGTACCAGAATTTCAAATTCGATGAAAATTCAGAAGTACAGGATGAGTGTTTGAATTCTGCCGTTCATCTGTATCTTTGTCCAATCCCTACAAGTTTTTAAGGACTAAGAAGACTAGGAATGACAGAATTAGTATATCACACAAACCCACATTCTACACAAAACGTTCTTGTAATAACTGAATAACACGATTCCTTAAAGGAATCAAAGCAGTTACTCCATTCTCTCCCTTAGGTTTTGTTTGCTTTTACAGTTGGAGTGTTTCTGTACAGTCAGAGCATAGGGCCCTCCTTTATACAGTGCTCTTTCCCCTATATCCTTGTCAGCTGGAAATTTTAAGGAGATTATAGCCTCAGGCTTTTGCTATTCTGGTAATGTAACAAACACTTTCTTCCGCTGTGACTATGAAAGAGAATAAGAAAGGGAATGTAACAAACACTTTCTTCCGCTGTGACTATGAAAAAGAATAATAAAGGGAACCAAATCTATGTCAACAGAGGAATAATTCTTCAAAGGAGTGTTACATTAAGAAATTGTTGATAGAGCATTGTTATTGATGACTTAAACCTGCTTTCTATATATTGGATCTCCCCTAAATGTAACTTTTACAACATCTTTTTTGTTTTGTCTTGTTTTCTTTTGTGGCTAATAGAACAGTCCAGTGTGCCAGTGGAAAAAAATATCACTTTAGAACGACCTTCTAGAATAGAACTCACATGCAACTTCACGGCATCTGGGGATGTGAATTCAGTAAATGTGACTTGGAAAAAAGGTGATGAACAACTTACGAATTATTGCATCAATGCCACAGGAAAAAACCTGTATACCCAGTACATGTGAGTACATAAAATTTTCACCGGCATGGCTCGATGAAATTCATCACCTTTTAAACATTTTTGATGACTGGGCATTCTTTCCTTTGCTGTCTCTTGAAGGTTATGCTAATATTCTAATTTGCATATTTACAGAATTGTTTCTATTTTAGAATTTTGATTAAATGCTAAGTCTTTTTCATTTTTATCAAGAAGTGTTTTGAGAACTAAACCTATATTAATAAATTCTCTTTAGGTTTACCATCATTAATAGCAATCAAATGGGAAACTATTCGTGTTTCTTTGAAGAGGAAAAGAAACAAAGGGGCACATTTAATTTCAGAGGTTAGTGCTAATAATTTATAGAGTAATAACTTCAGCATTATATTTTTAGAATTCTGAATCCCCCAATTTTTGAATTACCATTACAATACTAAACATAATGAGCTGAAAGAAAATCATATACTTTCCACTGAATCTTAAAGTGGTGACCTTAAAAATGGAACTTCCCAGTCTTCCCAGTGGTAGCATTTGCATTTCCCAACCCATTCCCACTCCTGTCCCTCCCCTAGCTTAAATCCAGATTTTAGTGTGAAAGATGGGCCTGCCAGGTTATTTGTAACAGTCTCTTGAATTTATTTGCTTATTCATTTGTTTAGCCGACTAAACTCAGAGCTTTTATGTACTGTCCCTTTAGGCATGTGTGAGAATATGCTTTGGTGTTCTGTACCAGTGGGTCCGGGACTTGGGGGCTTTAGGGATCCATAAAATTTGAAAATAATATGGAGATGCACAAAGGGTTGCCAGTTTTTGGTCTCCTCAAATATTCGGCCCTCCTTTATACAGTGATGTATAAAATCCATAGCTCTTCCCTCTGGAACAAGAAAAAGTAAAATCAGAATATTTTCCTCTTACTATCATTAAACCAAAACTATAAAGGTCTCAATCTCGTAAGACAGACTAGTCACTGAGCTGGAGACTTATCTTCATGAAAAACCCCTATTCTGTGATAGATTAGGGAACCACAGTGTCCGTGCTGGTATCTGGGAAATGTGGTCTGTTGCCATATTAACTGTTCTGGGTTTTGCTTCACATTAATTTCCCAAGGTACATGAGAAACTGTTCTCCATTTTTCCTGAAAATTGTGAGGTCTGGCTAGCTGCCCTGACAAAATACGGATACTGTCTCCAAGGCCCCATCAATAGCAGAATGGCCTGCTTCAACATTATCATGATTTAAGGTGGTTTGCACCTATATCCCTACATCCCTCCCTATATTCCCTCTGTTCTCACAGACTCATTTTCTTCACGTGGTTTTGTAAATGTTCTTACTTGGTAAATATAATAAATCCTTGTGTTTATGCAATTTGGTCTCTGCAAAGGCAGGAACTGTTCCCATCCTTTGATTATTCTGATCATGTACATTCTCTCTTAACCTCCTTTCCTCTGTTTGCTTAATTTAATTTAGTGAAGGATAGATGCACCATCCATTTCCTTCTCTTATTCCCTTCTTTTCCTTGTCTTTTTCTTTCCTTCCCTCCCTCCCCATCCTCCTCCTCCCTTCTTTCTTTCCTTCCTAATGAGCTAAGAGGATATTAAACACATGTACACACCCACACAGTCCTCTAGGAAACATTTTATTGAATTTCCTTTAAATATGTAAAGAAGGCCTATAGATTTTGAGGGAATACTCATCAAATCTTGAGGCTTAAAGTGATTCCAGGAGATTCAATTTTAAAAATTGCTTTTTTCCCCATCTAGATAGGACTGTTTTCTAGAAATATGTACTAGTTACACCTGTTCAAAGTTTAAATATTGTAAAGTAACTTAATAAAGTAAAGTAAAGTAACTTAAAAAAAATAAAGTAACTTAATACTTTAAATTAAGTAATTTAAATTACTTAAATTATTATTTGGCGATGATCTGTCCTGCCTCAAATGTGAAAGATTAACAGAAGCATTTTATTTTTCAATATACCAATACATTCAATGCCATGTGGTCTTGGAGAAAGCCTCTTGATTCCATATCTATTTTGAGATGACCAGCCTGAATCATCTGGCTGGTGTCAGGAGCACCAACACAAGGCTTAGGTTTGAAATCAAGTGCTTGAGAAATGCAAAGAGCCACTGAATATTTACTATGGGTTTTTTTTTTTTTCTTTTTATAGTTTTCTTAAAGTAATTTAGTTCAGTTTATTAGTTTTTGTTGTTGTTGTTGTTGTTTTTAAATCTAAACTCAAATACAGGTGTGAGAGTTTCCCAACCTGTTTGATGAAGCCGTGTTCTTTTTTTTTTTTTTTAATTTATTTTTTGACAGAGAGAGAGACAGTGAGAGAGGGAACATAAGCAGGGGGAGTGGGAGAGGGAGAAGCAGGCTTCCAGCTGAGCAGCCAGCCCGATGCGGGGCTCAATCCCAGGACCCTGGGATCATGACCTGAGCCGAAGGCAGACGCTTAACGACTGAGCCACCCAGGCGCCCCCAGTTTATTAGTTTTTAATGCCCACTTAACATTAATATAACTTTTAAGTATACACTATGTCTCGAAGATATTTATAAAATTAGTAAGTTAGCCCTTTCCAGATCTTCTTTGGTAAAATAATATTTTCCTGTAACTCGTCTAAATTGAATATTGCTTGGAGAAGTAATTTCATTTGATTACAATTTAAAGGCATCTGCAGAACAATTCTTTTATAGTTATTATTTAATTAGATCTGTAAGGCTTATAGGATGGCATCTATTTTTATAAATATCCTATTATATTATGTCTCCACATGACTTGCTTATGGGTTTTCCTAAGAAGAAGGCTTATTTTTCCTTAGCAATCCTAAGTTGAGTGTGGTTGAAAAGCCTTTTTTATCCTCTATTTTAAATTCAGCCAAAAAAACCCCATTCTGCCATTGATCAAATGAGTCAACTAGTGCATGAGCCTGAGTCCTTAGAACAACTCATCAGCAAAGCCCCTGCTTTGCCTTTATGGGAGCTGGTTGATATATTACTACAAGATTACAAAAGGGCCTCAAATCACTGATTAGTACAATGCAAAAAAACCTGCTGACTTTGTGTGTTTGGCTGTTGATGCTAGTACAGGAGAGAGAGCAAAAGTCACACTGGAAGCTTGCAAGTGCTAACATGTCGTGATTACTTTTCATTCAAGAAAGATAAGAGGTGGGCTACCGTGTTTCTCAGTAGCAGGTCAACTATTCTGATGTAGTTGCTGAAAACTTCTATAATATGCATCAGTGTTAAAATCTCTCATTAGAGGGGCACCTGGGTGGCTCAGTCAGTTAAGCGTCTGCCTTTGGCTCAGGTCATGATCCCAGGTCCTGGGATCGAATCCCGCATCTGGCACCCTGCTCAGCGGGGAGCCTGCTTCTCCCTCTCCCACTCCCCCTACCTGTGCTCTCTCTCTCTCTGTCAGATGAATAAATAAAATCTTTAAAAAAAAAAAAAGAAAAAATTAAAATCTCTTAATAGAAAAGATGCAGAAATTTAGTTGATGAAGGGTAAGTAATGGCACATAGAACTTTTGAGAAGTCTTGGTGAGATTTTGATGGTGCCAAGTGCTGTGAAGCCTCTCTTGGCCTAGCCATCTGTCTTCACTAGTAAGTATCCAAGGAGTCAAAATATGGAATAGTACTATGGAAGAATCAGTTGGAACTTCAGCTTCAAACCCCAGTGCTGAAGTCTAGTTAGCTGTCTTTGACTATGTGGAAAAATCTTTTCCCTAATTTGGTAATACCTAAATGTTCTTGGGCCAAAAATGACCCAGGCTGATTTTCTTCCTAGTTCATGATCTCTAACTTTACAACTCCATAGGGCTTTGACTGTCATCAGGTAGATCCTAGGCCCCATCTTCTTAGACACTAGTTTGAATCAGCAATTTCAGCATCTTCAAACTTGGAGTCTTCCAATCAAGACTCTCACCGGTTCTGCCTTATCTGAAGTTTCAAAAGGTCAACAGAACATATTAGAATACCGTATCGCTGTGCTTCTTTGCATAAATATTTCCAAACATAAGTAGCAGCCCAGAACCAACTGGGGCCTCTGGAGAAGTTCCAACAAACTGGTGTTTCCTGACCATGGTGCCTTTTGTAATTTAGATCCACACTGCTGTTATCAGTCATATAAAGCATAGCAGAGCAGTGGTTAATGTCCACCTTTTCACATGGAGCTTGAGAAGTGTGGTTTTGCTTATCTGAGGTTTGGAAGGAACTTAGTGGCTTCAGAAAAGAATCCTTATTTTAGCCAAGCTTGAATCTGTGCTTATCTGCAGGTCTTTAGTTGAGGCCTCCCCTAAAGTAGGGTTGACCTTTCCAGGAGCTTCTGTGTTCTCATACTTCATTTAATAATAAAGCCACACCAGGTGTTGGGCATATTGGAATGAAGTATGACTAGGTCGCAGTCTTGAACTGATAGATCGATCGTGTTTTGTCAGGAGGCCCTCAAATAACTTCCTTCTCACTTGGTCCAGTCATTCTTTTTCCCAGCAAAATCTCAAGTAAGGAAATACACACCAAAAAAGGGACACTAAGGCAAAGTAACATTTTGTTATTGGCCAGCCTTGGCCACAAACCTTGCTGAAATTCTTGGAAGGCTTTGCCACATGGAAGGCTTCTTTTTCCTCAATGAGGTCGTACTAACCTCAAGCCAAAGCAGAGCCTTGTATTCCTTCACAGCCCAAGGTCAGTTAGGTCTTTACTCCTCTGGACAGAAGGATAACACCCTCCTGAGCCAGGAAAAATATGCTGAGCATGAGGCTGAGTTATTTATACCTCCAGATTTCTATCCCTAGAAAACAGGGCCCAATCAGTGCCCTGGACCATGACTAATCCATGATAATCCTCCTTTCTAGGACTGGAAAACTGGAGGGCTGAATGAGAGGAGGGAATGTCTAGTGAGGTCACCGGGGACTTCAGTCCACAGGCCACTGCTCAGCCTTTTATTGACACCACCTCCAGTGTCTAGTGAGGAAACTAGATCTACCATGAGAAAGAAAAACAGAATGGGGGGAGGGGGTACTGGGAGGCTCAGTCGGTTATGCGGCTGCCTTCGGCTCAGGTCATGATCCCAGCATCCTGGGATCGAGCCCTGCATCTGGCTCCCTGCTCAGTGGGAGGCCTGCTTCTCCCTCTGCCTGCCGCTCCCCCTGCTTGAGCTCTCTCTGTGTCAAATAAATAAATAAATGAAAAAAAAAAAAACAGAATGAAATATTCTGTGGTTCAGTGTAATTTAGGCCTGTAACAGTTTGATGCTGAAATTTATTGTCTTGTTTCTCAAGAACTAAAATATAGTTACGTTAATATCGGGACAGATGGTCAGCCTATTCTCTTGGATCCTAGAGTTGCTTTCAATTTTCCTCTATTGGTTATTTTCCTGCAGCAGACTGCTGTCTGGGTCCCCAGATGAGCCCAGAGGCGGGTGGCCACAGACTGAGGAAACTGAACAAAACAAAAGTAGTTTGACTTAATAGGGAGAACACTTACATGAGAGACACCATCTTTACTTTTATTTAAAAAATGCATGTGGATAACAATTATTCTCGTATTTAAAAATTTCACTCACAGGTTATGTCAAAGTACCAGTTGCTTTATTCTGCTTTTTCTTGTTAAAACCAGTATGTGGTGAACGGGCCCTTTTCTTTTTATTCTTAGATTCTATGTAATATGTGAGGTTATTATTCCATGTGTTTTTTCTGCTCTGTATACTACATAGGTCTGGAAACAAGAGTTTCTTTTTAACTTTTTTTTTTTTTTTTTAAGACTTTATTTATTTATTTGACAGAGAGAGACACAGTAAGAGAGGGAACACAGCAGGGGGAGTGGGAGAGGTAGAAGCAGGCTCCCTGCTGAGCAGGGAGCCCAATGCGGGACTCGATCCCAGGACCCTGGGATCGTGACCTGAGCTGAAGGCAGATGCTTAACAACTGAGCCACCCAGGCACCCCTCTTTTTAACTTTTAACCAATGTAATTTCTTGTTATGGTAAGGAGCAGGATTGAGGCGCCCTGATTTAAATTGTTTTAATTTATCCTGAAATTGTAATCCTTACACAAAAATCTTATTCAGCTGCTTTCGCCAAGTACTTGAATGCGTGTTTCAAGCAGAATTTGTTTTACACCTCACTAAGTTGTTTAAAATAGATGTTATTAAAGGATCTCAAAGCTCCTGTTTCTTCATTCTTTGGGGCCTTGTCTCCTGTGATTCATACCCTTGAGTTTTTCATCATTTTACTCTTTTAATCTCCTTTCTCACTTGGGCTGGGGGGGTCTATAAAGCATTCAGTTTGGAGCCTTTCCTATGTTTTGGGGTGTTCTTACATGTTCCTACAGTTCTGAGATGTATTCAGATGAATTTCCAGTTCTCTTTTTATATTCTAAGTCTTATTTCTTCTCTCTTCCACATGACTGGCTGACCTGGAAATCATTCTTGCACAGGATGATGATCTATCCTAGTAAGCTGGCTCATGACCACTACGTAATAAGGCCATGGGTATTACAAATTGTAAGGGAGGTCAGTTAAGAAAAGCAGTACCAGTACATGATCACAATTTTGTGGTGTTGACTTTGCACCAAACACTTCATGTATTATGATCTCATACTTAATCCTTTACAACAACACAGTAGGAGGATGGGTTATGACCGACCAAAGAACTCAACGTTAGTTAACACCGAAACTGTAATTTGAGTGTATGTATTTCCTGGACCCAAATCAATTCTTTGTCACATCATTGTCACATTGTGCTGACTTCCTTCAAACACGTAACGACCTGACCTTTGAAATGGACACATATTCACCACATATTAACTAAATATCCCTCAGCCTGAGGGTGACCCGATTAGGAGTGTGGGACCCTAGTGGCCTCAGTCGAAAGGAGTGCTCAGAATATCTTCTGGCTGGGATGTCTTAAATCCAGGTAATCACTTGTACTCCCTGTCTCCTCTCTCAGGAGTGCCCTAGTGGTACCTGACTAGGTTTTCTTAAGTGTCAGTGGGTGAGTATAAATTCTGATAGGCAGTTCACAGCTTTGGTTAATGTAAAATTGTAGCCCATTCAGTTTCATCAAAACATGTTTCCTTGGTTATGAAAAGTGTGAGAACAACTGATTTATAGATTGCTCTATTATCTTTCGTATGAATTACTTGAGGCATTTATGCTGTCATGGGTATGACATACCTTCCTCTTATTTGCATCTCTTTTTTATTAGCACTGCCTCATTCAACACTCAGCTGGTCAGCAGCCTTGATGAAGGAGAGGGTGATATGTGCAATTGTATTTAGGCACATCTTATTTATTTATTTTAAAGTATTTATTTATTTGAGAGAGAGAGAGAGTGAGCACGTGCACAAGTGGGGGGTGAGGAGGGGCAGAGGGAGAAGCAGGCTCCCCGCTGAGCAGGGAGCCCGACGTGGGGCTCGATCCCAGGACCCTGAGATCATGACCTGACCTGAAGGCAGACACTTAACAGACTAAGGCCCCTCTTTAGGCACATTTTAAACGATAAGGAAAAAAGAAGACTTCCACACCCATCATTGTAATCTTAATCACCTGAGGACAGAACCCATAAAGAAATCCTATTCTCCAACCCTATTTGTACCACTTCTTTGGTAGTTATACAAGTCAATTTCTTTTCTAGTCATTACCAATTACTTCCCCCTTCCTCATCTTTATGATTCATCCAGCAAATGCCCAATTATCTTTGGGTAGTACAAAGCCAAGAGCACTTAGAGAATGTATTTAATCTAGAAAGCTGACTTTAGTACTTAAAACTGATCTTTCTATTTCTACCCTGGCCCTCCCCAAAACAAAATATAAAAATAGGATAACAAGTGAATATCAAGCAATATTTATAAAATTTGTCAATATAGCATTAAAAATTTAGATATAATTTTATGCTTTCTCTCTGTTGCCAAATAAAAAAAGGAAAAAAACATAAAACCAAAAATCCGCTAAAATGAGTAAAAGAAAAAAAGTAAAAGTAACCTTTGTTGGTCAGTCTACACCTCCAGTCTAAGTGCACATTCATTAATATATCCTTTGAGGTCAATGAGAAGAAACTGATTGCACCATGGAGCTATTGGCTGTCTTTTTATTGCTTTGCTTATGTTTTTATGTTTTGATTTTCTTTATCAAGTTATTCATATCCTTAAAACTTAATTTTTCTAAATTCAGTGGTCATTTTTATTGTTACTAATGGCACCTGCCTGAAACTTTCTTAGGAAATTTATCATCCAAAACAAATAAACAAAAACAGCAGAAAAAGAGTCGTAAAGACGACAAACTGGTGGTTGCCAGAGGGGGTGCGGTGTGGTGGGGGAAATGACAAAATGGGTAAAGGGGAGTGGGAGGTAGAGGATTCCAGGTATGGAGTGGATAAGTCAGGGGGATGAAAGGTACAGCATAGGGGATATAGTCTATGCTATTATAATAGTGTTTCATGGTGATAGATGGTAGGTACACATGTGGTGAGCATAGCATAACATGTAGATTTGTCTGATCAGTATGTTGTACACCTGAAACTAACATAATACCGTGTATCAACTATACTCCAATTAAAAAAATGGTTTCATGTCATATGAAACTAAAATTATGTAAAGAAAATCATACTGATGAGAAAATGAAAGGAGAATTTGTCTTCAACTTGCATACATTTCTCTATTCAAACTCCCTCAGTAACATGTCTTTCTCTAAATTTTTCTTAGTCCCTGAAGTTCAAGGAAAAAACAAACCATTGGTCACTTATGTGGGGGATTCAACTGTCTTGATATGTAAATGTCAACACTGTTCTCCTTTAAACTGGACCTGGTACAGTAGTAACGGGAGTATACAGGTAAGATCATATTTCTGTGATTCGAAGAAAACAAAATGAAAACTCTTATTCCATAAATAATATTATTAACAGACTCAGAATTCCTAGGACTATTTGTACTCCTTTATCTTATTATTTAATATGTCTTCATGAAGAAAGAACCGTGGAGTTGTCATTTCATGTTTTTAGCATATTGCATTATACATCTGAAGAGACTCTTATTGTTTTAACTGGTACTTTGTTTTTCAGATTTAGCAACTTATTTCAATTCTTTGAAAGGAAGTTATCATTCATTTTTAGTTGATGAGTTTAGAAATAACCCTAACAAAAAGATTCTTTTTTCTTATCATTCCATGAAAGTATCTAGAAAAAAAAGGTAGTTTTCTTTTCCAGCTTCAGTCTCTGGAAACATTTGTGAAAGAATGCAATACAGTGGTGCCATTTGAGAAAAGAATGAAAATTTGGTAACTTAAACTTAGCTCTTGGGTTCTTTCAGGGTCATAGGCCTCTTTTGGCCTTCCAGAATCCAAAGAGAAGCCAAATACTTTACGTTCCTATTAAAGAATTAATGGCTATTCAAAGAGCTGATAATAAGAAAAACATGCATATTCAGAAAATCATTTCTCACTCTCTTTCTTCCTCTCTAATAGCAGGGAAATTTAGGACATTGTCCTTCAGGAGACACCTGTCTATTGCTCTGCTACTAATGAGCATTGAAATTAAAGTCCTGCAAAGGCAAGCTGTAATTCTAGGAGGGACGGACAGTATGGGACAGCGTAGATCTTACAATGAAATACTGGGTTCCTTCTTAGACAAAATTGGTACTGCCATAGACTGTTGAAGGGAACCAGAGGAAAGGACTTGAAAGGGAGAGTGACTGATTCTGTGATAACATTGGTTTGACTTTTTAGAGAAAGCTCCACATCACTTAGGGGTAGACTTAAATCATTAATATTTCTGCTGCTTTTCTTGTTGATGATTAGGAAAGGCAATCATTTTGAGTAGGTAACTATTAAAAAAAATGTATGTAAATTGATAAAGATAAATATCTGTTGTAGTACTTGACATACATAGCCTAATTTATTTATTTATATGTAATACTAGGCAAAAAATAACCGAAATCTAATTACATTAAACTCTTAGAATATAGTCTGTGCTTCTCTCCGTTGGCTATAGTAATTTCCTCTCAATTTGGCCCTAAGCACGGGTCCTATTAGGATGTGAGGGAAGTGTAGGGAAGTGGGTACAGGTCACAACTTTAAGTCAAGTGTTTTTTCAAAATGCAGACCGACCACCTGCCTCTGCATCACCTGGGGTGCCCATTAACCATGCATTACTTACATGTATCAGCTCCGAGTTAGGGAGGGTGCATTTGAACAAGCAGTACAGGCAGTGCTATGCACAGGGAGCCAGGTCGCTTTAATTGGGGGGGGGGGGCAAATAATAAACTCACAGTTCTTGATCAGATAACCTCCAAGAATATTTGCATGCAGATGAGCATTTACTGAGCAGTGCAGTTGAGTGATAGCACAGTGAAGGCATCGGATGGCCTGAGAATAAGTTTTAATTTAAATGGATTAAATAAATCAGCTCCAAAATAGCTTAGTATGGCTCTTGAGAGGCTGGGGGAAAATCCAGGGACTCTCGGAAGCCAGCTTGCCTGAGAAAGAAAGACATTCAACTATGAGAAGACAGGTGCGCAGACAATCACATATCCTGGGCTCCCGGGATTTCTACCACTCCTGCTACATCAGCTTCAAAAGCCTGGAGATTTCATCCTCATTTCCAGTCTGAGGAACTCCCAGTGTCAGGAGCCAGTGATCTTCCTTTGTAGGGATGATCATATCTAATAGCTTCATTAATTCATGAGTTGAGCTGATGTGTGCCTGCTCTTATGAAGGGGGAAATACTTTGAACAGCTAGTTGGGGGTTAGATCGAGAAACCCAGATGGCTGAAATTTTTCTGTATCTTTAATTCTAATATTTACCCATGATGACCTACACTATAGTTTCAAACACGGAGTGTTTAGCACTTAAAATATCCCTTCCCCTTGCTACTGTTGGGAGATGAAGCTCTCGGACTCTGTTATGTAAACTTCTCATAAACTTTAATATGCCTTATAGCTTTTGCTCAAAACGCGATCATTTAGGACATGTGTCTTTTATGCAATATGATAGGAATGGGTTTTGATGTCTCCTTATATTAGGTTCCTGTTGATGTTCACGTGAATGATAAGTATGCGATCAATGGAACAAACGCTAATGAAACAAGGCTCAAGATAATGCAACTTTCAGAAGATGATAAGGGATCTTACTGGTGCCATGCAGTGTTCCAATTAGGCGAGAGCCAAATGCACGTTGAACTCGTTGTGCTGAGTTATTTGGTACCCCTCAAACCATTTCTTGGAATAGTTGTTGAAGTTATTATTTTAGTGGCTATTATTCTGTTTTGTGAAATGTACACCCAAAAGAAAAAGATGCACACAGGTAAGGCTTCTTTTTTTAGGTAATGTTCTTATGTTATGACTTAATACATTATAATGGCTTTAGAGTTTTGGGGAAATATCTAACTTTTGTTATTTGGAGGGGTGTTTATTTAACATTAATGGTGACAGTGATGTGAGCTTTTATTGATGGTCTTTCTGTTTCAACTTCCTAAAAAATTTTAGGATGAAAATATACTTTTTCTCCTTTTGCTTTGGTGTTACTGGTACCTCAACACCAAAGAGGTGATATGTGCTTTGGTACTAGAATAATAGAAGATTCTGTGATAGCTTAACGTAAAAGACCTCAAAGACAAACAGTCTTTCTCTTAGATAACTCACTTAGAAAATATTTTATCAAACATTCTGGAGTTCTCATAAAAGAGACATTGTCTGGTCAGTTCTCCATTTTTGTGGCATGTGCTTGATAGATTGCAGGTTGAGAAACCAATGGTTCCCCAAGAAAATTTATCTTACATTCTGTATTCTTTTCTGATTTTATACTAAATTTTTAGTAATTTAAAGAATTACAAATCAGTCAGTCTGATTTTGAAAATCCCAGGCACTAGACTATGCTTGATGAAAATTGCAGGTAAGGTCTGGAGAGCAGGGAAAGAGGAGAACGTGATGGATGTGCAGGCATTTCACGTCGTATGTCTCTCTCTCGTTCCAAAGAGGGAAAACCATACAGTGCATTCTTAACATGGGGAAAGTTGAATTCAACATACATGCTCCGTAAGAATAATAAACCAATCTTAATAAATTCCTCTTTTGTTATACAGATGATGGGAAAGAATTTGAACAAGTTGAGCAGTTGTAAGTATTACAGATTAATTTTCACTTGAGTAAAATAGAGATAAATATAAAATTGAATAAAAGTTTGCAGTTAGAGTAGGTATTTACCCCAAAGATACAGAGGTAGTGATCCGAAGGGGCACCTGCACCCCAATGTTTATAGCAGCAATGTCCACAACAGCCAAACTATGGAAAGAGCCCAGATGTCCATTGACAGAGGAATGGATAAAGAAAATGTGGTATATATATACATATATATTCAATGGAATATTACTCAGCCATCAGAAAGGATAACATCTCACCATTTACACCACCATGGATGGATCTGGAGGATATTATGCTGAGCGAAATAAGTCAATCAGAGAAAGACAATTATCATATGGTTTCACTCGTATGTGGAATATAAGGAATAGTGCAGAGGATCATAGGGGAAGGGAGAGAAAACTGAATGGGAAGAAATCAGAGGGGGAGACAAACCATGAGAGACTCTTACCTATAGGAAACAAACTGAGGGTTGCTGGAGGGGAGGGGGGTGGAGGGATGGGGTAGCTGGGTGGTGGGCGTTAAGGAGGGCATGTGATGTGATGAGCACTGGGTGTTATATGCAACTGATGAGTTACTGAAGTCTACATCTGAAACTAGTGATGTACTATATGTTGGTTAATTGAATTTAAATCAAAAAAAGTTTGCTGTTTGGACAAAAACACAAGAGTATATTATATGTGTGTTATTTTCTGTACACATCCATGTTGTGGAGAGGCATGTGGAGTTTGCCTGCGTAAATTAGGATCCCCCCTCTACCATTCACTTTTTACCTCTCTGTGCTTCAATTTTGTCCTCAACAAAATGGCTTTAATTACAGTATTTGCTTATAAGGCTTTTGGATTAAATGATATTCTGTATGTAAAAATGCTTAGCATAGGCTTTGATGCACAGGGGTGTTCAATAACCATCAGGAAGTATTATTTGGGTAAGTCAGAATTTCTTAACCCTGGCTATATTTTTGGTCACTTAGGATGTTCCTTAAAAATATGGTTGCTCAGACTTTACTGGATCTCCTGGATCAGAACCTCTGGGAGTGGTGCCTGGGCATCTGTATTTCTTTAAAATGTCTATCACTGATGCTTTTTTTTTTTTTTAAGATTTTATTTATTTATTTGAGAGAGAGAATGAGATAGAGCACAAGAGGGGGGAGGGTCAGAGGGACAAGCAGACTCCCTGCCGAGCAGGGGGCCCGATGTGGCCCTTGATCCCGGGACTCCAGGATCATGACCTGAGCCGAAGGCAGTCGCTTAATCAACTGAGCCACCCACGCGCCCTGTCTGTCACTGATTCTAAGTCTCTCTTATATGGAAAATCACTGGGCTAGAATTTTATTAGTCACTATTTTTGAAAGAACAGATATTGTGCCCCAGGTTCTCTTACAGCCTGTTTGTTCAGAGTGGAACAGGAGGAGGGCTGAGAAGAAAAGTATCAGGGATATAATTTAGTTTGGTCAAGACAGGAGTGACTAGTTCCTCTCAGCCGGAGGACTGAGCATGGAGTCCAGTGATGGAGGTGCCTGAGACTGGGATTAAAGTCTGAGTAACACAGCCAAGGGCTGGACCGGGAAAATGAGATGAGATTAAAGCAGCTGAAAGAAATGTTGGAAATGGAAGGCCTGAGCACATATAACCACACAGAATGGCACTTGAGGTTTATCTTCATTGGCCAGCACAAGTTCGGAGGTGAGGTCTCTAGCCATGGTTAAAGAGTGGGAGAGCTGTCATTTAGATATTTGTAGACATTATTCAAGTAGTTATTTTTACTCGGTTCACAAATGGCAGGTAAAATGAATCAACACGATATGAGCTTCTAAAGTAAGGGCACGAAATAATCATATCAGGAGTTCCATAACCTCAGATAGGAAAAACAAAAAAAAACAGTGTTGTTGGCACCAACTTGGTTGGCATCAACTCTTATAGTTGGAAGGAAACTGCACCTCTTTCTGGTGAACTTGGACATCTTGTTTAGAGTGCGTTGAATGTTCTATCTTTCTGGTTCCCAAGTACTGTGTCCCATTCTTATACTTGGGGTCATACAGAAAACAAGACGGTCATTCAGATATTCGAAACAGTTAACAGCCTTGCCCAAATGCTGTTGTCCCAGCTCAGCTTCCCCAGTGTTTCTGGTCATTCAGTCTCTTGCAGTCACATTTGGGGGCTGCTCCTGTCTCAGTGGATTCTGGTTCATTTAAGACACACGCTGAAGGGGTGGCACCAGAACAGTATGGAGTAGACTTACCAATTCTTAATTTAATTTTCATTTGTGTAGCTTACCCTAATTTTAAAATCTTTTTAAAATACGTTTTTCTAGAATATCTTAGGAGTAATGTCAAACTGATTCAATCTATAGTATAAATGATTTACTTTCTTTTCTTTTATTGGTAATTGGGATAGTGTACATAATATTCTCTACCCTGTACTGTTCCACAGAGAGCTCTGGCAGTATTTATTTTTTTAGTTTATTTCTTATTTCAATATCTTTAGATTTAATACAAGTATCAAGGGCACTTGAATCATTTGCAGCAACCTTTTACTAATGTTCTTTTAGAATTTTTAGTTAGCAGTGCACTTTTTTTTTTAAGTAATCCCTACGCCCAACATGGGGCTCTAGAATTTTTAGTTAGGAGATAAATTTTACTTGACTATATATATATATATATATATATATATATATATATGTACACGCACACACACACACACATATATATATTCTGTCAAGAAAACTTTATCTCTCTCTATATATACACACACACACATATATATATTTATATATAATGCTTATATGTTTAGATGCCAGGAAGAGTCATAGAGTTCCTTGATGAAAATAAATCTTAAAACCGTACTAAATGTGTAACATCAAAACAAGCTAGTCACTTCAAATATTTCAATGAGGAGCTCATTCATTTATCTGATCCACTCATATACTTAAGCCATATAATCTCGCCTGACAGCCCCTCCCCCAAATTTGGATTACGTGGTTGAATTTATTATCTGGTGGTGATAGCTTAATGAGCTCAGGCCTGCCTGTAACACTAGAAGGGTATTCATTATGCACTCTTGTTACCTAGTTTGGTCGTTCTTGTCTTAAGAATCTGAAGGCCACATTCGTCGTCTTGCCCCGATGCACATTGAGTAGACAACCATGTTTAGCCTCTAATTCATTGTGATAAATATGTTGAATTATAGCACCTGTATCTCACATGTTGGCTGACCTTCTGATTGGCTGTTATCTTGCAGCGCCTCAAGACTGCTTACAAGTTATGGCCATATACCCATGTCCTCACTCATGCTGGGGGAGAAGCAGTTCTCCCTCTGCATAAAATAAACAGGACTGGTCACCGTCATCTGTGACAACAGTTCTTCTCTAAGCAACGGTAGAAAAACAAAATCAGCATTATGAGTAAAACATTTTTAGGAAAAATGAATTGTCTCTATTGACCTTTTACATTTTAACCCGATGGCCACTATATAGATGATGTACTGACTTGATTTAATGCCATGTAAATACCTAGTGATTTTCTTTTTGTTTTCCGTACAGGAAATCAGATGATAGCAACGGCGTAGAAAATAATGCCCCCAGGCACAGAAAAAGTGTAAGTTACTTCCAAATGATATTCCAAATGAAAGGTAAAATTCACTGTACATAGACTATTATTCCGGCTACACTTTTTAGTTTCATAGGAGACCTTATCATTCACTATGTGTTTGAATATAGTTGTTTAGAATATTATAGGAGAAAATGTATAGTTATACAAAAATAAATGACATCTTTTTTCTATCAGAGAACATGTAGCAACCAATCTAAAAATAAATCCTTTGCCCTACATATATATATATATATACACATATATATATATGTATATATATTTGTCATCATGGGCTAGTTCCTTTTACTACTTTTCCTGTGGTCTTATTTTTTTTTCTCTCTTAGGTTTTCTGGATTCTCCTTTTTTTATTCTCATATACTCATATATTTGGCATTATGAACAAATACATAGTAGCTTATTTTCTTTACTGATTAGAATAAAAATTTTCATAGTTGATCAACATTTTTTTCCTGAGTATGTAGAAAATAGATACTGTTAGTTTTGGCAGTGGTTTGGATCACTCCTTTCTAGCACTTTCTGCTTTGCTAAAGTGATAATAAGTTATAGAATAATCAGGACATACTAATTATGTTTCATTATGCTTTATTTAACTCAGGAATCTGTGAGCCAGTGAATGCGAAACATCATGTCAAGAGTCATGGGAAGATGTACAGTTTGTACTTCAGCTTTGTTTCCTGTTAAGAATATCTGAGTTTTTATTTTTAAAAGGATGAAAAGTTTATGCAATATGCTCAGCAGTAGCTTTGTAATAATATATGCTATATCAGATCTAAAGATATATTTCCCTTCTGTAATTATTTTACATTAAAGCAAGGTAAATTATATTCAATATATCCTATGAGCTATCACCCAGGATAATTAATTTCATCTTGGTCATCAAGGGATGCACAGAAGAGATACCAGCAAAACCGGTTAATACTACACAGAACTAATGTCACTCAAGACCTGTTTATAACCAAAGAATTCATTAAAGAGAAAACTTTTGCTATTTGCCTTAAAAAGTTTTTTTTTTTTCCGGTCATGCTTACTATGTCTAGACATATTTGTAATAATTTTCATGTAATGTTCACCCTGTGTCATATTGGATAAAAACATCTTCACTAGGAAATGAATACTTTCTGCCTTTGCTAATGATTTCAATCTCCACAAGAAAAACATACTTTGCCTCCACAAATACTGGTTTAAGGCAAGGAAATATAACCACATACTTGCTCCAAATCTCCCATCACCACAAAAACATGTTTCCCAACCTTTGTTCTACTCATTTCCATTGCTTATACACACCAGGCAAAAGTGACTTTTAGTCTTTATGTAGAGCATTTTTTTAATGCCATGGGTTTTGGATTTTTTAAGTTGCACCTGGTGTTGATGCTCTGGGTCCAGGTCCATATAGTCATAATATAGCCCTGCTACAGGGATGCTTCTGTGGTTCATGGTTTCCTGGGATCTTTGACTTGATACCTGGTGTCTTGATAACCATGGATGGCTAAATATCTAAAAATGCATTATTAGTGCTTTATAGTCATGATTCCATTGTTTGAAATCAATCCAGAAGTACTAAAGGGCTTCTTCTATGCTGTTGCAAATGCCTTAGACTTTTCTTCAAAATTAGCTTAGTTTCTATTGCATATATAACTGAAATATTTTATAAAATCACTGTAACCAAACCAAATGAAATATGAATAGACATGAAACATTGTCAGTGGCTTTGAGTGGACTATAAAATTATACTACGGTATACTCGATTGGGTTGAAGACAATGATGTGAAGCCTGCTGGGTGTCCTTAGTGCTGGTGGGTCCCATCTAGCAGAGGTCAAAGGGGAAGCCAAAGGGGAAGTCTGGGATGGTGGCAAGGAACCCGCAATTTTTGGTGACTAGAAGATTAATATTTGGAGAAGAGGAGTTCAATGATTTGGGGAGAAAATACCTTATAGAAATGTACATTATGTACTGGCTGAGAAAATGATAAAATTGTGGTAGTGAAAATTATAATTTATATGGCATCTTAACTAATGTTAAAATATTACTAATTGGAATAATATGCCTAAAGTGGTGACTTCGAAGCTGCCCATTATTTTGTTGCAGCACTATTTTGTGTAAAGCGTGTTAACTGTACTTGCACATTTTATTGAACTAGAGTATATCCCTTAAGTAATGGCAGATTTCATTTTATTCTTAGTCTCAGAGCCATAAGCCATGCATTGTTTTGGTTTAATTCATTATTTGATAACATTCTCTTGGATGTTAGCTCTATGATGGCAGACAAGCAGTCAGTTCACTTCATTAATACAAACAATTTGAATTCAGTGAAAAATTAGTCAAACCTGTTATTTGACTAAGTCCAATTCAAAGTGGTATAGTTATGATTGGGTATATTTAAAACCAAAAACAATTTGTAGTTCATAAGCAGTATGTATCTGTCCATTTTGCCACACTGTTTAGGCTAGATGTTTTTCAAGCAAGAGAAATTACTGCCCCATGGTGAAGTAATCTGAAATATTTGTATAGTAAATTGAATTTTTAAGTGTCAATGCTTGCTGTTTTTCCTAGCAAAGGCAATTCATTTCAGTAACCTTAAGCAGAAAAAGTACTCAGAAAATTAAAATTGAGTTTTGGCTTTTTAGATTCTCTCTGGAAGAACTTCTGGAAAATTACCTCAGACTCTTAGATTAAAAGTGGAATGCTTCCATTAACTAACCTCATGTGGAAGATAAATGGATTAACTCATAATAACCAGTTGTAAATTGGCTGAAAATACTAAGTAAGCAGAAAAGCTGAAGTAGGAAAACTGCTCCACATTTATGTATTAGACACCCTGGGAAATTCTATTAATCTTTCCAGCGAACAGGGCTTTGCAGAATAAGGAGATTTAATGATGTTTTAAAATTCTCAGATACTTTCATAGTCAGTTTATGCTTTAATGTAAATCTTCTCCCATGGTATCTTTCTCTTTTTCCTCAGCATCTGGTTACTTGGGTCAAAACCCAGAACTCATTGTGATGTTTTCTTCTCCTCTATTAACTAAGACTCATTAGTTATGAATCTTTGTTTCTTTGACCTTCTCACTGTTCATTATTCCACCTGTTGCCTTCACCACCCCATTCTCACAACTGCAACAGCAACAGTCTTGATTTTCCTACCTCCATCTCATCTTCCTATTAATCCATTTTTTGTATAGCTGCCCGATCATCTTTTTAAATACAGATCTTGCTATGTTAACTTAATATGGAAGCTTCCATGCCAAACCTCTGCAGGCTTACCTTTGCCATTTCTTAATACTGCAGTTTTCCAAATGGCTTATCTCTCTGCAGTGTCTTGACTTAGTCTTGACATATACAGATTTGGTGCAGAATGCTATCCCCCTGTGCTCCTTCCATTGACTAACTTGAGTTTAGCGTTCAAAACGTTAATCTGATGTTATTTCCTGGTGGATCTTTCATACTCAGTGGGAGTGTATACCATGTTATTTGCTCAAATAACTCCACATTTCTTTGTGTTTATTACCCTGTATTATAAACATACATTTGTCTCCTTCCTGTGTCATGTACTTACCACAAAGAGGATAAATTAGAGATGTCATAAATGTGTGTTGAATAGATATAAGTAAAAATCAAATTTCATTAATTTGTAGTTATTTTTAGAACAATCTAAATTGTGACATCAGGATGAAAATACAGGGGTGCCTGAGTGGCTCAGTCGGTTGAGCAACCAACTGTTGGTTTTGACTCAGGTCATGATCTCACAGTCGTGAGATAAGCCCTGCATTGGGCTCTGCTCTCAGTGTGGAGTCTACCTGGGAATCTCTTTGTCCCCTCTCCCTCTGACCCTCCTGCCCTGTGCTCTCTCTCTCCCTCTCTCAAACAAGAAATCTCTAAAAAAATTTTTTAAAGAATTAAAATACAATATTTTAACAGAGATAAACAAGGTTTTATGAGTCAATGTTTGCTTCTGTTACTTTGAAAACTGCATAGTAATACGATAAAACATCCCATCAGATTTTAATAATGTGTTAATATCTCGTGAGCAAATAGAATTCTGATTCCTAAACCGTTATACAGGGTATGCCCCTTTCGATTTATTTAAATTCCTATTGTTCTCTATTTTTCATGGATAGTTCAAATGTTAACCTCATTTTTATCCTTTATTTTAATAAGATAAGGTATTGACTTTAAATATAAAGATATTTAGCAACTAGCCCTTTGCATGGTACTATAAAGCGCATTAATATTTGTGCTCCCTCCACTAATTTCTTATTCCTCTTCCCTGCGGCAATACCTTACAGTACCTTAGAGCATCTCAGAATCCAATTCAAAACTTTATCTTAAAAGAAACAAAATTTTTTAAAGAAAGGTTTCATTGTTTAGTTTTGCTCACTGAAAGTTTGTCTTTAATCACATTCATCAAAAGAAAAAAATGTCCCTTCTGCTCACTTATTCCCTAGGTCTTCATCTCTGAGGCATTTAAATAGATTTATACAAAATGGTTTACTGAATAGCTACTATACTACCTTATAGAAAATGAATTTATCTCATTGAAAAAGGCTTTGCAATGAGTTAGGGACTTACTCCCTATTACCATCATTCATCTTCAGGTGGGAGTAAGTTCAAGTATGTGTTCCAGTATTAATTAAAAGGCACAGTGACCTACTTACAGCATGCTCTGAATATTTATTAGATGAATGAAAAATAAATGAGTGACTCAATTATTTTGGAATCTTAAATTATACATTATTTACATGATACCTACTTTGATTCTCATTAATTAACTGTGAATATATCCTATCTAGAGAAAAAGGAAACTGGAACTTGCTATGTTCAATTCTGTGATATTTAGGAATGTATTTGCACTGAGTCTAGAAGGTCAGTTACATGCCAAATTGAGTTCTTCATTGAGAATATATAATATTATTAAATAATAATAACTGACATTAGTCAAGTGCTTAGCATGTGACAGGCACTGTACTAAGTGTTTTGACCTGTGTGACCTCACTGAATCCCCACATCTTATGCTACAGGAACTATTATCATCTGCTGTATTAGAGAAGAGAAAACCAAAGCTTAGGGAGATGGAAGTATTTGGAACTGGGATTGAAATCCAAAGAGTCCTTCTCAGGAGTCTAGGTTTAACAACCATGTTGAACAGCTTTAGCCTCTACTTACCTGTGTCTTAGAAGATGAGGCTATTATCTATATCAAGCATCTTTTAAAGAAAATTTTACTCTTTTAGATGGTCAGTTAAATAAGATCCATAATCTTATCCTTAAGGTTTGTACGACCTATGCTATGGCGTATTTGTGTCCCTGAGCTGGTGCTGGGCAAGCATGATACTTTTGTTCATTTGGAAAGTCTTTCCTTCGGTTCCTCCTGCCCACCCCCCCATGCCACCGTTTTATTTCTCAATAGCTAGTGTGACTATTGACTTTACCATCCAAACACTGAGAACAAAAGAAGGTGCTATATATCATTTCACCAGGACAACAGACAGAAAACGGACCGTATGGTCACATTTTTAGCCTGCAGGGAGCTAAGTACTCTACGGATGTTCTAGCCTAGATACAGCAATAACATCTGTAGCAAGTTTGACTGATAAACAGAAAGTCACTTTCAGGGAAAGAACCATCTTTAGAAAATGCCCGGTGAGTCTCACTATAGAGAAATGTCTAGAATGAGACAATTTAGTAAGCTTATTAGAGATTTATTACTTTCCAAAAGTAATACAATTAAAATTTATTATCATTCAAAAGTATGATTCACAGTCATGAGAGAAGTTGGAAAAGAAAGTCGTGTTTTTGATAACCTGTGAAATGAACTGGACAATTCTTTGGATTTGCTTATCTTCATGATTAATGTGTCATAATAATACCCATGTGATTCTCAATGAATCAGGAATGCCTGATTATGCTTTTACAATAAAATTTACTTATAAAATCAGTGAGGATCAATCATGAATAACATTGTCAAAATTACTTATAGTCACATGGTTAACTTGTAACATCTATATTTCTTACTCTCTCATTTTCCAAATGAGAAAACGCTAGGGCAACTTGTTTAGGGTATTGGTTAAAATCTATATATTATTTTGGTGTGTTATCTATTTGTTTAAGAACTTTTGTTCATAAAATTGATTTTGCTATTTAATTTGTAATTTACTTCAAGAATAGCACAAATTCTTATTTTTTCTGTTTTATTTGATAAATGAAAATATTAGACTTATCACATATATAAGTAACTGTTATTTAATACTACAAAAATATCACAAAATATGATTATATTAACTGTTTTTGTATGTCTTAAGATAAAAACTTGACCATAAATTTTACTTTAAAAAAAATCGAGGACCATAGATTTATTATGATATATTTCCTAATAATTTTAATATTTTCTTTTTTTAGCATATATGTCTAAATTCTCCTTAATGCCTTTATGTATTATGTAAATAGCACAGAAAATACCTGTATTGGAATGTTTCAAAAAAAACTTTTTTTTTTTTGCCTATAACTCAAAGACTGTATCTAACATGCAATTAAATTCAATAAAATGTCCTCAAATTAAAGATTTAAGTGAGTATTAGAAAATACATTTTGAATTTTAAACTTTTAATAATGGTTTAAAGTAAATTTAAAGGCACTAGATAATAGAAAAAATGTTTTCCTTGGATTATACTCACAGAAAAATTCAAGTTTTATAAAACAATTCATCCTTCTCAAGAGAGCCCAGTGAAAATGTGTGCCTGGAGTTATCTCTGGCTGGAGGTGAGGGGTGGGAGTAGAAGGGTGGAGGGGAGGTCTTTAGTGGGTATAGAATTTCAATCCTGCAAGATGAAAAGTTGGGGATCTGTTTTACATCAATGTAAATATACTTAATGCTACTGAAATGTACACTTAAAAATGATTAAGATAGTAAATATTCTTTACTTATTTATGGTAATTTTTATTACAATTTTTTTTTTAAAGTGATAGGATAAAAAACAACCTATAAATACTTTAGCAGAAAAGTAAAATAAAATCTCTGGGACCTAGGGCTTGGTAAAAGAATGCATAGTCATGACATCAAAAAAAATCCATAAAAGAAAAATTTATACTTCATCAAAATTTAAGTTTTACTCTGCAAAAGACCCTCTTAAGAGGATAAAAAGACAAGCTACACACTGGGAAAATATATTTGCACACCACATATCTGACAAAGGTTTCATATTTAGAATATATGAAGAACTCTCAAAATTCAATAGTAGAGACAAAAATAATCCAATTAGAGAATAAGCAAAAGAGACAAAGATATTTCAGCAAAGGGGATACTTAGAGGGCAAATATGCACATACAAAGATGTTCAACATCACTAGTCTTTAAGGAAATGCAAATTAAGATCCCAATGAGCTATTACTACACATATATAAGAATAGCTAAAATAAAGAATATTGACAATACCAAATGCTGGCAAGGATGCACAGAAATGAGATCTCACATACATTGCTTGTGGAGACATACAGATGTTCTGAAAAGTAGTGTAGCAGTTTCTTAAGATAATATATACTTCCCATCTGACCCAGCAATCACATTCCATTTATCTTTGAGAAATGAAAACTTAGGTCTACACAAAAAACTGTACATGACTGTACATAGCAGATTTAATCATAATAGCCTCAAACAGCAAGCAACTAAAATATCTTACAATAGGTGACTATTTAAACAAATTATACTACAGTCAAACCATGGAATATTACTCGGCAATAAAAAGGAACAAACTCTTGATACATGCAGCCACTTAGGACAAATTGCAAGGACATTATGGTAAGTGAAAAAAGCCCATCCCAAAGTATTCAATTTATATGACATTCTCAAAATAACAAAGATTATAGAGATGGAGAACAAATTAGTGTTCCTTAAGGGTTAGCAATGCTGGAAGAGGGTGTGAATGCAATTATAAAGAGAGCATTCAGGAGATCTCTGTGTTGATACATTAGTTTTATAGAATAATTTTATAATCTTGGTGGTTCCATGAATCTACATATGTGAAAAAGACATTGAACTATACATACACATCATGCCAATGCCAATTTTCTTTTTTTGGTAGTGTACTACAATTACCTAAGATGTAACCACTGGGGGAAACAGGATTAAGGGTAAATGGGATTTCTCTGTACCATCTTCACAATTTCATATGAATCCATAATTGTTTCAAAATGTTGGAAGATGTTTGAATTGACTGAGTAGTCTAGGCATTGAATGATTAGAATCAGAAAGGAATATTGTAGATGTTTTAACTTTTTAATTATAGGTTAACCTATAATTACATTAGAAAATCAACCTAAAAGATCAGCTAAAAACCAGTGAAAAAGTAAAGAATAGGAATGGTTACAATAAGCCCATGAGCTCAGATTATAATGTCTTATCAGATAGTCCTGGCCAGGAAAAAAGAAATCTGTTTCTTATTCTTATTTAAATGACAATACATGTTTATAAGTTTCTTCCCATCATTGACTGTTTGACAACATTTATGTACAAACTTGGGAAAGATCATCTGAGCATAAGGATCTTTATTCCGAACCACTGTATCTATGTAAGAGATGGAAATTACATTAAATCTCTCATTGTACCTAACCATAGCTATATGAGCAACTGAGCTTTATGCTAACAACAACAAACAAGTTGCTTTATTTTGGAAATAAATCCATAATCAAGGTTGAATCAACACCTTTCACATTTACAAAATATTTCTGCACATACAAAAAGCCAGAGTAAATATTCATTTTCATGTCATCTCCCTATCATAACTATATTTACTCATATTTGTTTCTTCAAATAGGGTTGTGGAACCATTATTGTTGCTACCATGTGGAGTAGGAGATAAAGGTGATCAATCAGGGGTCACAATGATTTGTAATAGCAGGAGACAGTTGTGTCTAGAGATAACATTTGGCAGCACATGTTTATTAGTGAGGCAGACATCTGCGTCTCATGACACCAGGAGCCAGCCTGTTTGCTCTTTTATGTTAAGTAGCTCAGCAAGCATTAAAATTCTATGCTTTCAGAAACATTCTATGTTTTCAAAACTTCTCCTGAAATCCTGAAACTCATAATCAAATTACATTTTAATTTTGCTCCTAATGAAGCCCTGAAGTTTCCTGAGTTGGAGCAAACAAAACCTTTAGATAAATACAAAATAAATTAGTGTAAAGCATTGTTACAAACAAGTACATTTCATCTCAACAGAAACCAAAGTTTTGCATTTTTTAAACATTATGAAAGTACATGAAGAGATGACAGAAATGATACAAATCTATTTATATGGGGGAAAACACAATTAAGAGACGAACCATGAGAGACTATGGACTCTGAGAAACAAACTGAGGGTTCTAGAGGGGAGGAGGGTGGGGGGATGGGTTAGCCTGGTGATGGGTATTAAAGAAGACACGTATTGAATGGAGCACTGGGTGTTATATGCAAACAATGAATCATGGAACACTACATCAAAAACTAATGATATAATGTATGGTGATTAACATAACATAATAAAATTTTTAAAAAATGAATCTTTGGCCATGAAAATTAATCTTCTCATCTCACACCTATTAAGTAGTGTCTTGCTATTTTCTATGGTATTATTTAGAGCTTAACAATTCATGGTGAAATACACTTTGAGTTAATGATCCAAAAACTTGTCCGATAAAGTCAGTTGTAGAGAAATGGTGATGTTCCCTTATGAAATGGCAATTGACATCATCTCATTTTGGGCTCTTGGTCTGACTTTAAACCATGTGAAATGTATCTGTCATTCTTACTTTTCTGTTCTAATCACAGGAATTTGCCAAAGTACTAATTCCTTTGTATCTTTGCTTCTACCATTGTGCACACAGACTAAATGGACTCCAATTACTGTAATAATATGTTTCAGAAAAGCAATCAGTGTCCATAGGATTGAGGTTAGACTGGAAGCTTCTCAGCCCAAAAGAGAGCTATTAAAAGACAAGAGCTGAAATTCTGGCCTTGCATTGGGCTGACTTGAGAAAGAATGTTGCCAAAGGAATGAAGTAGGACAGTTGATTTTTTGCAAAATCCTGGGAACTGTGGCAAAATGTTTTACTTTCATGAGCTTCGAACCATTGAGATCAAAAATGAGAACTTACATGTTCATTTTTGTCAATTTTCCCTTTACACCACACAGAATGTGGTGGCGTTTACTGTTTTATCTGGCAAAACTGTTGTTAACCAGGATCTAGTGAGGGACAAAATTGGGTATCAGCCAGCATTTTCCTCTTTAGCCTCAGAAATCCAAGAAGTTACATTTGGGGAAGGAAGCTGAGGTATTTAGGGAGATCACAATTTGAAGCTAGTTTATTTTCTCAGAATTAGGTCACAGGCTGAGAGGAAAGGACCCTTTATTTTTTAAAAGATTTATTTATTTATTTGAGAGAGAGAGCAGGGGTAGGGGGGAAGAGGGAGAGAGAATCTCAAGCAGAGAGGGAGAGGGAGAGAGAATCTCAAGTGGAGTCCCCGCTGAGCATGGAGCCCAATGCGGGTCTCGATCTCATGACCCTGAGATCATGACCTGAGCTGAAACCATTTCCTTTTTGGTTTCTTTCCATCAAATTAAAAAAAAAAAATACAACTAATCTTAGGGTCTAATATCACCAAACTTCTTCCTATTTCCTGTGTGTCAAATGAAACCAACAACATAATAATATATGTGCAACTTCGCAGGTTCTTCAGGAGACCTTTAACAAACTCACCATCAAAAAAAAAATGACCAGTGTCATATCAGCTTATGAGCCTAACTATCTGGGTATAATAGATAGGATATATACTTCATGATAGTGTAAGAATAACAGATACATGTAGATGTATAATCAGTTATTCATGCATTTATACATTCAAGAAGTATATATTGTGCAAGTGTGCCTATAATGGATCTTGGTCTGGGAGATGGAGTGACGAACAAAGTGAGGTGCTTACCTCATGGAACTTACCTTTTGGTGGAGAAGATAGAAACAAAGAGGCAAATAAAATATATGTTAACTGGGATTAATAAATGCTATAAAGAAAAAATAAAGCAAAGAAAGATTAACTTGTGCTTTTCTTTAAGTACAGTAGTTAAAAGGCTTTTCTGGAGGAGGTCTAAGCAGAGACCAGACTAAAGTGACATATATATCTGGGGAAAGCATGACAGGCTGAGAGACAAAGTACACAGACCATGAGATAATAATGTGCTTGATGTGTCAAAGTAGCAGCAAGAAGTCCAGTATAGCTGAATGAGGATGAAGGGTAGGAAATGAGGGATAAAATTAGCCAAGGAACACGTAGGCCATGGAAAGGATTTTAATTTTATTCTCAGTCATGTGAAAAGTTAGAATTAGGTACAGCTGCAAGTGATGAAAAATTTATATTTAGAATAGCTTAAGAAAGATAGATGATTACTTCTCTTTCACATGAAGACATTAAGATATAGGCATTCTATTCAGCTTCAAAAAATTGTCAGGGACAAAGCTCCTTCCACCCTTACAGTTCAGTCATTCTCAGAATGTGACTTTAGCCTCAAGGACTGAGATGGCTGAATGAGTTCCAGCCATCAGTTTTACATTTCAATCACCAGAAAGTACATAGGAGCAAAGCAAATGCTTCTATTTATTATAAGATTATATCCTGGAAAGTGTATCTATGGCCATACCTCACTCTGCAAGAAAGTAGAAAATGTAGTTTTCATTCTAGACATTTGTAAATATATTGGGGGTTAAATTCTCAAAGAAGAATTGTAAATAGATATTGGTGGAAAATGAGTTGGTTCTGACATAAGAAGCTATTTGATGGTGTTGAGCGGAAGCATGACACAATCTGATTTACATTATTAAAAAATTACTTTGTTGTGTGGAGAATGGAGGATGTAAAAATTGAAACAAGGAGGCCAGCTAAAAGTCTACAGTAGTAATCTAAACTTTATTAAGGTCACCTTAGTAATGGCTTATTAGATTTATAGTGGTAGGGTTTACTTTGGTACAAGCCAAGTACCAGTTGTTGGTGTTACTTCCCTAAGTTTATCTTTCCTTGATTATTCACTTAATATTTGCCTCAAAAAATATAAAAGTCAGTTGACAATACCTTTTTCTGTAACCCTATTACAATGAGGTGCACATCAAATCTCACTGACAGGAAATGCTATCTTCATATTAAATATAAAAACTTGTGCAAAAATTATGACAAAACAAATTAATGTATGTTTGGTGAAACCTATGTTTAGAGAAATAATTGAAATCAATGTTGTTCACTGCAGAGCATAATCTCAGAACAAAGCATTTTGTCATCATTTTCTTAACAGTCCAGATGGACCAGATTTCGAAATATAATTTCTACTTGGTATAAATCTCCTTTCAATGAGAAGCCAAACTATAATCAAAAGAGTGAAAGAACGAGGAGAGAAAGAAAAAAAAGTAACAGCCATCCTTATGGAGGGTCCTACCTGAAAGACAGCAAGAAAGATAATCTGGTGAAGTTACTTATAGTGTTTACTGTTTTCCTGTAATTTTTCATATTAATCATTCCTACCAAATAGTTTTAATAATGTATGATTATTTCCACCAAGGAGAGAAAAATCATGCTTTGTTTCCAAACAAACATACCTTCCAACTTGGCTATGGAAATGCAGTTTGTGTTGTGTATGCTTGAGAGCAAGGTAAAGAGAGAAAAATATAAAAAGGAAAAGAAGCCAGGAAACAAGTCATTATTTTTTCATCAGCTAAAGAGCATTAAATTTGATTTCCTAAATAACTTGATGTGTTTGGTATCTTGCTGTCAAGGCCAGCTCTCTGTGCTGTGGTCTGATCTGAGTAGTAGTAGGAAAATTCCACAAATATTTCCTCCACTCTTTCAGTGAAATCATTCATTTGGGAAAGCACTACCTCGAAAAGCAGGGCCACATAAAGAGGGGGATACCAAAAGTCAATTTTCTAAGGGGCAGTATGGTGGACAGAGCAGTGTCTGCTAATATACAGAAATAGGGAGAATATTGTTTCAATAATTTTATGCTTCATTTTCGTATGCTTTGAAGTTTAATAGAATTATTTTAAGAAGTTCCTCAATAAACATATGTGCCAAATCAGCAACAAACTTACACTATCAAGTTGGATTTATAAGGGCCATGTAAATTTAGTTTAACTGGACTAGAACAATCCCCACAATCTAAGAATGGTTATGAACTAAAATGCAGTAGTTGTTTCAGAAGTTTTTGAGAGAGTCATCATAGATTGTTAATGAATTAGATTTCCCCCGAATTTTATTGACTTCTTATTCTGCTGTAAATATTTGGATATAACTCAGAGATCACCTTAGTTCATGAGTCCAAGTGAAGGTGGAGGTCGATCTCCACAGTTATGAATTAGAAAATATCAGAGTGTCTTCTTTTTAAAATGCTTGGCTTTTTAAAAAAAATTCAAAATGGGCATCCAAAGTCCTGATTCAGGTCTCATGTAATAGTTAATCAAGAATAGAAAATATTCAAGCTGTGAAAAAAAGAATATCAGGCCTTTACTAATTTAAAACTTCTTATATCTTTAAAATGTCTCTTTGGAGGAATACGCAATATTGCAGAAATGGAAAGTTGATAATCATAATGTTTATCAAGGGAAAGTTCACCATATGTTATTAAAACGCTAAGTGGGAGTTCAATTTTAATGAATCATAGATGATTGATTTAGTTGAATTTATTCCTTCCATAATAATTATCTTTTGAAAAAGAAAAATATTCTCTTGCTTCTATGTTTGCTTCTAGTCATCCCACTAAGTGGTTCCAGTCTCAAAAGTGGGAAAGGACTCTGATTTGATTTATTTCCTTATAATCATAAGGTAAGTATTTAATTACAGCTGAAGAGAAAGGTAGAAACCCAATGGACAAATAATATTTTCAACTAGAGAATAATTAATGGAGAGAATTTTTCAGGTTAAGGAGAGCACATGCAAAGGCATAAAGATGGGGAATAACAAGGCAAAATCAATGAATTTGCTAAATTCTAAAAATTGTGTCACCAATTATTAAAATGGAGGATAGATGTGGGAAGCTAGGAATTAAGTGGGTTGATGAATCTGCAAAAGTAAATTGGATCTATATTGTTAAAATTTTGAATTAAATCTTGAAAAGTTTATATTTTCTTCTATACATAATTAAGGGTTTCTAGATGAAACACAACAATCGTTCTCTACATGACATACATTGATTGATTCTGGATAGCCAAAGTAATGGTGGCCACCTAAATTTAAATCTCCCAACAGGTCCCTCAAAACTACACAAATCAACAAGAACAACAAAGAAAACCACACAAACCTCAAGTCTTCATTATAAGTAAAAAACAGAGAACACTACAACTTCAAATTATTTGTTAAATAGACAAACATCATGTTTTTGTGGAGCTATTTCTTGAATTTGAACCAAACCTTTGCAGAAAGTAGAGGGTAGACATCTTGAAAAACTGTCTGGAAGATAGGGGGAGATAATGGAGGGCCTAAGATTGCACTAAATCATCATCAGAAAGAAGAAAGTCTATTCTAAGTGCTAAAATACTGAAAAGAGACCTTATATATCAGAGCACTGGCTATAGGTAAAGGACTTAAAAGTATGTACTTTAGAAAGTTATTACTTCTGGAGAGAGTAGGGTAAGAAGGAAGAGAGAAGTGTTCTCTAGAAATTGTGCAGTGATGAGAACAAGGAGCTAGTAGGGAGAAATTTTGAAATAAAAAAAGAAAAAAAATTCTGGAACTGAAAACACAAAAACGATCCTCCAATTGCCCCCGATATAAAAACTGCATTTTCCTATACTGATGAAGGGGAAAGGAGTCACTTTTCAGTTAAGAATATTCTAAACCATCGTACACCAGTAGCCTTGTTCATGAAATGCAAGGCAAAAGATGTTTTGATCTACAGAAAGCCATTTTAAGAAGAAAGACATTTTAAGAAGAAAACCATAAATGAGAGTAAAACTATTTTAGCTAATGCTAGCTCCCAACACACACACACACACACACACACTCATGCATGCACACACGCACATGCACACAGCAGAAGGAATCTAATATTCTGAAATAAATTAAATTCTCAAACATTTGGTGATATAAAAACATCTCAGTAACCTTAAATTAGGAATTTAAAAGATGAAAAAAACTACCAAAGTCATAAAAAAAAAAGATGGTAGTGGATGTATCTTAGGAAAGAAATAGAAGAAAAAAGAGAAAATCATATAAGTGAAGACGAAATTACAAGATGCCTGATAAACAAAAGTAGGAAAACATCAAAGAGAATGAAATTGAGATAATGGAATAAAACTGGTCAGAGAGGCACCAGTTGAAAAAGTCAAGCAAAGAAAATTCACATAAATATAACTGAAGTTACTGAAGAAGAAACAACACTGGAATAATATTTATATTATTTTATTTATTAGACAGAACACTTTCCAGAAATATAGATCTATAGGGCTTCCTAGTTATCTTTGAAAAGTGATCCAGAATAATCAAGACATAGACAAATTTTAGCAAAACTATTCAACTTTAAATATAAAGAAAAAATTCATCAGGACCTGCAGGCCTAAACAAATAAACAAGTTTCATGAAAATTAGACTGTCGTCAGCCTTCTCAAAGGCAATTATAAAGCAAGAAAACGAGGACCAAACTTTTCAGGCTATTCCAGGAAGGAATAGATGAAGAAAGACATTTTTACCTAGGCACACTGTCCTTCAAGTATTAAGGCTATAGATGAAAATTTGAAAACACAATATTAGGGATCACTTTTTGAGCAATCTATGAGAGGACAAGTTTTGTTCAACCAAGAAGTAACTAAGGAAAGTTTGGCAAAAGAACTGATGGTGACCACTTCATATGTTTAATTGATGATCTAAGACTAAAATAAACATGGGGAGGAGGGTTACAGAAAAGCATGCAAATATATCTTTTAATGGTAGAAATAATATACTTACAAATGGAAGAAGGGAGTGGGAAAGAGGAAAGGAGAATAACCTCATTCGTTGTTGTGTAAACAATAGGTATAGTCAAAGGATTCTACTACAAATTGACTAACTAGATAGTAAAAAAAAAAAAACAAAAAAACAAGAAAACCAGAACAAAGGGGCACTTGAAACGTATAAAGATAACCATTAGGACAAAAAAATAGAAAATTACTTGTTTTTTAAAATAAAGAAAGCACATTACATAGAGAAAGGAAATACAACAGACATAGTAACTGTAATATAAGTGCTTGGACAGACTGGAGACTAAACATTATCAGTCTTTTCAATAAATGTGCATGGGCTTAAGATCCTCAGTTTAATTCACAAAGCAAAACTGAGCTGTATGTTGTATATAAGAGCACAAGCAAACAAACGGATCCAGAAAGGTTAAAAACAAAGAGATGGACAAAGGGAAAAGGGAAACAATAAGAAAGGAAGGGAAACAGTAAGAAAGCATAGGTTGCAAGTGTGATATCAAACAAGTGGAGTTTAAGTCACATACATTAAACATGACAAAAAAGGGCATTTAAAAAAAATTTTTTATTGTTATGTTAATCACCATACATGACATCATTAGTTTTTGATGTAGTGTTCCATGATTCATTGTTTGTGCATAACACCCAGTGCTCCATGCAGAATGTGCCCTCCTCAATACCCATCACCTGGCTAACCCATCCTCTCACCCCCCTCCCCTCTAGAACCCTCAGTTTGTTTTTCAGAGTCCATCGTCTCTCATGGTCCGACTTCCCCTCTGATTTCCCCCACTTCATTCTTCCCCTCCTGCTATCTTTTTTTTTTTAACATATAATGTATTATTTGTTTCAGAGGTATAGATCTGTGATTCAACAGTCTTGCACAATTCACAGCACTCACCAGAGCACATACCCTCCCCAATGTCTATCACCCAGCCACCCCATTCCTCCCACCCCACCCCCCACTCCAGCAACCCTCAGTTGTTTCCTGAGATTAAGAATTCATCATATCAGTGAGGTCATATGATACATGTCTTTCTCTGATTGACTTATTTCACTCAGCATAACACCCTCCAGTTCCATCCACGTTGTTGCAAATGACAAGATCTCATTCCTTTTGATGGCTGCATAATATTCCATTGTATATATATACCACATCTTCTTTATCCATTCATCTGTCGATGGACATCTTGGCTCTTTCCACAGTTTGACTATTGTGGACATTGCTGCTATAAACATCGGGTGCATGTACCCCTTCGGATCACTACATTTGTATCTTTGGGGTAAATACCCAGTAGTGCAATTGCTGGGTTGTAGGGTAGCTCTATTTTCAACTTTTTGAGGAACCTCCATACTGTTTTCCAGAGTGGCTGCACCAACTTGCATTCCCACCAACAGTGTAGGAGGGTTCCCCAAAAGGACATATTTTTATCTCAAAGCCACAATTCAAAATGAAAATATAATACTTATGAATATCTACACACCAAACAACTAACTTTATGTAACAGACACCACAGGTAATGAAAGAAGACACTGAGAAAAAAACTTTTAAAAATACACTTCTTTGGGCGCCTGGGTGGCTCAGTTGGTTGAACGACTGCCTTCGGCTCAGGTCATGATCCTGGAGTCCCAGGATCGAGTCCCGCATCGGGCTCCCTACTCAGCGGGGAGCCTGCTTCTCCCTCTGACCCTCCCCTGCTCATGCTCTCTCTCATTCTCGCTCTCAAATAAATAAATAAAATCTTTAAAAAAAAAATACACTTCTTTAAGATTAAAAGGACAAATAAGTGAGTATCTAGAAAATCTGAATAACAAAATCAACTAGGAAGACCTTACAGTTAGATATTGATCTTTTACACCTTGATAAAAGAGAAGACACTGATAACTTTTTATAACAATGCAATAAAACTAGAAATTAGTTATCAGATATAAACCAAAGGGTCTTTTTACCAGGAATAAAAACTTCCTGTTAAATACCTCTTTATTCAAAATACAGGTTTTATTATTATTTAGGTATGTAAGGCTTATAGATCAGAAGACAACTGCCATTGAAAAGATAATCTGTTATGCTCACAGATCCCAAGAAGGGTCATGCCTTACAATGGGGACCACAGAGGGAAGCACACTGGTTGGTTTACACTGCTTTCTTAGAAATACCTGGTGGAGTCATTGCAGTTTCTACTTTTACAGTTATTTTTTCAGTAACGTTTGGTTGATAAACAGGCTTCACTTTCTGCTATATGCTATTCTATTACTAATTCCAGCAATCAGATTGTATTGTCAAGTGCATTAGCTGGAATGATGGAAGCTATCTACTTATACGAGAAGAATCCAGTGAAGACACTTTAGGCACATGATTTAGATTAAAAAGCAAAACAAAAACAAATGCATATATCATATATTCTGACTTCTGAAGAATATAAACTGCTCCATGAAAAAAAAAATACTGGTGCTTCCCTGTGTGGAAGGAAGCATATGAGGCAAATAGTGGCCAAGAGTGTGAGAGCCTGATAAAGGAGGTAGTTGGGAGCATAGGCTCTGGATTTGTTGGTTTGCATACAAAAGACATAGTCTCAGTGAGTTGTTTGCTATCTCTAGGAATTAGCTAGACTTGGGAGGGGCAATCTCTCCAGAGTCAACAGGACCCCAAAATGTGAAAGCATCAAAAATATAGAATAAAAAAGACATGATTTATATATGGTAAAAAGGGAACTATAAAACTTAAAAAAAATAAAAATAATGGTAAAAAACATTATAGCCAGTGCGAAAGGTAAGAAAAATAATATAAATGCTTACAGGTAGAAAGGAAAAAAATAAAAACATTTCTATCTACAGATTATATTATAATTTCTTTAGGTGTAAGCTTAGGTTGCTTATTTGAGACTTTTCTTGCTTCTGGAGGAAGGCCTGTGTTGCTATATACTGCCCTCTTATGACCGTCTCCGCTGCATCCTAAAGGTTTTGATGTAGTGTTTTCATTTTCTTTTTTTCTATGTATTTTTTTATTCTTCTCTAATTTTCTGGTTAGTCCATTCATTCATTAGCAGGATGTTCTTTAAACTCCACGTATTTGTGGTCTTTCCAAATTTTTTCTTGTGGTTGACTTCAAGTTTCATACTGGTGGTCTGAAAATATGCATGGTATAATCTCAGTCTTTTTGTATTTGTTGAGGCCTGATTTGTGACCCAGTATGTGGTCTATTCTGGAGAATGTTCCATGTGCAAAAGAATGTGTATTCTGCTGCTTTAGATGAAATGTTCTGAATATATCTGTGAAGTCCATCTGGTCCAGTATGTCATACAAAGCCATTGTTTCCTTGTTCATCTTCTGCTTAGATCATCTGTCCTTTGTTGTAAGTGAGGTGTTAAACTCCCCTACTACTATTGTATTATTATCAGTAAGTTTCTTTAAGTTTGTTATTAATTGATTTATATATTTGAGTGCTCCCAAGTTGGGGGCATAAATATTTATAATTGTTAGATCTTCTTGTTGGATAGACCCCTAATGATATACTGACCTTCTTCATCTCTTAATACAGTCTTTGGTTTAAAATCTAGTTTGTCTGATATAAGTATGGCCAATCAAGCTTTCTTTTGATGTTCATTAGCATGATAGTTGGTTCTCTATCCCCTCACATTCAATCTGGAGGTGTCTTTGGGTCTAAAATGAGTCTCTTGCAAGCAGCATATCAGTAGGTCTTATTTTTTTTTTTTTTACCTATTATGATATCCTGTGTCTTTTGCTTGGAGCATTTAGTCCATTTTCATTCAGAGTAATTATTGATAGATATGAATTTAGTACCATTGTATTACCTGTAAAATCACTATTCTGTAGGTTGTCTCTGTTCCTTTCTAGTCTTTGTTGCTTTTGGACTCTCTTTTCTGCTGAAAGGTTTCTGTTTAATAGTTCTTACAGAGCTAGTTTAGTGTCACAACCTCCTTTAGCTTTTGTTTGTCTTGGAAGCTCCTTATCTCTCCTTCTAATCTGAATGACAGCCTCGCTGGATATAATATTCTTGGCTGCATATTTTCCCCATTTAGCATGTTGAAATTATCATGCCACTTGCCTCTGGCCTGCCAAATTTCTGTGGACAGGTCTGTTGCTAACCGTGGGTGTCTACCCTTGTAGGTTAAGGACTTTTTATCCCTATCTGCTTTTAGAATTCTCTTTATCTTTGTATTTTTGCAAGTTTCACTATGATATGTCTTGGTGTTGACCTGTTTTTGCTGATTTTGAGGGGAGTTCTCTGTGCCTCTTGGACTCGAATACTTGTTTCTTTCCCCAGATTAGGGAAGTTCTCAGCTGTAATTTATTCAGACAAACCTTCCATCCCTTTTTCCCTACTCTTCTTCTTCTGGGACTCCTATGATGGGTATTATTGTGCTTTATGGAGTCACTGAGTTCGCTAAGTCTACATTTGTGATCTGGTAGCTTTCTTTCCCTCTTCTTTTTAGGTTCATTATTTTCCATAATTTAAGCTTCTATATCACCTATTCATTCCTCTGCTTCCATATGCATTGTGATTATGTCCAGTCAGTTTTGCAACTCAGTTATAGCATTTTTTATTTCAGCCTGACTAGTTTTTAGGTCTTTTATCTCTGCAGGAAGGGTTTCTCTGGTCTCTTCTCTGTTTCTTTCAAGCTCAGCTAATATTTTTATGACTGCTGTTCTAAATTCTTGTTCAGATATATTGCTTATATCTGTTTTGAGTAAATCCCTGGCTGTGATATCTTCTTGATCTTTCTTTTGGGGAGAATTCCTCCATCTTATTATTATGTCTAGGTTTCTGTTTTTTGTGTGTTATGAGTTTGTTATGTTTCCTGCTCCTGAGAGTAATGCTATATTAAGAGGGGGTCATATACTGTCCAGGGCCTGGTGCCTCAGGAAATGTTTCTGGTGTATGCTGTGTGCACTCTGCTGCTGGGTTTTGGTTGTTCTTTCCCACAGGTCAGTCCTCTGCAGAGTTCCTCCTTGCTTGTAGGGGGGAGTATTTGGACCTTTAAGTGTGCTTTGATTTTTTTTTTTGTTAAAATAAGGTAGGGGGATAAAAAGAAAGGGGAAAAAAAGTGTGATCCAAAAAGAGAGAAAAGGAAAAGGAACAACAACAAAAAACCCAGAAAAACAAAAAACTATAAGCCTGATTCCAAAGAAAAAGAAAGAAAAATAAAAAAGAAACCTGATCCAAAAAAAGGAAAAAGGAAACAAAACAAACAAAAAACTGTAAGTCTGATGCCAAAGGGGCGGGGTGGGGGAGGGTGGAGAAAGAAAAAAAGCTTGGTCCTATTTCCACCAAAATTGAAGCTGACACTTTGGAGCCCTCTATGATTAGTAGACTTGGTGTATGTGCGGAGGCTCGTGCTGGTCTTCTGCAAGAAAGGCCCTCTGTGCTGGCTCAGAGTCAGACCTTCCCTTGGACTTGCAAGGCACAGGGGGGTGGGGTTTGGTGTAAGGGACTCCAGCCTCCACTGGGGGTGCTGCGCTACTCACTGAAGTTCAACCATGCTGCCATGTTCTCTCCCTCTAATTGTGCAGATTGTTCTTTTAATACTCAGATTGATTTCCTAGGTGTTCAAAATGATTTGATGTTAATCTAGCTGTGTTTGAGGGATGAGGCAAGCCCAGGGTCCCCCTACTTCTCTGCCATCTTAACTTCTTCTCTTATATTATTATTTATGTAAAATATTGCAAGAATCTACAAAAAGAAATTCCTAGTACTAACAAGTAATCTCAGGTTACAGGATATGAGGTTAACACAAAAATTAATTCACATACTAAGAATGAAATTTTACTAAGAAACAATATCACAGTTGCTCCAAAGAAAATAAAATTCTTAGATATACATTACAAATGAACAATATATGTAAGGTTAAAATTATAAAATGCTGATGAAAGAAATAAAAAAGATCCAAATACATGAAAGAGGCATACTGTGTTCATCGACTGGAGCCTTAATATAGTAAAAACTTCAATTCTCAGGGTACCTGGGTGGCTCAGTCAGTTAACTGTCTGACCCTTGATTTCAACTCAGGTCATAATCTTTGGGTCATGAGAATGAGCTCCGTGTTGGGCTCAGTAGGGGAGTCTGCTTGAGATTCTCTCTCTCCCTCTCCCTTTTCCCCCTCCTCTTGCTTGCACACACACACACTTTCTCTCTCTAAATAAAATCTTAAAAAAAATAGTCAATTCTCCTCAAATGAATCTATGGGTATAATGCAAGTGTTATTATAAAAAAAAAATCCCAGCAAGGTTTTTTGTAGACATAGATAGCATATTCTAAAATTTATATGGAAAGTCATTGGACCTGGAGTAGCCAAAATAATTTTGAACAATAAAAAGGAATAAAGTGGGAGGAATCATTATACCTTATATTAAGGCTTTCCAAATAGCTAAAGTAACTAAGACTATATGGTATTGTCAGAGGACTAGACATATATTTTTGAAAATTTTGACAAAGATGTGAAAGCAATTCAATGGAGGAAGGATAGATTCTTCAATAAATAGTGCTGCAGCAACTGAGCATCAATAAACAAAAATAAAATTTGATTTAAGTCTCACAGCTTTATACGAAATTAACCAAAGTAGATGATAAAGTATAACACTGTAAAATTTTAGAAAAAAAATAGGAGAAAATATTCAGAACCTAGGGCTACATGAAAAGCTCTGGGACTTGACACCAAAAGCATGACCCACAGAAGTAAAAACTGGTAAAATGGACCTCATCAAAGTTAAAAATCTTCACTATATAAAAAAGTTTTGCTTTACAAGGGCTTTGCTCTATTCTGTGAAGAGGATAAAACAAGCTACAGGTTTGGAGAAAATATTTGCAAACCACATATTTGAAAAAGGACTTGTATTTAGAATATATAAAACAAAATTCTCAAACTAAACTCTAAAAAAATAAAAAAAATCCTATTAGAAAATTAGCAAAAGACATGAACAGACATTTCACTGAAGAGGATAGTCAGATGGCAAATAAGCAGTGAAACGATGTTCAACATCGTTTGCCAGTAGGGAAATACAAATTAAAATCATACTGAGATAGCTCTAGACATGTATCAAAATAGCTAAAATAAAAAATAGTTATCACACCAAATGCTGATGACGATGTAGAGAAACTGGACACTCATAATTGCTGCTGGGAATGTAAAATGGTATAATCATTCTGGATAAGAGTATAGCGGGGGGGCGCCTGGGTGGCTCAGTTGGTTAAGCATCTGGTTAAGCATCTGCCTTTGGCTCAGGTCATGATTCCAGGCTCCTGGGATGGAGTCCTACATAAGGCTCCCTGCTTCTACCTCTTCCTCTGCCCTTTCCCCACTCATGCTTGCTCTCTCTCTCTCTCTCTCAAATAAACAAACAAAATCTTAAAAAAAAAGAGTAGAGCAGGTTATTATAAAGCTAAATTTGTAATGAATGTACAACCCAGCAATTGAATTCTTGGATATGTATCCAAGGGAAATGAAAACTTATATTCATGCGAAGTCCTGCACATAATGTTCAAAGGATGTTTTATTCATAATAGCTAAAACCTGGAACCAACATAGATGTCCTTCAACAGGCCCGTGGTTAAACACAGTGTGGTTTATCCATACCATGGATACTAATCTGCAATAAAAAGGAATGAGCTATTGATACACACAACAACCAGAATGGGTCTCAAGGTATCAGGCTGAGCAAAAAAGGCCAATCTCAAAAGTTACATATTGTATGATTCCATTTATACAGCATTCTTGAAATGACAAAATTATAGAGATGGGGAACAGATTTATTTGTTGTCAGAAGTTAGGGATGGGGAAGAGAGCTAGTTCGTTGTGCTGTAGAAGGGCAGCATGAGGAATCTTTGTAATGGAACTGTTCTGTATCTGGATTGTGGTGGGGATCACATAAATCTATATATGTGATAAAATTGACAAGAAGTAAATACACACATACAAATAAATACATGAAAACTGGTGAAATCTTAATAAGGTTGACAGATAAGGAAATTATTACTATTGTGGGAAGCTAAATGAAGGATATACTGGATCTTAATGTTATTTCTTAAAATGTGTGAATCTACAATTATTTCAAAATAAAATGTTAAAAATATCACACAAATTTAGAATTTATGAAATGCATTTAAAGCACATCAGTGGAAAAGGTAAAACCCTAAACACTTGTATTAATGAAAATGAAAGAATGAAAATTAATATAATCCTCAACTCAAAACCTAGAAAAAGAAGACCAAATAAAGCAATATATAAACACACACACAGAAATCATAAATATAAAAATAGAAATTAAATGAAGTAAGAAATTGAAATTGAAAACATTTCATCAAAATCCTACTGGTTTTGGGGCGCCTGGGTGGCTCAGTTGTTAAGCGTCTGCCTTTGGCTCAGGTCGTGGTCCCAGGGTCCTGGGATCGAGCCCCGCATCTGGCTCGCCGCTCAGCGGGGAGCCTGCTTCTCCCTCTCCCACTCCCCCTGCTTGTGTTCCCTCTCTCGCTGTCTCTCTCCCTCTCTCGCTGTCTCTCCCCCTCTCTGTCAAATAAATAAATAAAATCTTTAAAGAAAAAAACCCCCAAATCCTACTAGTTTTGAAAAAAATAAACAATTAACAGACTTAGAAAAAGAAAAGAAAATACCAATATTCATTTAATGCATGACAAGGGATAAAATAAATATTTAAAGAGAATAAATTAAAAACATATGAAACTGTGGACATTTCCAATTAATAAATATGAAAACCTTGATTAAATGGATATTGTTTCTAGAAGATACAGCAATTTTGTAGAAGAAATAGAGAAAATTCTCTAAGAAATACTCTACAAAAAAATCACTAATGTCAAATATTTTCACAAAAAGATTCTACAAAACCTTGAAAAACAAGATGGTCCCAATGCTACAGGAATTATTCCAAAAATAAAATAAAGGACAATATCTTGATTATTTTTTTAGATGGAAATATAACAATGATACTTAAATCTGATGAAGTCACTACAATAAAATAAAATCACAGAGTAATGTCACTTATGAATATTATTGTAAAAATACTAAATAAAACACTAGTGATTAGAATTTAACACCACATTAATAAAATCATATATTATACACAAATGGGATTTATTCCAGGAATTCACGGTGGGTTCAATATTTAAAAAAAAATATTAACATAAAAGACCTAGCAATCCTGTTTCTAGGAATTAACTCTGAAGAACAGTTACAAAAATACAAAAATTTATACGCTTAAATTTGAATGGACACATTGTTTGCAATTGCAAAACATCAGGAACAATCTAAAATACTCTAATGTAAGTGATCAGTTGAATTAACTATAGTATACTCATGAAGAATCATGCAGCTGTATAAAAGAATGAGTAAGCTTTCCAGGAACTTATATGGAGGGATTTCTAAAATACAGTTTTAAGTTAGAAAAGTAAAAAGAAAAAGTTTAATGGTAGTATGCTACTTTTGTGTAAGAAAAAAAGGAATTATAAGGAAATATACACATATGTGTTTAACATTATAAAAAAGAAACACCAGAAGAAATGCCAAAAACTAGTGAGATTGGTTATTTACAGAGAATGGGTGGGATCAGGATGGGAGAATTGAGGGTGTACGAATGGGGGAGAAGGGGTGGGGATAGGAATGATAGTTCTCTGGGTATGTATTCTATATATGCTTGACCTTTGGAACCATGTTAATGTTTTCCAATCCAAAAGGAATAAATCAATGAATGATGAATGAAGTAATGAATAAAATCAACAGAGATTAAAGAAAAACATCTTAAAATGAAATACAAAATCCAACAAGTTTCAAATGAATACCATAAGCATGCTAAAGGGACGAAAAAAAGAACAAACACTGTAACCTTTGAACACATTTTAAATATGTACCTTAAGATGAAAAAGATAGCTAAACTGGCTCTCTGCTCCTCCCTGTTCAACAGAGAGCCACATCTCTGGTGCAGTGCCAGCCACATCCCCGATACATGATGGTGAAAGTCACAATGAATGGATTTGGCTGTATTGGGCACCTGGTCACCAGGGCTGCTTTTAACTCTGGCAAAGTGGATACTGTCCCCATCAGTGACCTCTTCATTGACCTCAACTACATGGTCTACATGTTCCAGTATGATTCCACCCATGGCAAATTCCACGGCATAGTCAAGGCTGAGAATGGGAAACTTGTCATCAATGGAAAGCCCATCTCCATCTTCCAGGAGTAAGATCCTGCCAACATCAAATGGGGTGATGCTGGTGTATGTTGTGGAGTCCACTGGGGTCCTCCCTACCTTGTCATGTACCATCAATAAAGTATACTGTACCCCCTGCCCCCACCCCACAAAAGAAAAAGATCGCTAAACCAATACTGAAATCTAGTTACTAACTTTCCTCCCCCAAACTCCTAATAGGATGTGTTGGCAATTTTGAAACAATTTTTGGTGTATTCTAGCACTGAGCAAATAAATAAATATACAGACAGTAATGATCTAGATACTCAACAAACTGAACTTCTCATCTAACTCAGGAAACTCCAAAATCAGGTTACCAAACACTTTGGAGGCCATCCAATAGTTTACCCATAAACTTTATTATTTTTTTTATTATTATGTTATGTTAATCACCATACATGACATCATTAGTTTTTGATGTAGTGTTCCATGATTTATTGTTTGCGTATAACACCCAGTGCTCCATTCAATACGTGCCCTCTTTAATACCCATCACCAGGCTAACCTATCCCCCTACCCCCTCCCCTCTAGAACCCTCAGTTTGTAAACCTTTTAATCTTATTTACATCTATTTAATCTGCTTATTCTTAACAATCATGTTTAGATTACCCAGAAAACTTTATGAAGCATTAGACAAAGTTAACCATCATTCTAATTTTTCTTTTTGACAAATTTGCAACAGAGACAATACAGACCCATTCAACGTTCGTTAAACACAGGTAAAATAAAAGTCTTACATTTAATGCATAACTCTAAAGACAATTTTATTTTAATTAAACTAAACCTTAAATTAGCTCTAGCACTGAATATCTTCCTAGATCATATAAATGTGAAAAAACATTTTGGTTGTTTCTATCTTTCAGGGTTTTAGAATGCCCAATTCTTACAAGTGCATGCCTTCAAACCATCTAAATAGTAGGTCTTTTGCAAATGAATCTTAGCAATCCCAACCAGAGGTAGGAAAAATGTCTCACATTATAGCATAAAGAGACACACACACAGACAAGATGCAAACAGTCTTTTAGCTTTTGTTCTATTTGTGGAAAGGACCTTAAAGGCCCAATTTCCAAATACCTCCCTCTTCTTTTTTCTCTTTTTGTGAAAAACTTTCCCCTAAAGTTCTCCTTAATTCTTATGTTCCTGAGAAGATGGGGGTAGAAAATTTACATCACAAAGGACAGAAAGTAGTCACATTTTCTTCAAAGTGGAGATTTGGTGCATAACCATCTATTATGAGAGATGCAAGAGTCTGGACACAAGTCATTTTAGCAGTTTGTATTTAAAAAAAAAAACATTTTCCCCCCTTTATTTCTTCAGTTTCGGGCAATTGTGGGCTGTATTTATCTTTTAAAGATATAAGATTTATAATTTCAAGGTACAGAAAAAATGAATTTTTTGTTTCCAGAGTTTCAGGGTAACTGCAGTTTAAAATTTACCTCTTTTTTCTTAAGTACAGGACACTTGTTTTAATATCTTGATCTTTCATGATACCCACGAACATTTTGAGAAGAATAGGTGAGGTCTGGGATTTGGTAAAGATAGGTGAGCTCTGACTTGTTCCTAGGGTTGCATTTCTCGTTTGGTAAAGATTTGTAAGAAAAAGAGTTGTTTTTAATTCCCCAAAGAACTAGATTACAACCTGAATATCAAGCGACTGGTCTGCCTTTTTAACTATATTTGCTTTTTTATACTGGGAAGATTTTTAACTAAAATTGGAATCAAAAGATTTTTATCTTTGTAAAATCTGTAGAAAGCATTTTAACAAAAGTCTTCTTTCTGGGTACATAATTCAAATTTGGCTTCTATTAGTCCCTCAATATTGGCCTTTCACAGATCATTTGTAGGAGGGCCTAGGAGAAATTTTTGGTCCAGTTTCCTATGAAGGTGGTTTGTAAGTAGTCATTAATCTTTTTAATCTCTAAATTTGGTAGGACCTTTTCAATGTGTAAGTACAAGGGCTTTATAATTTAAAAGTTTTGCTGCTATCCAGGAGACAGGACTTCTTTTGCAGGGGGGTCTAGGCTACACCTGTAAAGGACATTGCATAGGAATGCCTGAGGCTGGCAGAGTTGGATTATCAGTCTCTGGAAAGTAGAAGCAAAGCCTTATTGCCATTCTCAGGTGCTTTTGCTAAATTTATTTCCTGACTTTAGCATTTGCATGAGCAACGTAAGCACTTTGAACCTGGAGATTAGGCTCCCTGTATATCTTATAGGGAAAGGTAATTTAAAAATAGGCAGATGAGGCTAGATTTTAAGGGAAATTTACATTGGATATGGACATTTTATTTCTAAATCTTAAGTCTAATTTCTTTGATTTCATTTTGTCAAGGGAGTCCCTTAATTGTCAATTATTGTCAATAAGATTACTGTCAATAAGAAAATTGAGAGCTTTCTGTAAAGAATATTTTTCTTTTAAATATAGCTAATTTAAAAGATCTTTCATCTGGCCATTGACAGGTAGGATTTAATAGCGACTCAACCAAATAAGCCTTAAGGGTCTAACCAAAGATGCAAGATGCATCCAGAGAGGGCACAGAGCCCCATGATATAAAAGTTTTACTCCCAAAACTAGCCGAAGAAAGGAAAGATCTTTGTGGCACAGGCAGTAAGGATGGTGCGGTGAAAACGGTGTCTCAGTTCTCCCATAAAATTGTGAGATGCCTTCAGTCACAGATCTGCTAATCTGTGACACCAGGTAGGTGATACTGGAATGGGACTTTGCAGCACTAACAAGCAACAAAGGTTGAGACAACAAAGGTTCCAATGGGCTAGAACCTCTCATGACAAACACTCCTGAGAGCTGGCACAACCAGAGAGAGAGAGAGACAGAGAGAGAGGGACACCGAGAGAGAGACAGAAAGTGAGTTAGAGTCAGATCCCCAGTCTGTTTGACTGGCCACCAAGGTGAACCCCACTAAGTACATCCTCCGAATGGTGGAGACCAAAGACCAAAGAGAATGTTCTCATTGGTCACAAAGCCAAGCTCTTAGGATACAGAACAAGACAACAGGGAAATATATGCACATCAATAGCCTTGGTCTGTTGGTGCCACACTAATACCTAAGAGGGATATGCTGTCGGGTTGAAGACCATGTGTTGGTTTATAGTGTGCCTCATTGCGTGGAAATTTTCTTGAGGTTGGCAGGTAACTGAGTGCCAATCTAACCTCTTCTGTGACCAACTTATCCTATCCCAGGAGTCTTCTTGAGGTGGCAAGCACTGTAACAGCTTTTAAGTGCTCCATCTGTGCCCACCAGTTTTGTGACTTTGACTTCTGAGATGTCCCTTAGCAATAGCCTTTACCTCATGTGCACATCAAACAACACAGATAAAAGAAAACAAAGACTATCTCTGGGAGAAAATGGATCAGTATCCAAAGAGTACTCTATCAAATTTAACCAAAGAGTTGCTAGGCCCAAGGAACTAGTTCCACAAATATTTTCTTCTGCTAATCTAAATTTAGAAAGAGAGAAAAAGGACTCTCACCACTCTTGCCCCATAGGACTCCACAGATAGAGATTCTGGGAGTCTGACTTGGTAAGAAATCTCACTTTCTGGAAGAGCAGTGTCCAGCAAGTTAAAGTATCCTGTCAACTATGCCAACTGTCAGGGAGAAAGACCTTCGTCTCCCCTTCAAAGTCCTTCTACCTGGACTTAGAATCAAACTGGCATGAGACAGATTAACAGGAGAAAATCAAATTTAATAACATACGTATGGGGACTCTACACAGACATGAAATTCCAAAGACAATGAGGCAACATGAAGTTTATAGGATCTAAGGAGAGGGGCAGAGTCTGAGGATAGAAAGGGGAGGAAGGCCATTAGCAAGAAGGTGAAAGGAGATGTTTTGAAAAAACAAAGGGTGCCCTATTGTGCAGATAAGTCTCATAGGTTAAAGGGAGTCTCTGTTAATAGCTCTCTCTACAGGAATTCCTTTTCAGTGTAAATTTAGATCAAGAGCATAGGACTCTTGATCTTGGAGTCATGAGTTTGAGCCCCACGCTGGGTGTAGAGATTACTAAAAATAAGTAAATAAACTTTAAAAAAGAATAAAATATGCATCAAGGTAAAAGGACTCATAGGACTTAAGTCAACTGCATTTTATAATCTCTCTATTTAACAATAAGAAGGAAACCATTCAATGGATATTTTGTTGATTGAAGTCAGTTTTTTAACCTTTCCTGCATGGAATATTGGACTCTGTGGATATTATTTTTTAAAAAGTTCTGCAGCTAAACACTTTTGAAACATGTTGCATACCATCTTTCTCTCCTGGGAAGCCCCCATATTCATTGCTATATTAAGGTGTTCAGTAGCCAGACTTTCTATTTTCTTTTTGTGTGGAAAATAAAACATGTATGTATGACTTGTGACTTTTTTTAAAAAGCACATAATAGTCCAAAAAGGAAAACACTTATAGCCTCTAACTTCACTGCACAGATAATGTTAATGAAAAACAATTAAAAACAGCAGTATAAACTGCACATATACAAGGATAAAGAACTAAGCAGTATGAAAAGTTATAGGACTAAAAATAAAAACCTCTCTCCTTCATTTTCCTTCATTCCACTTCTCAAAGATAACAATTAAATTTTTTTCTGAAATTTTCCATTTTTTTTAAAAGTAGAAAGAAAGAAAATTTGAGTACGTCTACTTGTATATTCTTTTTGTGTTGTTTTTCAGGAAAGAGATCACATGATACACGGTGTTTTGCATCTTGAATTTTACATTGAACATGTACTTTAAAGAGTGTTAGCTATCAGCATTCATTTTTGTTTCTTATGGTAGCTATTTTTCTTGGTAGGTATCACAAAACTTATTTAACCAGTCCCCTGTAGATGAGATAATTGCTTTTGTAGTTATTGTTCTGTTGTTGCCATTTATTTATTTTTGTACTTACAAAAATGCTGAAATGAAATCTTTGTACATATATTTTGATACAATTTCTGTATCTATAGAGTAAAATTCTGGCAGTGGGATTTCTAGGTAAAAATTTAAAATATAATTCAATTGTCTTCTGTAAAAGTTGAACTGTTATATGTACTCAACAGTGAAGGGAGTGTTCTTTCTCCATAGTCCTATTAGCAATAAAAATCCTCTTACTTGAGGGGAAGGGGTGGCTCAGTCATTAAGCGTCTGCTTTCAGCTCAGGTCATGATCCCAGGGTCCTGGAATCGAGCCCCATATCGGGCTCCCTGCTCTGTGGGAAGCCTGCTTCTCCCTCTCCCGCTCCCCCTGCTTGTGTTCCCTCTCTCGCTGTCTCTTTCCCTGTCAAATAAATATATAAAATCTTTAAAAAAAATCCTTTTACTTGAAAAATATTTTTAAATGTCTCGTATTTAAAAGTAGATATTAAGGAAATATTGTTCTGTTATAATTGCTCTGTTTTATGAAATAAAGCACAATAATAGGGATATGAATAACTACAATATGAATTAAGAAATAAGCATATATTTTATTATTTGTAAAAATATTTATCTTTTATATGATATTTATGAAGTCAAAATTTATAAAAATATATCACTGAGTTTAATAAACTTTGAGTAGCATTAAAGAAAAATGTTAGCTGATTACTAAACAATGTTATCATTATGTGATTACTACACTCATCAGAAATAATTCCTAAGAACTCCCTTCCTAAAGTTAGATGATTCAAATGGCACTGAAAGGATATTGGTATCCTGTAGATGTTGTTATTTTTATAGTTGCTTACGTTTGTTTGCTAGATTCAAACGGCCAGGGATTTGAAACATATCCAAATGACCTCCATCTGTTTTCCTGTTTGTCCTTATTGTTAGGTAATAATCCTGCTGGGCATTTTAGATTTCTCTCAGGGATATCACGTTTGCATTAAGCACAGGCTAACTTAATGTGATGTTACAGCAATGGAAAGAATCAGGTGTTGCTTTAGGACTGCAGCTGTTTTCCCGAAGAACCTCTCTCAGGTAGCTCTTCTGTAGCCATAGGTCTGAGGGACAATTGTTATTCTCTTCAAAGATTTAGGCTTTTTGGAATTCGGGGCCAACTAAATGCATTTAAATGTATATGATGCTGCATGTGGTGACACAATAAGAATTTACATCAAAAGGAGACTGTGAGGGGCGCCTGGGTGGCTCAGTCGTTAAGCATCTGCCTTCGGCTCAGGTCATGATCCCGGAGTCCTGGGATCGAGCCCCGCATCGGGCTCCCTGCTCCGCGGGAAGCCTGCTTCTCCCTCTCCCACTCCCCCTGCTTGTGTTCCTTCTCTCGCTGTGTCTCTCTCTGTCAAATAGATAAATAAAATCTTAAAAAAAAAAAAAAAAGGAGACTGTGAAAGCTTGTCGGAGCCATTGAAAAGTTGGCTTCTTGTCTAATTTAGAAAGTTGACGTATTCTCTTAATTAAGGGGACCAGATACCTTCTTACTGTTCCTTTCCTTTCTGTGATTCTGTGATTTTGTGCTACAATTGGTTTAACTGGCAATGGCTGCTTTTATTTTTCTAAACGAACTCCTGATATTTCATAGATCCAGAATTAGGGATTCACTCAAAAATGTTGGAAAATTCCGAATTGCCCACTGTCAAAAGAGTAATAGCAAAGGCTTCTTTTTTCAATCACATTTGAAAAGGATGAGAGTTGGTTAGGCTGGTTTTCTCGGATTCAGGGAAAAGGCTATGTTCATTCCTGAACTTTTGGCCCTCAACTCCCTTCCCCAGTTGGAACACTTTCTTTTCTCCTGCTCCTTATTTTAAGGATATTCACAAAATTACAAGTTCTGTTGCATTTTCTTCCTGGAAGTGTTCCCTAAAAAGTCAGAATTCTTTGCCAGGTTCTAGTCTGAATTTCTTTGTAAGTGTCCTTTTCTTTTGAAAACACTTCATTTCATTTGATCCCACAAGTGAACATGAGATAGGCACAGCATATAGAAAGTTGCCTATTTTATAGATGGTAATAATGAGGCTCATACGTTAAATACTTAATGCAAAATTGGCAACTGGTATAAGACAGAGCTGAAACTAAAACTGTGTTTTCCCACTTCAGTGTTCTTTTGGCTCAATATGCTGTCTGTTTAATTGTAATAGGATTTATTCTGTAATTGTTTATTGTGTGCAGACTATGTGCCTGGTCATCTACTTGGTACTGAAGGAGGATATAAAAAATGTAAACATATCCTAATCTTCTCATGGACTTATAACCCAATTGGATAGAAAGAGACATATAAAATAATTGAGGAATAATGTAAATTAAAAGAATATTGAGGGGGAAAGACAATGTGATTCAAAACGGTCAAAGGTCAATTGTGAGGGAAGATCCAAAAGATGGGTAGGGTATAATAATTATTAGAGTGAATGACAAGGAGAAGGGACTTGAGATGAGAGGTGCTTTTTGAAGAATATCTTACCTAGAGTTGTGGGCAATGTTAGGCAATAAGAGAAAATTGACTGAGATAGAGATCTAGAACTGAATGTAGGAAATATTAGTTCATTTGCTCCCTGATACTCATTCCTCCTTTCTGCTGCCTAAAGTACTCTTTCATATTCTCAGCTATGAGGTTTGGGTGGAATTAACTTCACCCAAATTGTGTAAGCTACATTTGTACCACCTCAATGATTAGTATAGTATTGGGCAAATTAGAATCAGTGAGATGTGAAGAGATGTTTAGTGGGACTATGGGGAATGGGAAATATCTCTTTCTTTCGTAGGAAGTGAGGTCTGCAAACTGTGATAATCATTTTCCTAACATATGGGAAGAACCCAGATATTCCAGAGATAACTAGGTCAAGTCTGAGGATCAAGAGAGCACCTCATAAGACAGGAAGAAGAAAATAAATTTGTTATAGTTGAGCTGAATTAAGCCTTGCTTGAAGATAGCATTGCTCCTTTTTGCAAAATAGATCTCCTTTTTGTTTAAATCACTCTGAGAGCTCTCTCTTTCTCTTTTAATACACACACACCCACACCCACAAGTCTGAAAATCAAATGTGTGGCAGGTTTAATTAAAGTCAAAAACAGGATCTGTTTATCAAGGATCCCAAAACTGAGCTTTGTAGAGTATCTACTTTTAGGAGGCAAGAGGTATATACAAGAGGAGCCATTAAAGGAGTTAGGGTGGTGGAAGAAAAAAACATAGTTCAATATAGTAACAGCGAAGAGGGGATAAAAGTCTCTGTAAGAGTTGGATATCAATGCCAAGTCTGTAGTTTTTGAGCTCTGCATCACTCAAGTTGAGAAGCTTCTGGAGCCTACAGATTTGAGCTCTACTGTCATCCCAGTTAAATGAGAGAAGTCATCTGGCTATTATCCCAGTGCCCTCTGTCTTCTAAGGCCTTTCTCTGCATACTGTCGTTCGTGGACCAGCACAGCCATCTCAGACATGTAGAACCTTGGTTCCTATTCTCTACCTTCAGGTTCAGAATTTGTATCTTAATGAGTTACCAAGGTGAATGAATGTGGAGCCTAATTTGTTGTTTCTTATCCTATATCAGAGAATGATAGAATCCTCCCAAACAATTATCCTTTATTACCTGATTGTCTCTGTAATGTTTTCTTCTCTCTTCTTTCTAAACCAGCCATCCCTCCAATATCGACTTCCCCATTTTGAAAAGCATACCCTCCCACCTCTTTATCATAACTAAAAACCCTACTTGTTCCTCCAGATCAATCATTTACTCCTATATACTATGTTGCATTTATACAGAATGGTAAATTTTTTTCATTCATTTATTCATACATGCAGGCATGCATTCATCCATCCCTCCAGATCTGATGAAGAATCAAAATAGAATACAGCTCACTAACAGTATGTCCACAGCAGCCACGTGTACTATGCCTTGCTTTGATAACTGCTTTCTGATGTCACTATGCTTTCTCTTTCTCCATCTCTCCTCTTCCATGTTCTCATTTGAAGAATATGGAAATGGAGGGGAGCAAAGAAGCATCAGTGGAGGAAAGGAGAAAAGGAAATAGAGAAAATAGAGTCAGGCTGCATATTTATGGAATTGGTGCTGTTGCATTCAACGATATCGGTTATCTGGAGGATAAGCTTACAGAGTAACACAATGCTACCTACATTTTGTCTCAGAGACACTCTCTCCTCATGTATCCTGAGTTCTTAAATGGCCATTTTGAGTTCTGTCCTTTTGATGACTTTCTCCCTCAGTCTGTGGGAAATTTAAGTGTCACCCACACATGAGCTTGAAATGATTCACACATCCCTGGGGTGTTAGGTTGAAAGACCCAGGGAGTGTCATAGAGCACAGACTTCCAGACAACTGTGAGCATACTGTGATCACTTAGAAATTTCCCGGGGAAAAAAAAATGAGAAAAGTAAAGTCACTATAATGGGCTGTTTAGAAAACTACATTTATAAAAATATTATCCTTTATTCTGACTTTAAGCCTTTCTTATATTTTGCTATTACAATATCTTTTATGAAATGATTGTTAGAAAAGGTAGTTGCTTTAAACAAATGGTCCCCGGCAAAATAAAAAGTTGGAAACCATAAGTATGATTATGTACTTAGAAATTGGAAATTTGTTATGGTGTCTGCAAGATGTGGGGAGTCCTTTCCCTTGTTTCTTGTCTGGGGAACTGTCAAGGCCCTGTGTAACCTAAGAACCTTCGTACAGCAAGAGTGTAAACCACACAGCAAACATTTGGAGACAATGACAAGGCAGAGCCCAGCAGAGAAGGAGGTGATGGTCAGTAGGTATTTCAGATGACAAGAAAATCTCCCAAATTATATATTTTGTAGATCTAAGTAGTAATTATAAGATATAAGGATAACTAAGTTATAACAATACTCTTGTTAGGGTAGAATGTTATATAGTTGCAAAAAAGGCTGAGTATAGATCTGTTTTTCAAAAGACCAACAAGGTTTCATTGTTGCAACCTTCCTTGTCAGGGAGGCGTGCATTTGCTCGCCTCCCTGGCAAGGAAGAAAAAGACTTCTATAGTCTCTTCCTTACAACTTCCCAAATGTGTGTGTGTGTGTGCATGTACATGTGTGTTTTAATTCCTTGATAAGGATGGATTAAAAGTTAACGTAAAAACATTTAGGATGATTCAGGAGGAAATCTGGGACCTCAGAATACCCTGAAGTTATCATTATGGACGTTTATTATGATGGTAGTAACCTTGACTAGCTGTAAAATATCATCTTTTACAACCCTGCCTATGGATAAGTGATTTATTGTGATAGATGCCCAGCACATTAGACTTGGAAAGGACTTGGAGAACTTACAATTACTGTCCTCATTTTAAGAATAAGAAAATTGATAGAAAGTTTAAGAAATTTTCCTGTGGTGACAGGTCTAGAAAATGGCAAAACTGGGACCTGAATTTAGGTCTTCTGACTGTAATATCATTTTTTTGTTATACTACATCAGCTGTAATATTTTTAAAATGAACATTCAACTATGAAAGAGCATTTCAGTCAAAATTATTAACAATGAATACAAAATTATTAATGGCAAATGCTCTAGAAATTAAATTACCAATAAGTTAGGATTCTACTAGATTTGTCAACTAAACCATCACATTAACATGTGGCCTTCCTTTAAGTATATAGTACAGAATTTACCATTCATTCATTCAATAAATATTTATTAAGGGCTTATTAATTGTTAGGAAGACAAAGATAAAATCAAGGCTCTTTAGTATAAAATCAATCCCAATTAGAAACAATACTTACTTTAAATATTATTTTCAAATTAAGGTTTTAATTTGGTCTTCATTTGTTTAATAATTAATTCTTTCAACAAATATTTTCTGACAATACACCATTCTAGGTATCATTCTAGGTACTATGTATACAATACTGAACAAAACAGACCAAGTTTCTGGCTTTCCTATGGCTTATGTTCCAGTTGGGAAGACAGGAAAAAAAAAAGTCTTAATTGTATGGAAAGTCGGAAAGTGATAAGTGTTATGGAATTATATCCACTCTAAGAAAGGTGGTATGGAAGTGGGGGAGGTCTGTAATTTTACATGGCATGATCACAGTAGGCATCACTGAAAGGGTGCTATTTGGGCAAAAATTTAAAGGAGGTAAAGAGCAGTATAAAGATCTTTTGAGGCATAGAAAACAGTCAGTACAAGGTTCTGAGGTGGGAGTATATTTGGAATATTCAGATAATAGTGAACAAGCCAGTATGGTTATGTAATGGTGAGCAAGAAGGAGAGCAGACAGAGATGAGAGCTAAGAGGTCACAGAATAAAATTAATAAAAATCATTGATAAAGAGAAAAATCTTAAAAGCTTTCTTCCCCTTTTCTGGGGTAAGTTGAAGAAAAAGTTACATATGAAGAAATAAAAATAAAGATGGCAGATTTCTCATAGGAAATAACACAAGTGAGAATATCAAATATTTCAGGAAGAAAAAAATGTTTACAGAAAATAGAAAAGGAGGGGATGTTTTCCAGCTCATTTTATGAGGCCCACATCACCCTAATACCCAAACTAGACAAGAATATCACAGTAAAAAAAAAAATACTGTAGACCAATATCTCTCATAAATATACATACAAAAATTCTTAACAAAATATTAACAAATCTAACAATATGTTAAAAGAATAACAAACACATCATTACCAGATACAATTCATTCCAGGAATGCAAGGTTTGTTTAACATTCAAAAATCAATCAATATAATTTACCTTAGTAACAATTAAAAAAAAAAAAGCATATGGGTACCTCAATAGATGTAGGAAAAAGCATTTAAAAAAATGCCAATAACTATTCCTAATTAAAATACTCTTTAAGAATAGAAAGGAGCTTTCTCAACTTGATTAAGGGCACGATTAAAACATACAACTAACATCATACTTAATAGTGAGAAACAGAATACTTTCCTTCTAAAATCAGGGTCAAGGATTTCCATTCTCAGCACTCCTATTCAACATCATCAGTGTAATCAAAGAAATAAAAGGGGCTTAGATTGAAAAGAAAAAAGTAAAACTCGTTATTTGTGGACATGACCGTCCATATAGAAAATGGTATGCAATTGGCAAAAGCAAACAAACAAGAACCCAGAAAAATTAATTTGACAAGTTTAGCAAGTTTGAAGGATACAAGAGTAACATAAAAATTAATTGCATTCTATACCACCAAAGACCACCAGTAACAGGCATGTAATTGAATACACTGGAAGAACATACACCATGCAGGATTTGAGTTTTAGTTAGGTGATTTGGGGAAGGATCCAGGTAAGCAACGTTTCTAAATATGGCACTGCAAGAAAGTAGGAACAATATTATGATTGTGTATCTTCATTAATCCTGGCTAAAAGGAGGGCAGAATAGAGCTAGGCTAAAGTCATGATTGGTAAAGAAGCAGCAGATAAAGCATAGTACTATATATTACATATACTTAATATAGTCATATGAATCCGGAGAGGAAGCAATTGGATACTTTGTTGTTTGCCCACTGACCTTGTTTTCTTCTCTGCTTAGACAAAATTACCAAGTGGTCTTGTTTTGTCACATAGCTTCATGGTTGCTGAGTGACCTTGTTCTGGGAAATTCTTCATCTCCAATAAGATAATAACATGGGCACCAGGACAGCTTCTAAAAACACTATGGCTTGGTTGTGTCAGGTTGGCTCTCAAATGTCTGGGATTGCTTTTTCCTTTCTAACATATCTCCTCTAAGGAGGTCAAGTTTCTGAGAGATGAAGCAAGAGTAGAGGAAGGGCTGGGAAAATCTGACAGGCTCTCTCACAGGTTCCCTCTCCTGCAATTATAGCTGCTTTGTATGTTGAACATCTTAGTAAAATTCCTCCCATTACTAAAAAATTTTGAAAGCCACACCGTGTGTGTGTATGCTTTATTAATATACCATGAACTGAGGCAGAGATATGTAATGTGTGGGTTGAATTGCCCTTGGATATGATCTTGCAAAGAATGGGTGAATCTGGAAAAACAGCCAGATCTGCAGAAGCCCAGTCCTATCACTATTCTTTCCACTACACTGTGCTATAATTTTTTTTTAAATAGTAAGAATTTGTTCAGTAAATCCCAGATAATACCACTTCAATGTGTAGCAATACCACCTCATAGGTTTCTCATATTAATAAGCCAGATCATGAGCCAGCATGAACCACATTCAACATAAAAATTAAACTTTCATTAAGATGTAGAAATGAAATAGATGAAAGAAAAAAAAAATGGAATTCATGCCTCCATTTTTAATTTAATTTTTATTAATGAAGCTTTCCTTGAATATTTCTCTGGAAGTCATATTTTTCTTTGAACTCCATCATTTGTTTGTCTACTCATCTCTGATGAAAATGCCTCAAAATGGTATTTTCCAGTGCAAGAGTTGAGACAACTCTGTCTCATTTCTTCTTATGCTTACGTCAGTGGTTCACACAAATAAGGACCCAATGAATAGTGGCCTATTGCTAACATTGGGAGTCATAACATAGATCTCTGTCATACCTCATTTTGCTATAGAATTTGAACATATTTAATATTAGCTTTAAATGCCCCAAAGAGGGGCGCCTGGGTGGCTCAGTCGTTAAGCGTCTGCCTTCGGCTCAGGTCATGATCCCAGGGTCCTGGGATCGAGTCCCGTATCGGGCTCCCTGCTCAGCTGGGAGTCTGCTTCTCCCTCTCCCTCTCCCCCTGCTTGTGTTCCCTCTTTCGCTGTGTCTCTCTCTGTCAAATAAATAAATAAAAATAAAAAAAAAATGCCCCAAAGAATATTCATCTTGAACACTACTTTCAATTTTTGATGTGTAAGAATGTCTAATTTATTTTAATAAAGAAAAGTTTCTATACATAAAATTATTCATTTCAGTACAACTTTAAGTAAAATTGGAAACAGTGAGGACTTTAATAAAAAGTGGGTGATTAAGTAAATCAGGATGTACTCAAAGTATCCATGAGAAATGAAGATGCTAATGATTATGTGAAAAAAAAATCCTAAGTAGATAGTGACAAGTGCAATGATCAAGATTTTTTTTTAAGATTTTAGTTATTTATTTGACAGAGAGAGACACAGCGAGAGAGGGAACACAAGCAGGGGGAGTGGGAGAGGGAGAAGCAGGCTTCCTGCGGAGCAGGGAGCCTGATGCGGGGCTCGATCCCAGGACCCTGGGATCATGACCTGAGCCCAAGGCAGATGCTTAACGACTGAGCCACCTAGGTGCCCCAAAATATTGACATACAGTCATTATGATTACAACTCTGGTAAGCTGAAAATGGCAGAAACTGATAAACATTCCTGAATGGGAATAAAATTTGTATTTGGATGTTGGGGCAATATTTCTTCATTTTACTTAATGTTTTAAAAATAATCAATTGGGGGAAGCCTGGGTGGCACAGTTCGTTAAGTGTCTGCCTTCAGCTCAGGTCACGATCCCAGGATCCTGGGATCCAGTCCTGCATTGGGCTCCTTGCTGAGCAGAGAGCCTGCTTCTCCTTCTGCCTGCTTTACCTGCTGTTGCTCCTGACAAATAAGTAAAATCTTTAAAAAAAATAATCAATTTGGTACAGTTGTTATATCATTTTACAAGAAAAATTATGATATTTATACTTTAACTCAGTTTAAAATATTATCTATTGACAGTTTTTAAATAAAATTTAAGGAATATTGAGATTTAAATCTTTCTTAAAATTTCTATTTAAAATATTTACCTATCATTTCAAGAGTAAAAAAACCAAAATGATAAACAAATTTATTAAGAAAAGTAGAACCTGAAATGCCTACCAAAAAAAGAAAGAAAAGAAAAACTACTAATGATTTTTATTTCACAAGAGAGCACTGAGTTTTATAAACTGAAATTAAAACTTAATTCCAATTTGTGACAATTGTGCAACTTCATAGGTAGCCAGCAGGTGTCAGACTCATACTATCTTATGCAATATAGAAATTGGTACTGGGCAAGGAGTTGGAGTTTCATGGCTTTTTTGAGATATTCGATAAAGTAAATTGAAAAAAGGGGGAGAATACATAATCCTACTTTACAAGTTGGGAGAACTTTTAAAACATGCTTCTAGATAAGAACTTAATAGTAATGCACTGATTGTGAAATGGCAAGATGTGGAAAGTTATTTGGCATTTATTCATAGGTGCAATAAAAAATTCACATTGTTTGAATTAAAAAATGAGGCAAACATATAGGAAAATGATTTCATAATATTGTTAACTGAAAAACAGCAGTATACTGTTATTACATATATGTGTATGTATATAAATAATAGATACAATGATATATAAAAGGGTCATAATTTAAAAAAGTGTATATAGGTTAAAGGGCATCACATTGTTAATAGTGATTATTTATGGATGGTGATATTGTGCTCAGATGTTTTACTTCTTGCCACCTTTTGCTTCAAGTATCTAAAATACCTGTATTTTAGAGTATACATAATGCTTTATTTCAAACTATAGATACTACAGAGAAACATTTCTCTAAATTATTTCTGTTCAACATGAGCTCCTAATTCATTCTGGAGATCCAGTATGATGACATGCATAATGGCAAAAGGACACAGAGACCTTTTAAAAAGGAGTGTAATTTTTTTTTTTTTTTTTAGGTTTTATAATGTTACTCTTTACTAGTAACTTTTAATTTTGCTACAGTTTCACTGATCATCAAAAGAGGAATGTGCAGTGTTCTATTATGTATCAAGGCCACAGTAACATCTCCCTCCCTGAAACTCAGTACTCTTGGACTCTCACCCCTGACCACAAAAGGATCTCACCTATCCTACAGTGCCCTCTGGGCAAATCTGGTTGACAGTCCAGTGTGTGTTAATGTAGACCAAGTATGGTCTTTGTAGCCAAATTAATGAGCCAAAAATGAGTGTGCTGGTCTAGTCACTTCTTTGAATCTTGGTTTCCTTTACTGCTAAATCTGACTTTTAATACCCTAGCTTTTAATACAATACCTTTAATATTAAAAGGAATGTAGTTTTGTAGTTTCCTTCACCTTTCCGTCCACAATGTTTTTTTTTTTTTTAAGATTTTATTTATTTATTTGAGAGAGAGAGAATGAGAGACAGAGAGCACGAGAGGGAAGAGGGCAGAGGGAGAAGCAGACCCCCCACTGAGCAGGGAGCCCGATGTGGGACTCGATCCCGGGACTCCAGGATCATGACCTGAGCCGAAGGCAGTCACTTAACCAACTGAGCCACCCAGGCCCCCCGTCCACAATGTTTTATTTAGCTTTTGTGTGACCCTTGAGTATAATGGCTCAGTTTCTTGTCTTCTTTACTTTATTTCTTGTTTCATTTATCAAATACTTAAGTAGTACAGATATTAATTTATTAATCCCCATAACAACCTTATAAGGTAGGTGGTGTTTTTATTAAATTAGGAAATTGAGGCACAGAGCAGCTCATCATCGGAAATCAAGCAGTTAGATTCCATGTTCTAACTCCTCTGGTAAACCCAGAAATGCTGTATGAATGGATGACGACATTTTAAAGCGGTAATTATTTTGAAAATTAGCTAGATACAAATCTCAGTCAGTGAAAGTTAGATGTAAAGAAACATAAATTTATGTTGTTTCTGCCTTTAACACTACTTTAGATCTAGGGGCTCTTGGGTGGCTCAGTCACTTAAGTGTCTGCCTTCAGCTGAGGCCATGATCCCAGGGTCCTGGGATCGAGTCCTGCATCAGGCTCCTTGCTCAGCAGGGACCCTGCTTCTCTCTCTGCCTGCTTCTCCCCCCTGCTTGTGCTCGTGCTCTTTCTCTCTCTGAACAAACAAATAAATAAATAATCTTAAAACAAACAAAAAAAACACTACTTTAGATCTAGTAGGTTTTCCTGCTGTATCTCATTCTTGTGAATCTGAGAATTGCTCTGCTGCCTCCATGTCCCACCAGCTGAGGGAGCGCTCTCCAAGGAATTAATTTACAGCCCTGTCTGTCCATGCATAATAAATACCCATTCTTTCCCTGGAGTCTTCCCTGGAGTATTACACTCCTGAAACAGAATACAGAGTCACCATTATCAGATCCCATCAACTTACCTCCTTATCTGTGTTCGTTCTTTCTCAGGTCTCTCTGGGTCACTGAGCATCTGTCCCCTCTCTCTGAGGTCCTCCAATTATGCTTATCCAATGTCTCCCTTTCTTGAGGAAATGAGCATTAGAGTAGCTTGAACATGGCAAAAGGCAAATGAGGGTATGAAAGAAAATGCCAGAAAAACATATTAATATTTCACAAATATTTTCCAATACATCATGAAATATTAAAAGGAGAAAAGTAAATTTTAAAAGTCCAACATATACTTATTAAGTTGTGCAATTTTTATAGAGCTCATATAATGTAATATGACCTCAGAGCTTCCCACAATTTCTAAGTGTGTGGGAATAATTTTATTTGGTATAGGTGAATAGGAGCCACACGAAGACTATCATTCTTGAGTTTCTCTTCTGTTTTTGCTTCATAAAGGAGAGAGAGACAGAGAGACAGAACCAGTAACAGAGACTGAGAGATAAAGAAACTCATAATTACTCTAGGACAAGTTAATCTTTTTCCAGCTGCTACTTCCCAGCTCTCCAATGTTTGGAGCCATTGCTTCATACTTTAGTGGGTCTCTTTACTGTGTTTTGTATAATTTTTGTATGATTTTTTTACAGTATTTTCATATTCTTAGCAGTTTCTCGTATATGCCATGTGTAGCTCCCATTAGCATGTGTTTTTTCTGTGGAATTACCATTTGATGGTACTGTCCCTTGTCTGACTAAAAGGACAAACTGTCAGCTCCTGTGGAAGGCTTTGTCTTACGGATACTAAGTTGCACAGAGCACTAGTGACACCACTTAAGAAGCTTCCATCTGTGAAATGTTAGGCATTCTGAAGCTTCGGTAAGTTTTCAACTATCTGTTGAATTACATTACTGTACTTTGCCCAGAAATCAACATACAGATGTATAGTCAAGGTATGGTTGTTGTTTTTGTTCATTTACATTTGCTTTTTGATATGAGCTGACCAGACATGGTCAGTGCACTCTGGAATGAAGGGTAGAGGTGTTGTATGTTACTATAGATGTGCAAGACTATTGTGTCCACTTTTTTCTTGCTAGAGCAGACTTTCACGTCTGTTCAGATAAGGATATGTGTTTATGCATAGCACAGTGTTCTAGAATAGATTTCCCAAACTTTATGTATGAAGATTGTTGACTTTGGAAATAACAAGACAGATTATTTTTTATAGGAGAAACTATGGGTAAAAGTATTATCTATTCTTCATACCTTCCAGAAATGTTTGTCCAATAGAGGGTAATTTGCATATTTCCTAAAATAAAATTTCTGACAGAAATTATAATCAGTCATTAATGATTGAAAGGCTTTTAGAATATTTTTACCTTATTAATAAAGTTCTGTACAGAGCTGCCCATTTACCCAAAATGCTTTTTCAAAGTCTCTTAATTGTGAGATCACCTAGAAAAGCTTCTAATTGAATATCTTCAGTTCTGAACACTAAAAACTACTAGGCTATTCATGCAGCCATCAGCTGTCAAACATACAGTTTTTAGTCTCCTGTGAACACATGCAATCAGTGCAACCTTTATGGAAAAAATTCCATTAACTATTAGAAGTACATTTGAGTGCATTTTCCATTTCTATCAAAGTGGCTTTTTTTTTTTTTGTAAGCTTTGCTGCTTTTTATAAGGATTAAATTTTCCTTTTCTGGAATCATGGATATGAAGTAATTTGAAGATAACACAAAAGTATTCTGAATGACTTAACAATTATTTGTAGTATTTAAAATTTACCTAAAATTATAGTATCAATAATGCTCTGTGAATTTTTTGTTACAATATATTTTGTCCAAGTGCTTCTGATGATACCTATTTCTACATGAAGAGAAATTCTTAATAATGGTCAGTAGTAAAAAGAAAAAAAAAAACCCACAAAAAACCAAAAAACAATCCCCCCCCCCAAAAAAAAACCAAAAAAAAGCAAAAATATATGTACTAGGAGTTGGAAGTCAGGTAGTAATGAAGGAAGAAAAAAAGAAAGGATGGGGCGCCTGGGTGGCTCAGTTGTTAAGCATCTGCCTTTGGCTTGGGTCATGATCCCAAGGTCCTGGGATAGAGCCTCACGTCAGGCTCCCTGCTCAGTGGAGAGCCTGCTTCTACCTCTCCCTCTGCCTGCTGCTCTGCTTACTTGTCCTCTCTATCTCTCTGTCAAATAAAGAAATAAAATCTTAAAAAAAAAAGAAAGGAGATAATTCATTTTATGAAAGTTGATTCAACTTGTTGAGCCAGTGTTTCAAGCTTCTTATGAAATCACACAGAGCAAATGGACTTTTGGATGTCTAAGCCCATAGGAAAAGAAGTTTAAGCAAAGAATCACCTGTGGGAGAAGACATGGTGTATGTGTGTGACAACAGGCCAGGCCTATGTGTTTTTAGCTAGGGAGAGCAGATTCAATGAAGATTTTGATATAGCCCATTCCTCCTTTCTTCTGATAACCTATGGCTGGATTCTTAAAACCTCCTATGAAAATAAATGACTGTCTTTATTAGTTGTTTTTTCTACATGGAGATTTGGTTTTTCTCTTCTTTCTTCCTTTTTTTCCCCCTCCCAGAATGGCAGGGCTTATTGGATGTCATTGGCAGAAATAATTTTTTTTTTTTTTAAAAACACAACAAAAAACCAATAGTTCCCAAACATGGAAAACATCTGTTCTTTCTCCAGGAAGGTCATCTTATTGTTTCCACTTTCACAAATTTTTCTTCAATTGCTGAATAAATATCAAATATTTTTGTATAACTCATCATTACCAGAGGAGGTCTAAGTGGTCTTGATCTTCATAAAATAAAATAATGACTCGTGTCACTTCAAGTGTCCCTCAAAACATTTAAAATAATTCTATATTTAAAAAATCCCTACTGAATTCACAGTATGATCAACCAAACAACTGATAGAAATCTCTTTTCTATAACATTCAAAGATAGCTCTTAACTGGACAGATAATAACTCAGATTTGGGACTCGAAAATAAATAGTTCAACATTGCTGTGTGAATTAAAAGATCTGTTTTTTATTTGCATGTATTTAGAATTGTCTGATCCTGCCTCCCCTCTTCTTTAACTCTATCCAAGAGCCCATTTTTGAAATGTTGTAGAGACTTCTGCCACATGAACAAATTGTCTTAACTACCTGACAAGGTCCTTTTCTCCAAGGACTGTGAATCTTGAGCCCAATTTTTCCTTTTGTTCTTTGTATTCTCTAACTTCCTTCAATAGAACTACCATGCTTCATATTGTCATTACCCTCTATTGTTGTGAACTGGATGTTGGCTTATAAAAGCAGTATCTGTTGAGATGAGTAAGTTTTCATTTATATACAAAAATGATTCCTCCATAGGTTAGTGTCCAGAAATGGTAATACATTTTTACTCCTTTCTCCATTCTTTCTTCCATTCCTTTGATTTTTCTCACATTTAGTTTGGCCAGATGGAATCAGGGGCATGTTCAAGTGGAACATGATCTTTGATTGCAAACACTAGCCCTAACTAAGCGCTGGTTTGTCCTTAGACTGTGACCTAGGCCTATCCAGTACTAAACACTTAATAAATGGTTGAATGAATAACTACATATAACCTCTGGAGGAGGAACAAAAGAAGCTAATTGGTCCATGAGGGAATTGAACTTAATTGAACTTATAATCTTGGCTTTATCAGTGTAAGTCTCTATATCCAAACGTAATTATGTGGATCTTATATATTTCATAAAGAAGCTTTTGGCAGCAATAGTTTGGATGGGATATTCCCCAATCTCTTTTATTTTCTTCTTTCTTCCTTCCTTCCTTTCTTTCTTTTTCTTTTTTTTTTTTACCACTTAGTAAATCAAAATGTGGAAACACTTTAAAATAAAAATTGAGCTCAGACAAGAGAACTAACCATGCTTGTCAGGTTGTTGAATCAAGTCTGTGCATGAAATCTGACAGAGCTCTCTTGGGCCCTAAAGTTGTTGAAGTAATGGATTATAGCTTAAGCATACAGGCTTCTGGGGAGAAATCCAGCTACAAATAGTGTCACACTATGCAGGGACATCCCACGTCACTGAGGGAGGTGTCAGAGTGAGCTTAACTGTTGAAAACCTCTGTTTATTTCCTCCTAATTTTAAGCCAAAAAGTATTATAGTCTACTTGTCTATACTGCTTTATCTTTACCTCATTCAAAGTCCCCCCTTCCACAACACCAACAGTGAAAAAATCCTGTCTGAGATATAAAAGGTTCCTAGCACCTGAATTGATCATGTTCCTTAGGAAAAAACCCCCAACATTCTAAATATAGTATTGCTCATCTTACTACAGATAAATCTCAAACTTTCTTAATAACTCCTCCTTTCTGGGAAAACAATAATGCCGGCAAAATGTGACATTGGACAATAGTATCTTATTCATTATTTACGGCACCTAGAAAGAATTACTACATGCATTTAATATTTTTTAAGTGCAAAGGTTTCTTCCAGTTCTAATGTTTCGTGCTTCTAAGAATAGAGGATATTCTTTAATGGTTGAAATAATGAGAGTCGTCAATGTTTATTGAGCATTTTCTACGTGCCAGACACTGTTAAGTAATTCCCTTACTGCATTTCATTCTCAGAAAATGTCTACAAGAAAAGCAATGCTATTACACCACATTGACAAGGTGGGGACATGAGGATTAATGAGGTTGAGACTTGTCTAAGTTTCCAGCGAGGAAAATGTAGAACGGAGCTTTGAGTCCAGGCAGTTTGACTTTTGACTCAAGGGCCCAAGGTTTAGGCACTCTATACTACAATGAAAGCTTTCGTTTGCTACTACAAGATTTTACCTACATAGTTTTATTTACCAAGTATGTAGAATTCATAGAAATTCTAAAGGTAGTATCTCTGAGCTAAGAGGGAGGAAGATTGTAACCTCTTTATAGACTCCACTCTCCCTGTCAAATCATGAAAACATAAGCAAAAAATGTAAAGGAAAAAAAAAAAAAGAAACTAATGATAAACTTATCAACACCACAAAGGGTAAGTAGAGTAATTTAATTCAAAACCCAGAGCAAGCAAACAAGCAAAACCCAAAAGTCTCAGCGAAGAATGAAAGATACATTTTTGAGCAGAATAGAAAAGCACAGCCTGGTATGGTTCTCATGCTAATCTCAAGCCCAGAACGCCTCTTAGTGAGGGGCGTTTTCCTAATACCTCCAAACCTGGAGGAAAACAGAATGTTGATTCCTTTTCCCCCTAACTTCTGAAGAAGCACAATGGAGATCACTACTGGTAAAGGCGAAGCAAAAGTAACAGGCCGTTGGAATTAAAATTCTAGCACTACATTCTGAATTGGGGAAATGATTCAAAGTTCAATGGTATTCTCCTAAAGGAATGGCCTGCCCCTCTTCTCTACTCCCACTCCAAAACTAGATACAGTATGGGTTGCCAGATAAAATGTTTACAATAAACAATTATTGTTTATCTGGAATTCATATTTAACCAGTGTCTTATATTTTTATTTGCTACAGAATGTGTTAATTCAATTTGAATTTCAGATAAACAATGAATATTATTTTAGAATAAGTATACACACAATATTGCATGGGACATACTCATACTAATAAAAAAAATACTGCTTATCTGTATCTGTTTTTCTTCACTTCAACCTTGATGAGATTCTTTAGGAAATAATATTTCTCGTAGTGAAGAAATATTCAAAATTTAAATTTTTTTAGTTTTATTCTTTCCTTATTAAGTAAAAATAAAGTGTTTGAAATTTTAAAAAACCTCTCTTTATTATTTCATTTTAATAAAAATATTCTAATATCTATCTCCTGTCTTCCTATTGATTTACCTACCAGTCTACCTTGTACATTTCCACTTTCCTATCTCTGTGTATTCCAAAAAGTTAGGATGGATGGTATTTACCTAATGGTAATGATGATCATTTTTCAGTAGTTGTTTCAGGGTAAGTTTTAAGGTTTTTTTTTTTTTTTTTTTTACTTTCTGCATTGTTTGGTTCTTATTGAGTATATATAATGCTCATAGAAACAAGAGGGAATAAAAAAAGACAACTGTGGGGGCGCCTGGGTGGCTCAGTTGGTTAAGCGACTGCCTTCGGCTCAGGTCATGATCCTGGAGTCCCTGGATCGAGTCCCGCATCGGGCTCCCTGCTCGGCAGGGAGTCTGCTTCTCCCTCTGACCCTCCTCCCTCTCATGCTCTCTGTCTCTCATTCTCTCTGTCTCAAATAAATAAATAAAATCTTAAAAAAAAAAAAAAAGACAACTGTGATCCAAAAGAATAAGATGTTAATAGTGGATAAATCTGGTTAATAACATAATCATGAGTAATTATTATTTCCTCTTAAATAGTGTTCTAATTTTTAAAATAAATTCTAAGCATATATATAAGTATATATAATCTTGTATCATTTAGAAATAAAAAGCTAAAGAAATGGGAAGAAGGCTTATAAAATATTAGAATTGCCCACCCCCAAGAAATGAATCTGCCTGTTTATAAGAAAAACAGTAATATACATACTGGATAGAGGCAGAAAACAGGCAAGAAGAGGGAATTAAAAAAGGCAAAGTAATAAAAGAAATTAAAAAAATACCTTCTGTTGAAAGCTAATTTTAAACATTTTATAGAAAGCTAGCCTTGCATTATAAAATTATTTCATGGCACAATTCTCATTTACTACCTTGTATGCAGACTGGCTTTATCCCAGGTGAAAACTGTTAAATTTCCATTTGCTTGTCTTCTACTCATGGAATCTACTTGTTGGTTACAGAGAATCAGGAAGATTTAGGGCTTTCTCCTCCCAATTTTCCACTTCCCTTAACATCTGATGACTGTTCTACTCAGAGTGAGAAACCACAGACTTGTGCCCAGGACTAATAGTGATGATTGATGACCTGGTATGTCCAGAATTACCCCCTTCTCCACTGTCAGGATATTTCTCTTAACTACCTTTCCCAGATCTTGAACTAAGCTCAAATATCTCATTCTGAAGTATTGGTTATGTTACCCCAGATGTAATTAATCTAAAATGGCTAACTAGAGTATTAATTAAATTTAGATAAACCAGGGGATTTTTTTTAATGGAAAAACTTTATAGGGGCATTTTGTTGCTGTTGCTGCAACTATGAAACCTCAAGAAATAATAGTAATAATAAAAAGATAATAACTATAATGACGATGAATAATGATGAAATTATAAGTGTTTACATGTTTTACTTTTTACATGTATAATTTATGAGTCTGTTTTATATTACCTAATTTACATGTATAAACAAATATTTATAATAATCATAATTACGATAACTGTTATTTTGGCCATAAACCTCAGCCCCTCCTCCATCCCACTCGAATAATGGTCCTCATCACATTAGACGCTCACATTTGCCCATTTGCATCATCTCGAAACAGGTTCCACCATCCTCCCCCCCCCGGCCCCCCCCCCACATCTGGTCAATCAGGAGACTATATCAAAATTATTTTGACACAACTATACTAAGAGACAATCTCTCCGCCTGGCATCTCCAAGCAAGAAGCTAAGTACAGGCAGAACTAACAACAACTTGGTGGACGAGGCTTCTCAGTAGCTCTACCCAGACTCGTCATTCTGGAGTTTGGCTCACATCACCTGTTGAGCAAGCCTGAGTCCTCTGAAATTCCCCAGAAACAATGGTCAGAGTCACACTGCGACGGCGATTTGTCACACTGGCATGGCGATTTTTCCCAGGAGCCTGGCAAGGACTGAAGGAGTGGATTCCGTCTCAACAGAGGTGTAAGGCAGAGAGGGACAAATAAGGCCTGGTTTGGGGAGGGAAATGCACATGCAACTACCAGGAATCTATCACCTTCCAGGATGCCCAGGGCCTGGCGGCCCAAGACCCAAGACGCAGGCACAGGCTCCCGGGGAACTAGGTCTATGTCTGGCAAGGTCAACAGTCGCAGCTCCCCCAACTCACGGTTCCATTATTCCTGAGGCCACTTTCCTCCCGGTAGCTGCGAGGTATCTAGAATTTGTCCCAGGAGTCCACTGCCACCGCTCCTCAAGCTTTCCCCTGCAGAGCAGCCTCACGGCTTTGATCTCTCTTTCAGACCCAGCCCCACTGCCAGCACCCTGTATTGGGCACCTAAGCCCTTCACCCAAGCTCCTCTATAAGAAAGTATTTTCCTCGTTTGAACACCATGCGGGAAGGCAGAGGGCGAGGGCCAGGAACTGGTGGTGGGAGTGTGTGTGTGGGGGGAATGGAGCGTGGGGCACCCCAGGAAGGTAAACAGGGACCCACAGATGGAGCTCGCAGGGTGCTGTGTGTGGCTTCAGGTGTGTCGGGGGAAGAGGCGTAGGTCCTGATGGAAGGGCAGGGAGAGAAGGGGCTGAGAAGCGCTCTGCATCCGGGGAGGCTCAGAGAATGGCTGAGTCAGGCATGAGGCACTGCTGCAGCACACTCCTCCAGGAAGAAGCCTGATTTCTCTCGAGATCTTGGAGATCTACGGGTGCCGGCAGGGGAGTCCTGAGATGACGCACACCAGGGTACCCAGGTGCGGAGGCTCTTCTCCCAGACTCCACCTCACGCCACTATCAAGCAAATGCCAGTTCTCCTGGATGCTTTGAGCTCCCCCATCCCCCAAAGCGCTTGTGGCGCTTTGCTCCAGGGGCCGGGCCAGGTGTGTGGAGAATGTGCTCTGGCCCAAAGGCTATTAGTGCCACGGAGGAACTGGAGGCCCGAGGGGGAGGGGAACTGCGCAGGCGCGGACCGAAAACCTATTGCCATCCGGGGAACAAAGGCCTGTGCCGGGGGGTGCTCTGCTCCGGATCCTGGTGCCGAGCTCTGAGGTGCGGTCCCAAGTCAGCCAGGGTCCCAGGCCTCAGGAACCTCGACGCACTGTTCCCTTATCCTCAGGGCACTTGTTCCTCCCGCAGCTGCGAGATATCTAGTTCATCCTAGGAGATCAGCTACAGGTAAATTAAAAGAATATTTAATAAGTTGTTTTTTAATGATAAGCATACCATTCCTACCAGAATAGCAGGAGATACAGATATGGGTTGTGAGCTAGCTATGTATTTTGGAGAGCCTTTCCTTTTCATAATACTATACAACACTCCCCTAATATTTTAAATATTATTATTATTTTTTTAGATTTATTTATTTATTTGACAGAGAGACAGAGAGAGAGAGAACACAAGCAGAGGGAGTGGGAGAGGGAGAAGCAGGCTTCCTGCTGAGCAGAGAGCCCGACGTGGGACTCGATCCCAGGACTCCGGGATCATGACCTGAGCTGAAGGCAGATGCTTAACCAACTGAGCCACCCAGGCGCCTCTAAATATTATCTTTAACAGCTATTATTTGTAGACTATTAAGTATTTGGATATTATTTTTAAATAATTTTGTGTAGATATTTGTCATACAAATGAAGTGAAAAGGATCTTTCCTCTTGAATATTGTCAGTGGAGGGCTAGTACTGTATATTTTGATTTATATTTCCTGTGATTGGTGCAGAATATTCTAGCACATAGGAAAGTGAAAAGTATAGTCAGAATAGAGCAGTTTTCTGGAAAGCATAATTAGGATTTTGTTTTTAGTTTGCCACTAACTAGCTTTAGGACTCTGAATGAGTTCTGTCAACACATTTTCTGAGCAAGATTCAGTTTCAGGTAGAGAGATAGCCTGATTTTTTTTAAAAATTCTATTTTGTTATGTTAATTACCATACATTACATCATTAGTTTTTGATGTAGTGTTCCATGATTCATTGTTTTCGTATAACACCCAGTGCTCCATTGGGGGTGGGAGGGATGGGGTGGCTGGGTGATGGACATTGGGGAGGGTATGTGCTATGGAGAGAGCCCGAATTTTATTGGCCAAACTAGGGTCATCTGTCCACACATTGGTCAGAGGAGAATTGTGTCCTTTGATTTACAGTCAGTCTTATCAAGGCCGTGCCCAAGAGGGAAAGGTTATTTCGTTAAAGCAAAACTGATATATCTATATATCTATATATATATATTTTTTTTTACTAGAAGTGGGAATAGATTCTGGGAAGACAATAAAATGGATTTTCACTTAGGATAGGTGGTCATTAGTGTCCTAACAGCCTTAGTTTCTTAAGATTCTAAAATTGGTTTACTCTATTTACTGGTACTTTATATGCTGCTGTTCTTCATTTAGAAGTTGCTAGAAACTGCTCCAAGTTCAAATCTTTAATCTTAGATGAAAACAAGCAATGTCAGTTTTTAAAATGTGACATAGTGTATTGCATTTATGATGTACATTTTTTACCTTCTGTCAAAAGATAAATTGAGTCATATTAAAATTTTCAAGAATTTGAACAAACATTGATTTGAATCAGACAGCACCAAATCAAAAGTGGCAAGGAGCACTTTGCTGTCAGGACCTAGGGTAAAGGCTTTTATATAGCAGATGTGAAAGCAAAGCAAGAAAATTAATTGATTAGGTACACCTTAAGGAGTTGCCTTATTTGGGAAAGGCTCTTTGTGATTGGTTGCTCTCAAATTTTATTTTCTCTGATACAAGTGTATTTACAGGAATAGACTCTGATTTTAGATTTTGGTTTGATTATGTAGGCTACTAATGCTTTGAAACCACCTCAGTTTAATGGCCTGCTTGTTTAATTAATTTAATACTTCTTTTTTTTTTTTTTTAAGATTTTATTTATTTAACAGAGAGAGACATAGCGAGAGCAGGAACACAAGCAGGGGGAGTGGGGGAGGGAGAAGCAGGCTTCCTGCAGAGCGGGAAGCCCGATGTGGGACTCGATCCCAGAACCCTGGGATCATGACCTGAGCCGAAGGCAGACGCTTAACGACTGAGCCACCCAGGCGCCCTTAATTTAATACTTCTTAACATCATTAACCAACTGAAGAAATGATAAGATGGAAAAGAAATAGAAGGATCTTTATATAATTATATCTGGGAATACATTAAAACTATGTGGTACATTGGAAAGAATAAGAGATGTTAGATTACTGTCAATTCAGTTGGCTTCCATGCTACCTGAATTTTGATATATTGTAAGGAAAGAAGTCTCATTTAAATCTGAGTGAACTCTTCCTCTCCCATGTTTTTTATTCTGCCTGTATGATGATTAACCCTACACCTATATCTAGAGCAGACTTCTCTTTTTTAGCAGAGTCTATTTGTCCTACTGTTTACTTGACAGCCCTGCCTAGACATCTTTCTTCCCAAATCTTCTCTTCTTCCAGAGCTCTGAATCTTAATGGCTAAGCTAGAAAACTTGCCATCTGTGACTTTTCCCTCACCAAACATTAATTGAAAATTGGTTGACTCTACCTTCTAAATCACTTTGTTCTCTGTCCAAATTTTGTTCCATGTGTTTAATGCTTGCCATTAATTAATATAGCATGTTGTCTGCTAATTGAGTAATTCACAGAAGTGGAGAAGATAGACAAGACAAAATACATAATAAATGCTGTTTTGGTGGTATGAATAAATTGGCTTACATACTCCTAGGTAGTGTGTAGTAGTGGGAAAGGGATGCTACAGAAAGACAGGCCTGGATTTGAATCTTGATTAGCTGTCTGACTTTGGGTAGATTATACACTCTCTCTTAACTTCCTTTCCTCATCTATTAAAGTGGAGATAAAAATATCTACCCTATGGGACTCATGCAAGCATTATATGAGATTATGTGTATATATATTGTGTGTGTGTGTGTCTGTGTATATATATATATATAAAACATGAGATTATATATATTGTGTATATATATTACATGAGATATATATATGTAGGTTTACACATTTGACATTTTATTTGCAAGAACTGTTTGTCAGACACTGGTCAAGTTTTTATAGTGCCACTACTTAAGGAAATTTATAATCTAGGGGAAAAGATACATAAACAATACTATGTGATCAGTGCTGTTTTAATACCCTATGGGTAATAATCCACTTAATTTGTAGGATAATCCTTTGATGTGTTATTAATATATTGACATTACAATAAATACATTGAATTACAGATATGATAACCAATTTGCTCAGGGTCATACCTCTAGTAAGTATGGAGCCTGAGTTTGAATTCAGGGACTTTGATATACTTTCCGAAGGAGATGACCTTTATATGAAATTATGATAACTTGTACCTCTTTTCTTTATCCAATAGCCTCTTGAGCTAGTATACTTACTCTCCACATGATTGCATTATTGACGTATAAAGTGAGGACAGTCATTGTAAAAACACAGTATTAATCTCTCTCTCCTCCATGGTGGTTTCAAGATGGAAGGAGCCTAGGTCTCCAAATGACTATTAAGAGTAGAGCTGATTTTATTGACAGTGACATGAGTGAAGGTGTATGTGTGTGTGTGTATGTATCTGTGTGCTTAACAGTAGACAACATTGTTTATGATGCATAATGCAATAAAGGAAAATATTTTCTCTTATGGCTGAATCACAGAATGCTCACCACTTATTCCAGGAATTTGGGACTAAAAGAAATGAAAGGAAGACAGTAGTAATGTCAAATATTTTGTTTTGAAAGGGCATTTTGGTGGTGGGAGTTAGGACAAGAGGTTTAACAAAGAAGTTGATGTTGGTCATATAAAAACATTAAATAAATCAGTGAAGGCTGAGTATTGTTAGAGGAGTTCATTGTCTTGCAAAGTAATAAAATCCCCCCCCCCCTTTGAGATAGAAGTCTTTTTTTTTTTAAAGATTTTATTTATTTGAGAGAGAGACAGCACAAGCGGGGTGGAGAAGTAGAGGGAGAGGGAGAAGCAGACTCCCTGCAGAGCCAGGGAGCCAGACTCAGGGCTTGATCTCAGGACCCTGGGATCAGGACCTGAACCAGAGACAGATACTTACCTGACTGAGCCACCCAGGCATCCCAAGACAGAAGTCTTATAGGTAAAGTTTAGTGAAAACAGATGCAGGTAAGATAAAAAGTAATTGATTTGTAGAAGTTTATATACGATAGATACTATTGATGAAGCAGTATTTAAATGAATCTTCTAAGAGTGAAGGGGAGGTGTTGGTAATTTTAGTTTATCTTAGAATTTAGTGAATTACACATTCAAGTAAACTATTGGACTTACAAATCACAGTAACAGATGAATAACTTTATAACCTAATACATGGTATTGGATTAAATTCCCTGTGATGACATTACCTGGATAAATCTATTCATGGAACATGTTTGCCAGCAAAAATGCCTTTCTTTGGGTGCATGCATGTAAAGAATCATCTTTATTCTCTTAATAGAGTACCTCAACCAAATGCCAGAAATTGGGCTGGGGGTGAAGAGGATGGGATTTTAACTTTTTACCTTCTTGTAGATGAGTGAAATTTCACAACCATATCTATCTTACCTTTATGTTTGCCATCCTTAAAGAAACTTGTTCTCTCTCAAAAAGCACTGTTGAGTCCATAAAAAAATTGCTCAGAGCAGCTGCTTCCTTTTTTTTTCCCTAAGGGGAAAGTAACTAGCAGGAGTCAGACACTCATCTGTCTTTTACAGCTGGTACAGAAAGCAGTTTAGCAGTTTGTATTTGATTTATCTGTATGATGTTCAGTAGAGCTTAGCATTTAAAAAAAATGTGACATTAGGTTAGCAAGATCACTTATAAAAGTAGGTCTGAAGAAGGAGTCTGAATTCTCTTTGAATTTCCACCTGAGCTTTTTAAACGCTAACCCACTGGCAGGTGCTTATATGAACACTTGATATTGTTCTTTGACACCATCTTGGACAAAAATAAGCCTTTCTTTTGGTTTTGCATACTCTATGGGAAACCAGAAAATGTACGGAGGTGCTAGATGCAAAGATCAGCAAGACTATAAAAGGACGAACAACCCAAGGTACCAAATGTTTCTTCCCTGGTTGGAAATTTTGCACAGAATATGGAAGATGAAAATGAGATCAGGAATGAGCAAGGGCTGCACTGAAAAAAAAAACAATCTCAGACTTTTAAGATAAAAAGGAAATGTGAATTTTGTGAGAAGGTATTCTCACATCTTTATTGCCTTCCTCCAGGTCCCCTTTGGATTGACTGTACTCTTAATCATGCAGTCCTTAAGCAAATGCCATCAAGCATTTCTGAAGAAAATACCCTTTCTTAAGGTGGTAGGAAAGCTATATTGAAAAAATTTTTTTAAAAAAAGATTTGAGTGTAGAATGAAAACATTTTGGATGTTAACATTTCTGCCAGATATTTGTATCAGTTTATTTTCTTCAAAGCACTAGTTCCTCTGCATGTGCATTCATGCACACTTATTTTTCCATGTATTTTTTAAGTCTCTGATGTGGAATAAATTTAAGCTTATCCAAAACGTATTCTCTATAATATAGATTGGATGTATTAAAAAACTTGTGATAAGAATTTGAAATGATTATTTAATTAGAGAAAATGAAGTAGTACTTCAAAAGTGAAGTAGTCTTTTTCACAAATTCCATATATCACGTGGAAATAACAAGTGAACAAACTTTAGTTCATACTCTTAAGTAGTGGAAGCAGGTAGTTACTTGTGCAGGGCAGTAGGGCAGCAACTTCTGAAGATGAATCATGATTTTTCAAGTGGAGGTAACTCCTTAGTCTTTCACTTGTAATTGGTTACACAATCAGGATACAGTGGTGGGTAAATGACCCAGTTCTGGCCAATGAAATGTAAAGGGAAGTCTGCTGGAAGTGGGTGGTCTTCTGCAAAGGCTTTTATTTCTTGATAATGAGGGCAGATATGGCTTTCTTCTTAACACCCTCTTCCAGCCTTAAGCAAGATCTTAATGCCTGAAGCCCCAGTGGCCATATTTGGCCGAGAGACAACAAGCATGAGGATGAAAAGTCAACAGGATAATAACCTGAAAATAGAAAGTACCTGTGGCTTTGACAGCATTCTTGAACAGCTAACCAAATAAGAAACTACTTATTTTGGGACTTCTTAAATATGAAAAACAAACCTTTGTTTGATTAAGTCAATATTAGTTTAACTTCTTATTTTTTTGAGGCTGAGAATGTCCTGGATTAATACAAATAGCTTCTGTTGATTCCACTATATGTTTATTTTATTTAGTTTTTAAATCAACATGCAGTAAAATTAACTTTTTAGGGTACAGTCCTATGGATTTTAATAGCTGCCTAGATTTGTATAAATACTACCATGACCAGGATGCAGAACAGCTCCATGATTCCCCAGATCTCCCTCCTGCTATCCCTTTGTAGTGACACCTTCCTCTTGCTTCTAAAGTCTGGTACCCACTGATTGGTTCTCTGTCACTATAAATTTGTCTTTTTGAGAATATCATAAAAATGTAATTGCACAGTACGTAACCTTTTGAGACTGGCTTAATTCACTCACCATAATGTTTTTGAGATTCATTCAATATATTGCATATATTGAGCTTCTTCTTTTTTACTGTGGAGTCCATTGCATGGATGTTACCTATTAAAGAATGTTGGATTCTTTCCAGTTTGGGAAGATTATAGGTAGAGCTGTTGAAAAACATTTGTGTAAACATATGTTTTTATTATTCTAGGGTAAATACTCAGGAGTGGGTGTGCTGGGTCACATTTCATATTTCATTTTGTCAGATACATGGTGAATATATATTTCACTTTGTAAGAAACTGTCAGCTGTTTTCTAGAGTAGTTGTTTCATTTTGCTTTCCCACAACAATGTATGAGAGTTGCTTTTATTCCACATTCATACAAGCATTCAATATTATTGAAATTTTTAAAATTTTAAATAATTTTAATATGTAATAATCACAGTATATCTTTTCATTTACTTGAGCCATTTTAAATTTTTTTTATCAGTGTTTTTTAGTTTTCAGCATTCAAATGTTTTATTAGGTTCATACCTAATAATTTCATATTTTTTGAGATATCGTAAATATGTTTTAAAATTTTCATTTCCGATTGTTCTGGTTTCCAATTGCTGGTATATGGAAATATGACTGATACATGTTTTTCTTGTATCTTGTGACATTACTTAATTCACTAATTAGTTCTAGGAGTTTTAAAAAATAGATTTCTTATTATTTCTACATAGAAAGTCATGTTACCCATGAATAGGAAAGACTTTTCTTTCTTTCCAATCTGTATGCCTTTAATTCCTATTGTCTTATTGTGCTGGTTAGGACTTGTAGTAAGTTGCTGAGTGGAAGTGATGAGAGTGGACATCCTTGTCTTGCTTCCAGTGTTGGGGGGGGGATCATTTAGTTTTTTACCTTTAGTAAGATATTAGATGTAGGATTTTTGGTAGATACTTTTTAAAAAAATAAAATTGAAGAAATTCCTTTATATGCTGAGTTAGCTGAGAGTTTTAGTCATGGATGGATTTTGAATTTTGTCAAATGTTTTTTTCTGCATTAAGTGATATCATAATGTGTTTTTTCCTTTATTGATGTGGTAGATTATGCTAATTGATTTTCAAATATTGAACCAGACTTTGCATTCTAGGGATAATTCTACACTTGATTGTAGTTCACACTCTTTTTATATATTGATAGATTTAATTTGTGAATATTTTGCTGAGGATATTTTCCTCTTTATTCATGAAATATATTGGTAGGTAGTTGTTTTTTCTTATCCTGTCTTTGCCCAGTTTTAGTGTCAGATTAATGCTGGGGTTCATAAAATGAATTAGGAAGTGTATTCTTTTTTTTGAACATGTTTTATAGGATTGGTGTTATTTATTCCTTAAATGTTTTTTTTTTTAAAGATTTTATTTATTTATTTGATAGAGAGAGACAGATAGTGACAGAGATAGTGAGAGAGAGTACAACCAGTGGGAGAGGCAAAGGGAGAGGTAGAAGCAGGCTCCCCGTGGAGCAGGGATCCCGACGTGGGGCTCAATCCCAGGACCCTGAGATCATGACCTGAGCTGAAGGCAGACGCTTAACCAATTGAGCCACCCAGGCGCCCCCCCCTTAAATTTTTTTTTTAAGAAATCACCGTAAAAAAAAATCCACACTTCTTTTTCAGAAGGTTTTAAACAATGGATTCAATTTCTTTAGTAGTTATAAAGCTATTTGGATTATTTATTTGATTTTGGGTGCATTTTGATAGTTAATGATTTTCATGGAATTAGTTCATTTCATCTAAGTTGTTGGATTTATATGTATAGAGTTGTTTATAATATTCCCTAATTGCTATTTTATTTTTTTAAAACATTTATTTATTTGAAAGAGAGAGAGAATGTGCACACATGCATATGCATGAGTGGGGAGAGGGCAGAGGGAGAGAATCTTCAAACATTACCCACTGAGTACAGAGCCCTGTTGAGGGTGGGAGGCTCAATCCCACAACCCATGAGATCATGACCTGAGCTGAAACCAATGGTCGGGCGCTTAACGGACTGAGCCACTCAGGTGCCCCCTAATTGTTGTTTTAATGTCTACATGATCTATAGTGAAATCCTTTCTTTTATTCCCCATATTTTATTCCCCTTCTTTTTTTTCTTTTTGAGTCTTGCTAGGACTTATGTTTTTATTCATCTTTTCAAATAACTGGTTTTTAGCTTCTTTGATGTCCAGTGCTGTTTTTTTTTTTTATTTCAATGATTTCTACTTTAATTTTTATTATTTACTTCTAATTTTTTTGGCTTTATATTGCTCTTTTTTTTTTCTGGTCTCATAGAGTGGAAGCTTAGGCTATTGATCTGAGTTTTTCTTTTCTCCTATAAACTTTTAATACCATAAATTTCCCTTTAAGCACTGCCTCACTTGCATCTGATAAATTTTCATAATATGTAGATTTGTTTCCATTTAGTTCAAATTATTTCCTTATTTCCTTTGAGGCGTACTCTTGGAACCATGAATTATTTAAAAATGAATTGTTTGGTTCCCAAGTGTTGGAGACCTTAACCTTGAATCTTTATATTATTGATTTTAGTTTAATTCCATTATGGGCAGAGAACATACTTTGTGTAATTTCATTTCCTTTAAATATGTTAAGATTTACTGAATAGTTTACGATACATTCTATTTAGCAGTTGTTCCATGTGCATTTGAAAAGAATGGGTATTATGCCTTTATTGAAAGGAATCTTGTATAGATTTCAGTAATATCCTACCTATTTATGATGTTACTCAATTCTATAACTTTGCTCATTTTCTGTTTACAGTTCAAATGATTACTGAGAGAGTAGTGTTGAAGATTTCAACTATATTAGTGAGTTTGTTTAGTTTTCATTGTATTTTTGTCAATTTTGGTTCATGTATTTGAAGATTTATGGTTAGATGAATACACATTTAGGATTAAGTCTTGCTGAATTGATTTCTTTTATTATCATGTAATGTCCCTCTTTATCCCTAATATTTCTCTTGGCTCTGAAGTCTACTTTGTTTGATATTAATATAACCACTTCAGCTTTTTTTGATTAGTTTTGCCTGGTATTTATTTTTCTATCCTATTACTTTATTTTTTTAAATTTTATTTATTCATTTGACAGAGAGAGACACAGCAAGAGAGGGAACACAAGCAGGGGGAGGGGGAGAGGGAGAGGGAGAAGCAGGCTTCCCGCGGAGCAGGGAGCCCGAGATGCAGGGCTAGATCCCAGAACCCTGGGATCATGACCTGAGCCAAAGGCAGATGCTTAACGACTGAGCCACCCAGGTGCCCCTATCCTATTACTTTTAACTTACTTATAACATTATATTTAAAGTGAGTTACTTGCCAATAGCATAGAACTGTGTCACCTTATTTCAAATCCTTATTGACATGTCCTTTATATTGTATGTTTAGATCATTTACATTTAATGTAATTATTGACATGTGGAATTAGGACTACCATTTTATATTTTTTTTGATAATTCCTTATATTTTTGGTTTTTCTGTCTCCCTTTGCTTATCTTCTTTTGGATTTATGTGAACATTTTTTTTTACTATTTCATTTTATCTGTTGTGTTTACTATATTGCTTTGAATGGGTTTTTTAATTGGTTGCTCCAGGTTTAAAAATACACACTTAAGTTTTTACAGTTTATTAGGGATCAGTATTTTACTACCTCAGATGTGATATAGAAATCTTGTTTTTATGTAGGTTCTTTAACCGTTACCCTTTGTTTTGCAGTTGTCATACATATTACGTATACATGCATTGAAAGCTCTATCAGAAGATGTAGTTTTTTTCTTTCAACCATCAAACATGTATTAAAGACTCAAGAGGGGAACAATAATCTATTATATTTACTGCAATATTGCCCATTTCTATTGCTTTTCTTTCCTTCCTGGTATTCAAAACTGTCTTCTGATATCATTTCCCTCTGCCTTGAAGTGCTTCCATTAGTAATTATTTTACAGCATTCTGCTAGCTCAGGATTTTCCTTCATTTGTGAAGAAATATTTCTTTTCTATGAAATATCTTTGCTGAATGTAGAAATCTTGGTCATCAATTCTTTTCTTTTAGCACTTTATAAATGTTGTTTCACTTCCTTCTGACTTTTGTTGTTTCTGATGAGAAATCTGGTTTTTTTCAAATCATTATTTTATTAGAAGTAATGTAACATTTTCCTGTGGCTGCTTTCAAGATTACTTCTTTATCTTTGGTTTTCAGCAGTTTGATTATTAGGTCTATTGGGCATGTTTTTTGTTTTTTTGGTGTGTGTGTTTATCCTGTTTGACCTTTTCTGAGCTTCTTAAATCTGTAGCTTTAAGTTTCACCAAATTTAAGATGTTTTTATCTATTATTTCTTCAAGTATATTTTTATACCACACTTTTTCAATTCTTTTTCTGGGACTCCAGTGACACAAATGTTAGACCTTTTGGTATTTCCCCCCCCAGTTTCCTGTCTCCATTCATGTTTTAAACAAAATGTTTCTCTCTGTTAAGAAGATTGATTTCAAGAGTTTTTCTCTTCATTTTTTGCAACATTTTAAGAATAACTGCATTAAAATCTTTGTCAAATAATTCCTGCATCTCTGTCAACTTGGTGTTGGCATATGTTAATTGACTTTTTACATGCAAATTGGGATTTTACTGGTTCTTCATATTCCAAGTAATTTTGGATTGTATCCTGGACATTTTGCATATTATATTATGAGACACTGAGTCTCTTTAAATTCTGTGAGGAATGTTGACATTTTGTTTTAGCAGGCAAAATACCCAATGGCATTCAAACTATAAGTTCCACTTGCTTCTCTCTTGGCTTTGGTTACAATGTCAGTTCTGTTTTCAAAGCCTTTTCACTGCTACTCATATCTGCCCCATGTGTGTGCTAGTAGTGGCCAGTCTGAGACTTGGACAATATCTATATCTTAGTTCAGTTTCCAAAGTCTGTATAATATACTCTTTAGGGTCAGAACCTTATATGCACAGCTCAGTGGTGAGTTTAGTAGTTCATAAGCAAATTTATAAGATTTCTTGCTCCAGCTTCTCTCTGCAATCTCACTGGTACTTTCTGATCCCTTGGAGTCCTCTGGCTTGTAATATGGGATTTTGAAGATTCTGGTGAGCTGAATGGCTGCATGGTCATTGAAATTTGTTTAGCCACTGATCTCTTCAGTGTAATGTAATTGAAGGGCATGCCTTTCTTAAATTTACCTTCTTCAAGAAGCCATTAGCTAGAAGAAAGGAAAAGTTGCCCTTGCTTATAGGCATGATCTTGATATCTCTCTCCGCATATGCATGCACGCATATATATACACACACGTAATATTCCTGTGATTAATAATGCAGATGTTGTAGTCAGGCTACTTAGGTTTGAATCCCATCCTAGCCATCTACTTAGCCAGCTGAATTTGGGTAAGATATTTATGTCACTCAACTTTTGTTCTTACCTACAAAATGGCAGCAATAATGATATTACCTTTCTCATAGTTTTGAGCATTAAATGATATGTTACATGTAAAACACTTGGCCCTGTGCCTGGATATTGCATAATCTTTCTAAATTTAGTTATCTATTTTATTTGGTTATACATATATGCATTTTGCCCTGAAATTTTTTATGTTTTGTTAGTCAGTACTTTTGCTATCTTTAAAGCATTGTATTAGTTCCATGAAGGCAAATAATTATATCTATGAAGTATAGTGGTTGATTGAATGAAGAGAAAAAAACATTTTGTTATTTCTTGGGGGTTGATCTAAGTCTGGGATCAAATATCAAAGGCCATCAGAAAGTACCAGGGAGATTATGTGTATGTGTGAGGCAGGCTAGACTAAAAAGTGGGAGGTAATTCCAACTGTAGCATACTGATACATACATATCCCCCCTACAGGCATTCAGTTTTACAAACACATCTGCTTGCAGGCTTTCCAACTTGATTTTGCGACCCTTGGGGCAGTGGGAAATCCCTGATCTATACAATCAGGGCTATCAGTGTGATATTTGGGGGAAAAAAGTCAGTTAAGTCAGTTGAAGGGAATAATAAAAAATATATATATTCAGCATTTGGGCCTTTTATTTTAATTAAATTCATAAAAATGTCTTCATTACTAGTCTTTTGATGTGGGGCAGTTGTCTCTCTTTTGAGTATGCAAAATGATGACTGTCATCTTAGTATCATGAATCGCACTATCTTCTACAATTTTGATTTTCAGTTTCATGAAAGCAAAATGGGAAATTGAAGTCAATTTTGAAGTAACTAAAGGTAGAGTGTTTCCAGATTTTATGATTTTCCTCCCAGTATTACTCATACCTGATTTGTTGGCATTTTTGTTTTTTGCATTTATCAAAATGCAAAATCAAAATTTTTCTGCATTTATCAAAAATTTCCAAAGCTTCTAGTTGAATTTTGACCGAAGCAACAACACTGTTTATTTGGAAGATCTCATTTATTTGTTTAGAAAATAATTAAATTTTATAATTTCAGTGATGAGTCAAAGGAAATAAATGGCTTTGGGAATGATACAACTGCCTCCTTTTACATTATTTATGCTAATACATATATATACTAGTATTTACTAGGAATGGGATGGAAAATTAGATGTGTTTTATTACAAAGTATTATTGCCCTGTAATAATAATACATGAAGTTAGCTTCAAATTCTGTATATTTTAATTTGAAACTTTGGAAGTCACAGTAATCTGAACATTCTTTAAAACAGCTTCCATTTCAGTTTGGGAGGAACTAAGGGTCCCTGGGTGGCTCAGCTGGTTAAGTGTCTGCCATTGGCTCAGGTCACGATCTCAGGGTCCTGGGGTAGAGCCCCACATTGGGCTCTCTGCTCAGCGGGAGCCTGCTTCTCCCTCTCCCTCTGCCAACCCCCGCTTGTGCTCTCTCTCTGTCAAATAAATAAAATCTTTAAAAAAACATTTAACTCAGCAAGCACCCCTTTATTTTAGGTTTGTAAGACTTGTCAGTCAGTTAATGAACAATATTTTATTGAGTGTCTCATCGGTTAGACACTGTGCTAGTCTGAGCACACTGCAGTGAAGAAGGTAGAAGTAGCCTCCTGTCCTCATAGCACTTAAAAGAAGAATTCTATTAAAGAAATAATTACAAGAGTATGATATGTTTGATATGTACAAGTACAGGAGGAGTGGTAACTGTGAGAGTTGACGGGATCTTAAAGGCTGTACCCCACATCTCTGCTAAGTGGTCTTTTGGCCTGTGATTGAACTCCTCGTGATGGGAAATCCACAGTCTGCTGAGTCACCTAGTCCATTTGCTTCTGAAAAAAATAGACAGTCTGTAGCCGGCAAACTTGAAGTGCCCCAATCTCGTTGTATTTGAGTACAGCACTGAGATAGGTGACAAAATGCCTGAGCAGAATCTATGTGTCACCATATGCCATAGCCCTTCAATTCTTTGACTTTTGTGAAAATGAATTTTCATTCCTATAGAAAACTCTATTGCTATGTCGACATTTTAGGGATAGGGCGGGCTTCCTTCTATGTGTCTGATCTCTAAACCATATGTTGAGAATCACATTTCTTATGTCATTTATCACTTGTGGCAATTTATCCATTTCGTTACTCTTTATATAAAAAGGTCCTGATTCTCTTACTTTTCCAGTGCTACAGTGGTAGGACTATAATGTCAGATTCAAATTTGTTATTTCCCTCGATTATCTCAGTCAGAATTTAATAAAGTATGCAGTGTTTACATGTAGTGACCTTGCAAAGGAATTTGTCCTCTAGCCTCAAACAACAGTCATTTATTGTTCGGAGTGAGTCATTAATTTTATCTGACGAACTGAAGATGGTATGGGAATTAAGGTGCAACCTACAGACCACCTGGTCTCAGCTGACTTAACCAGTGACATCATTCTACTTTCTACTGTCCATTATCATTTGTTCTGAATCTCTGACCAACACATGCCAGTTCCAGAAGATACTTTTCCAAAAGACCTGAATCAAGACTGATAACATTTATGTCTGAAGTTTCTGTCTGTCCTGCATGATAAATAGAGGTTGAAGCTGATTAATATTTTATAATCTGTGTTCATAGTTACTTGGGGGGAAATAACCACAAGTCATAATTCATTGAAGAGGATCTGGTGTTTCTTACGTGCTTTAGATTGCCTCTCTGTTTTAAAAAAATGCATCTTTGCTTTCAGGAAGAGCTCCAATGAATAAGACACTCCCTTTTATTCACATACTTTTCCAATTTATTGCTATTAAGCTGGCTGAAGTGTGTCCTAATTTTAAGCCATTCCACCAGGTATTATGTTATTTGTTAAATAGATTCTACTAAAATGATGATGTTAGTATGAATGAGGGACACTTCAGCAGCACTTGTGGCTCCTAAGAGTAGCATGCTAATTGGATTTCATGATTGATTAACTTCTCTAGTCAAACATAAATGAATCTGAGAAAGGAAATACATATCTGGTTTCTTTCTGCCCAGAAGATAAACCATTATAGAAAAATTTTATTTATTTATTTTTTAATATTTTTTATTTTATTTTTTTATTATGTCATGTTAATCACCATACAATACATCATTGTATAGAAAAATTTTAAAGGTTTATGCAAGCATGCATAAACTTCCCATAAATAGAGGAAATGAATTAATGATAAAGAGGAGGGCATGAAGCTAAATATCATTATTACCATATTTAATGTAATATTAAATATTACATTAGTACCATATTATTATTATTACTGATTTGCCATTGATGTCTGGTACAAAAGTGATTGTTATTTAATCTTATGGGCAGTCAGTATTTAGTGAGGACTCACTATGTTTAAGGCAGTGTGAATAAGAGAGACAAACTTCCTGCACTAAAGATTCATACAATGAAGTTGAGAATACAGATATTTTATCAATTTAGGCAGAGTCCATGGGGATATGTAAAGAGAGTAACAAAACCAACACGGGAGAGTCAAGAGAGTCCTCCCTGAGGCTAACAGTGGCCGGACTGAGACCTGGAGGCGGAATAGGAGTTTAGTATCTCATCTACACGTTTCTAGCACCCCTCCTTATCCTCATGGCTTAGGGGAGGACATTCTTCCCCACCCTAGTCAGTTTAGGTTAGTATCTCATCTATATATGTCCAGCACCTCTCCTCATTGAGGAGGCCATTCTTCCCCACCCCAGTCAGAAAATTCTAGTGCAGATTTCCAATCACACTTTCCTATCCTGTGCCATCTGACTGTGGGGCCTAAGACCTCACAGTTTTATGTTGGAGTAATTATGGTATTCAATTTTCAGCTCAACTGTTGATCTAGAGATGAGCATGACCTAAGCTGAGAAAATTATTGTATTTTCCTTGAATTTTTCTTAGTTCAACTGAAGAGTACAAGATTTTTCTTTTTTGATCTCAAGGCATGAGCAGTGGTACCCATACCACTCATTTCCCCGAGTAATGAAGAAAATCTAAAAGACCATCAACAGCATTCACTAACTGAAGAGCAGGTAGTCCTCCATCTCTGGAGCCCTGGAGGTCTCAATATTATCCTCTGGCATGTGATCTTTACACAGAAATCTTTGGATTTTGTCTATGTCATGCTTCTCAAGCTGAGTGTACTTAGGTTATAAAGCCAGAAATAAGCATGATTATCTTTGAGAGCATTGATTTCATTCAAAGATTTATGAAAAGGATTAACAATTTAACTTACAGGTAGCTGAAACCATGTTTACATTAAAAGAAGCTTTGATATATTAAGGAGTAGAACACAAAACTTGCAAACATTTTTAAAGGTTATATGGACACTTTAAATATTTCATATTTTAGGTGGCACCTTTGGGCTATGCCCCTAGGCTCCCCGACGGCTATATTAAATTTTCTAGGCCATGAGCTCAATGGAAAAATTTAGGAGGATTATCCTAGGTGCTTTTTGATTAAAGAAATAATAGTCTAGCTATTTGTATTTTTGCTCTACATCCTTGTTTTAAGTTAAGACCTCTCTGTTTCTTCTCTGACAATGTGGATATTTTCTTTGGTCTTCTCTAGAGGTATGACCAAAGGCTCATATGGGAGAAACCTAGAGTCTAAATAGTTCCTGTGGGTACAGGCATAACTTAAGTAATTTTCCATTTCTAATTGGTAGCCTGGGAATTCAAGTTAGAAAAAGCCTAGCAGATGTTATAGTTTCTCCCAAGGATCTAGTGTAAAAGTGCTTACTAAGGATTTTAATGTTATTCAGTTTAAGGTCGTCTTGTCTCTTATCCTTTCTTTGAATACTTTTCCAACAATCTATTAAAGAACTACATTTTAACATATTTATATGATTCCTAAAATTTCTCAAAGCTATCCATTAAGTAGACCTTTAGATTCAAATTGTTATTTTTCTTCAATACTGGATCATAACCATATGATTATAAGCCATTCATTTCTCATTCCTATAAATTAGAGGAGAAAATTAAATAGTGTTACATTAAATGCAGGCAAAGGTTGAAGTCTGGAAAGTGAAGCTAGAACATCTCATGCTATTAAGAAGATCTAGGTTATGTACACAGCATCTGGCAAAAATACAACGAAAAACTCTTAAAATGTACTTTCTTACAGTATTCAGTATGTATGATTTGTGAAGACAAAAGTTGAAATAAAAATTTCAGAAATTTGAGTCTGGGGATGCAACTAAACTACTCATTCACTGGCCAAAATTTAAAAGGTAAATACAGGTTTAAACAAAACCAGACAGCAGAGGAGGTTTAGCTCCCTTAATATCATAGGTGGATTTTTTTTTTAAAGATTTTATTTATTTGACAGAGAGACAGTGAGAGAAGGAACACAAGCAGGGGGAGTGGGAGAGGGAGAAGCAGGCTTCCCGCTGAGCAGAGAGCCCGATGCGGGGCTCGATCCCAACCTGAGCCGATGGCAGATGCTTAACAACTGAGCCACCCAGGCGCCGCATCATAGGTGGATTTTAAAAGGTGCAAAGTGCATATTAAAACATAGTATCTTTCTACCTTAACTGTCATTTCACTGAGGTCTTGTCTTCATTTGCCATTGGTATCCAGAAGCAAGTGGCTCTTAGCAATAGAGAATTGTTTGTTCATAGACTTCAAGTAAATAGTCAATTATCTTTGAAGAAAAGAATTTCAGTATTCATGGGTAGATTAACACACAAGTTAGAGGTTCTTCAAAGTTAATCATCTTCTAATAATGTGAACAATCTTCCTTAAATTATTTTTTCTTTGGTTTAGTTCTTAATCCTTGAATTTGCATGCCAGATTTTCTTAAATGGTATGTATTTCTTTATATATTAATCCCTTATCATTAACAGTTTTCACTATTTAATCTCTGTTGGCATGAACATGGCATGCATTCTCTGGGCTCATTTAACCAGAAAAAAATCAGCCATGCTTTTTCTTAAATTTTTGGGAAACTTTAAGGTCATTTTTATGTGATGCTGACCAAGAAGTCTTTTTGATCCAGGAGTTTGAATAACTACTCAGTTGGGAAGTCATGGATCGATGAACATGTCATCCTCTTTCTTACCTAATTGACATGTAACATTATGTTGGTTTCAGGTATATAACACATAATGATTTAATATTTGTATATATCTAACAGTAGTTTTTTAATTTCTTAAGTATTCACACTGCCTCCAGGAAAACTTTGCAACTTCTTAGCAGAACATACTCTTCTTATCAGATCCCCAGTCTTTGTGTAGCTTGTAGACTCATCTTCCACTCTTTCCGTTTTGTACTCAGTGGTCCACTCACCCTGAGTGTGCCGTTCCCCAACCTTTCAGTGCTGTTTCAGGCTTCAGCAGTGAGGCCTATCACTCACCTCTGCCAACAGTGCCCTCCCTGCTCGTGAATTTTTTGAGCCCCGATATGTAAGATTCAGTCCCTGTGGAAGTGTTTACCTGACATCTGTAGGCAGAATTATATTCTTCCTTTCTGTGCCCTCAAGTATCTTCTACCTACTGTTAGTACTACATTCATTGCAAATTATAATAATTATATATATATATATTTACATACCTTTAGTTAGACTATTGGACTATGAAGTCAGGGACTTTGTTTTATTTATTTATTTTTTATGACCTCAGTTCCTCTGTCTTTGGCATGTAATATAGGATTAACTTTTTCCAACATTTTATTATTAAAATGTGCAAATGTACAGAAAAGATGAACAGTTGACATAATTAGCACATATATCCACAATCTACATTCAATAACTTTTATATTTGCTACATTTGCTTAATCTATATTATCACCTATAACTTTCTCTATGTATATGTATATATGTGTATATATATATATTTTATTGGAATCATTAACAAATAAGTTGCAGATTTCATGACACTTTATCTATAAATACTTTAGTTGGTGTTTCCTAAAAAAGGACTTTCCCCTACAAATCCAATATCATTATTACAGCTAACAAAAAGAACATAATTTCCTAATATCATCTAACATCTGGTCCATAATTAAAATTTCCCTAGTTCCAAAAACTTCGGAGGTTTCTTTAACCAGCTTATTACTAAATTTTTGATCAAATAAATGAATCCTGAAACCCAATATTGGCACAGCTTGAATGTTTTTTGAGGGAGAGAAATATGGAATGCATATTTGATATTTGAAATTCTGTTTTTTAAAATATCAGATTAAAGCTCATAGTTATGGCAATTGGCGTGAAGCATGTAGGATTTAGATTATAATTGAAAGAGTTTAATTAGAGCAGAGCAATATAGCTGCATTAGAACTTATTGCAACAACAGAAAAGCCTTTGAAGGCAGCCCTAATAGGAGAGAATGGCTGGAATCAATCCTGGTAGTTATAAAGACTTCTGCTGCTGTTGTGAAGGTCATTGAGTATACACATTATCTAGCTAAGCCATTCTTATTTAATGCTGTACCATAAAATTTCTTGGTTGTATATGAATTGTGGCAGCACAAGTGAAGTCTCAGGTCATTTTGTACCATTAGCTTACCTAAAATTGCTTACTGCAGTCCTACATTCTAGATCATTGCCATTTACTGACGACTGAAGAAAAAATTTTAAGAGATCCAGGCATACAGTGCTGTGTAGCTTCAGTCTTGTTCCCAGAATTTTCCATTCCAGCCCCTCAATCGTCTTTGCTATCATCAGCAGATGCTCTTTGTGATTCTTCCTTTGTTATTTTTCCTACTGCTCTGATTCAAGGTGGAAATTGCCATCACATGGTAACCCTGCTAGAGGAAAGTACCTCATTAGCAATATTTTCCACAGACACCAAGATAGAATAAAGGAAAATCAGAACAATACAGTAGCAAAGATCAGTAGTGGAACTGCATGATATAAAGAATAAAACAGTTCAGAATGTGAAAGTATTACCCTTGCAGGAATGACTTCGGAAAAAATCACTTCTCTATCCTTCAGTTTCCTCATCTGTTAAATGGAAACAAAAGTGACTACAAGGGAGAATCAGATGAGGCTTATCTATGAGTGTTCTTCAAACTAAAACAGCTATCAGGGCTATATAATATATATATATACACACACACAGAATATTATCAACTTATTTCTAGAGACTTACAGTTTTTTACATCTGATCTATTATAATCCTAAGGCATGAAAAGGAGTCTAGCTTGTTCCCTTTAAAAATGTTTATATGGGGGTGCCTGGGTGGCTTAGTCAGTAAAGCATCTGCCTTTGGCTCAGGTCATGATCCCAGGATCCTGGGATCGAGTCCCACATTGGTCTCCCTGCTCTGCAGGGAGTCTGCTTCTCCCTCTGCCCCTCCTCCCACTCATTTTCTCAATCTCTCTCTCTCAAATAAAATTTAAAAAAAAATAAAAATGTTTACGCAAACCAAGCTAAACAACATCGGCAGTTTTATTTTGGAAACTCTTTAGAGGAGTTAAGCAGGTGATGACATTTCTCTATGTATTTTCTTGAATCATGGACCTTGGGTATTGTAAATTATCAGAAAGTGTACTTGTTTTATTTTCTAGTTGTCAGGAGTATTGTGCTCAGAGCGAATCCATCTGTTTCAAATCAAAGCACATACTTGAAGCCGTGGGGACAGAAGGACTGCAGCATTGGTTTTATTTTTAGTCTGTGTCACCAAATCTCTATTGAGAGGAATCCCTAGGTAGCATTTGCTTGGATGCTTTCACAGAATGCAGGACTGTTTATTCATTGCTGTAATGGATTGGTTACTCACTGCTCTCTACTAAGAACAGCATGGGTTCCAGAAAGAGAACCATTATACAAGGTTCCAAACCCCAAACCTGGATAAAACCCAATATTATTGATTCAACACACGATTAATGGCTTTCTGTATGAAGATAATTGGGACAGGTGCCATGGAAGGATTATGAGACAGACACAGGCCCTGCCCTCAAAAGGTTTGCAGTTTAATGGGAGAATTAGCTGAATACATGGGTAAGTGTAAAACATGAAATTTTGTGAAGAGAGGTTTAAATCAAGTTCTTTCAAAGAGAAATTCTCATAATTTTTACTTCCTTTGTTGAAAAATACTCTTCAGCTATCCCTGATCTTCCTCTTACTGTCCTAATGTAAATTCTTCTGAAGGGATGAGCTATACAGAGAAAACCTGTTTTCCTTCCCCCTATTGGATGCTCAAACTACTTGTGCTAGCTTTTGGCATAGGAGAGAAAGTGGAGGCATAACGAAGAAAGAATTTAGAGCAGGGCTCACTCTGCAACAGCAGCTTGGAAGGATGTGGTGATGGGTGTAGGCAATGATATATATTGAGTGCCACTTTATGCCAGATACTAAGCTGTTCCGCCTGAGTGGAGGAAGAAATAATGTTTAAACAGGACTATCCAGTATTTTATTAAAGTTGGCAGTATTACTTAGATTTTAGATATGAAGAAAGCAGAGACTCATGGAAAGAAGGGTACCAGCCCAATATCTCACATTAAAAGTTGCACAAATTACTTTTGAACCAGGTCTCTTGGACTCCAGCCATTCTATTCTATCACTCTTCTTGGCAGGCAATTGAAGACCGGAGTAATAATATAGTGGAAAGAGTGAAGGACTAGGATTCCCAGGGATTAGTGAAGCCCGTCTATTAGGAGGTCCAGAGCCCAAAATTTGGAAAACATAACAAACAAACGAAGTCGGGGGTACCTGGAACCAAAATAGTATGCTATAAACCATATTTGTATATTTTTAATAGGTGCATTATTGTGGTAGAACAGAAATATATGTATAAATGTCATAATTAATAATAAGCATTCAAAAGCAAAAATATGTAAAGCTTTTAAGTCTGAGGTATTTTTAAGCTCAAGGCCATGGCATGTGCCTTTGCTGCATGATGGTTAATTTTATTTGTCAACTTGACTAGGTTAAGGGAGCCCTGATAGGGGCACCTGGGTGGCTCAGTCGGTTAAGCGTCTGCCTTCAGCTCAGGTCATGATCCCGGAGTCTTGGGAGTCCTGGGATCGAGCCCCGCATCGGGCTCCCTGCTCAGTGGGGAGCCTGCTTCTCCCTCTGCCCCTCCCCGAAGCTTGTGCTCTCTATCAAATAAATAAAAAATATTAAAAAAAAAAAGGGGAGCCCTGATAGCTGGTAGAACATTGTTTCTAGGTCTGTCTGTCAGGGTGGCTGTGGAAGAGATTAGCACTTGAATTGGCAGACTGAGTAAACAGATCACCCGTACCCATGTGGATGGGCATCACCTGATCCACTGAGGCCTGAGTAGAACAAAAAGGCAGAGGAAGGGCAAATTCTTTCTCTCTGCTTGAGCTGAGCCATCCATCTTCTCCTGCCCTTTGACATTGGTGCTCCTGTTTCTTAGGCTTTCAGATGCAGAGAGGATGTTCTCAGTTCTCAGCCCTTCAGACTGAGACTGAATTACACTACTGGCTTTCTTGGTCCTTAAGTTTGCAGATGGCAGATCTTGGGACTTGGCCTTCATAACTATGTGAACCAATCCCTATACTAAATTTCCTCTTAAATATATCTCTCCATATCCCATGGTTTCTGCTTCTCTGGAGAACCAACTGAGCTAGGATCCTTTAATTGGCCTTATACTGGATTAGAAGCCATGTGTCCTTCATGTGAATCTTGAATTTGTTTTTGTCATGTACCTTTTCATTATTCCCCACCTCTATGAAATGAGTAGGTTAAACTAGATCAGTGGTTTTTTTAAGTTCATGTCATGACCCATTGCTTGACCAGATGAAGCAGAAAATAACAAAATGCATTTCTTTAAAAACATTTTCATTTTCGCATTTTACTTATATGGTATTTTGCTGAATATACATAAAATGTATTACTAACTGAAGGGGGATGGGTATGTATTTTTTAACACTCTGCCTTATGTCATCATCAAGATTGTTGCCAGCTCCAAAATAACTTTGTTCTATCTTTCTCTGAAAATCCAAGGATCCCTTTTCAGACCACATTTTCCTCTTGCCTCTTACACTGCTGGGAATGCCTGCCTTGTGAAATGCCTTTTCCTGCTTTCATAGCACTGTCCTGCTCTGCTTTTGTTTGTAAGTTTCCCACTCTGCTGCCATCTTTCTGAAATCTGCTTCCTGCCCCCAACTATGGAGCTTCCTGGAGCTTTGCTCTCAGGTATCCTCAACTAAAACATTGTTCAAAAGAAACTCATGCTCAGAATCTCAACTATTACACCTAAATGTGAGACTTGAAACCATAAAACTAAAAGAAAGCATAAGCAATAATTGGCTTTAGCAGCATATCTATGGATATGTCTCCTGAGGCAAGGGAAACAAAAATGAACTGTTGAGACTACACCACAATAAAAAGCTTTGCACAGCAGAGGAAACCACTAACAAAACGAAAGGCAAACTATTGAATGGGAGAAGACACTTGCAAATGATATATCTGATAAAGGGTTAATACCCAAAATATGTAAAGAACTTATACAACTCAATATCAAAACCCCAAATAATCTGATAAAAAATGGGAAGAGGACCTGAACAGAAATTTTCCAAAGAAGACACACAGATGGCCAACAGACAAATGAAGAGAGGCTCAACATCAGTATTTATCAGAGAAATGCAAATCAAAACCACAATGAGATATCACCTCACACCTGTCAGAATGGCTAGTATCAAAAACAAGAAATAACAAGTGTTGGCGAGGATGTGGAGAAAAGGGGACCCGTGTGCACTGTTGATGGAACATAAATTGGTGCAAGCACTGTGGAAAACATAATGGAGTTTCCTCAAAAAATTACAAATAGAAATATTATGTGACCCAGTATAGAAGGTATAGAATTGTCAAATCACTATGTTGTACACCAGGAACTAATATAAAATAGTATGTCAACTATACTTCAATAATACATTTTAAGAAAAGGAAAAAAAGAAAAAAAACTATTAACTACCTTTTGCTTACCTAAACCCTCGGTCACAGTGCTGGGTATTTACCCAAAGAAAATGAAAACATTAATGCAAAAATATATGCACCTTTATGTTTATTGCAATATTGTTTACAACATCCAAGATATGGAAGCAACCTGGCTATAGATAGATGATTGGATAGAAGATGTATGTGTGTATGTGTGTGTGTGTTTATAATGAAATATTACTCAGCCATAAAAGAGTACAGTCTTGTCAATTGTGACAGTGTGGATGGACCTTCCAGGGTTTTATGTTAAATGAAATAAGGCAGACAGAGAAAGACAAATACCCTTTGATTTCACTTGTATGTGGAATCTAAAAAACAAAGCAAATGAACAAATGAACAAAAAACCAGACTCTTAAATACAGAGAACAAACTGGTGGTTGCCAGAGGGGAGGTGGATGAGGGGATGGGTGAAATAAGTAAAGGGGATTAAGAGATAAAAAGTTCCAGTTATGAAAGAAATAGGTCATGGAAATGCGAAGTGCAGCACAGGGAATATAGTCAGTAATAGTGTAGTGACGTTGTATAGTGTCAGATGGTGACTGCACTTACCTCCGTGAACACTGAGTAATGTATAGAATTGTCAAATCACTATGTTGTACACCAGGAACTAATATAACATAGTATGTCAACTATATTTCAATAATACATTTTAAGAAAAGGAAAAAAAGAAAAAAAAACTATTAACTACCTTTTGCTTACCTATACCCTCAGTCACAAACCTCCACCATCTCTTCCCAAATGTTTCATTGTCACCACAGATTGAATTTCTCATTCTTCCCCTGAAATATGTTTTCCTTCCTTTGAGGGTTCAATTTTAAAATTATAACTTAATGATGCTGATTTTTTTTTTTTTTTGAGAAGGGTCACTTGAGTTGCTCTTAATTTCTCACATATCAGGCAAATAGAAACCTGGTGGAAGATCATAAGTGACCTTTTTTATTCACTTGTTTTTGGTACATGAAGGCGTGGCTCGGTGATTCTCCAAGTACAGTAGCTGGACTAGTGGTATTAGCATTACTTGGGGACTTATTAGTATTATACATTCTAGACCCCACCCAGACTTCCTGGATCAGAAATTCTGGTGGTGGGGCCAAGCAACCTACCTTTTAATAAGTTCTCCAGATATTTTTCATGAACACATCCTGAGGTTTGAAAACAACTGTTTCGTACCCCTTAGTATACAGAAATGGTGTTGCACCAATTTGCAAGGTCGCCTAGGGCTGACCTTGTGGGAGAGAAATTCTGAGATTCACCACCTGTACTTTCTGAGACCCAAATTTAGAGGAGCATACAGAGATGGGGATTACATGAGGAACTATGATCATTTGGTAGAACATTTGGGCTAGTATTTTACACTCAACACCATTTTAAAAAAATTTATAATAGCTTCATCAAAATATAATTCACATATCATTGTTAAAAATGATTAAAGACAATGCAGATAATACAAACCTTATTAAACACTTAATGAAGTGGGCAATCTCTATTCCCCAGGTTCCAGGGAATTGCAAAATGGGTGGAAGACAGAAAGCTTGAATAGGGTAAGGAATAAGGAACAAGGAAGAGAAAAATAGGAAATGAATTAGGAACAAGGAAATAAGTATAGAGCTCAGTTGGTATTTGAGGATTGGCTGACTGGATATACTGTGTTTCTGGTCAAGAAGAGTATTTACAGGATGTGAGGGTGATCTGGCTCTAACATTTGTCACCCCGTTGATCGCCAGGGTTGATTCGGCTGATCTGGCTGAGTAGGCAGGTGTCCCCTTCCTCCCTCACTGCTCCATGTACGTCCTTCCTGAAGCTGCGCGCTTGGTTGAAGAGGATGATCTTCCCCAACATAGGAGGACCATTTCTTCAGTCAAGGGTATACGAGTAGCTGCGCTCCCCTGCTGGAAGCTCCAAACAAGCTCTCAAAGTCCATTTGTAGGAGAATGTAGGGTAGTCAAGCTTCCAAGACTCTGGACATCCAAATGAGGTGCTGCATGTGGCAGTCTGCCTTTCTTTAAAAAAAAAAAAGGAAGAGTATTTACAGGGACATGAAAGTTATCTAAGTTTTGGTCTGTTGATATGACACCCAGACGGAGTGGTTCCACTTGGGCCTAGAAATTTATTTCAACACTGTGAAATTTACCCTCTTAAAGTACATAATTCATGATTTTTTGTATATTCATAAAATTGTGCAACCATCACTACCCTCTAAAAAGATTTAGAGAAGCTGAGTTTGGTAAAGTATGTGAATGATGCTAGAAGTTTGTTCAAGCCAGAATCTCTAACCCATCGGGGAGTTTTGGTAAATAGTGACTGCACATATATATGCATGTAAGCTAGATGCACTGTGGAGACAGAACTCAGGAGAAGCACCTCCATGCCTGGGACTGGCAGGAAAAGATCCTTACAGCAGAGACAACTGGTGTGTTCCAGAAAACCATTTAGGACCAACCTTCAACAGAAATCAACAGTGAATGGCAGGGTTGATTATAACTGTTTGCCAAAGGCAGGTTCGATATATATATGTTGTCCTAGCATAATTATTCATAGCATGCCCTTTCACTCACCGTTTATCAGTTTACATGGTAAATCATATGATCACCTCAATTGGGCCTTCTAGTTCTCTCTCGAAGATCCTTTCTCTCTGGTACTCTGCCTAGCCTCCTCTGCAGCCCCAAATTCTAATTTTCGTCTCCAAAGCTCAGTGAGACCACCATTCTCTACCCTGTTGTCTCTCACCAAGTGCACAGAGTACCACTACTCATGGGGCACTTTGGGGATTACTTCATTTTTTCCCTTTGTGACCATCTGGAAAATTATATCAGATAATTTGAATTTTAGTCTATTATCTGTTATTCAACCATGACATTACATCTGTGAGATTGTCTACATGCCATTGCTTATAGCAGTAGTTTATTCTTTTTTTTGTTGGTTTGTTTAAAATTCCTTGCATGAATAATATACAACAATGAATTTATTCAACTTTTGATGGATATTTGGGTGATTCTATTTTTGACTATTACAAGTTGTACATATTTTTGGTAGGCATACACATTTATTTCCATTGCATACATCCCGAAGTAGAATTTTTGAGATATATATTGTGTTGATCTTTAGATTTTTAAGTAGTTTTCTGAAATAGTTTTACCATTTTACCTTCTTCCATCAGTGCATGAGCATTTTAGTTGCTCACATTCTCACCAACACTTGGTGTTGTCAAACCTTTAAATTTTAGCCATTTTGGTGGGAGTGTTGAAACCTCACAATTCTTAATGCTGAAAGCTTTATTCTTTATTTATTTCACACTCAATCTCTTTAAAATAACATTTACATCTCTAAAATTTATACCCTGTATCTTCAAATGAAAATAAAATCTAGGTCTGTAAAATTTAGGAACTATTTCATACTTAATCTTTTAAAATATAAATAAAAATTTAAAAACAAAAGTAGTATTTTATTGTATGTATTTTATTAAATGGTGGCATTAAATTGCATAATTTCTAAAATATCTAGTAATTTTTAAGTCCTTTAAGTGTATATATACTTTGTGTTATATTTTGAATTCATACATGGTACTTTTCAGAATTTCTTAGTCTTTCTAGACACTAAATTATCACATCTCAAAATACTGTGCCTACTAAATTCCTCAAATAAGTGACAGAGTTCACTGATACATGCTTTTCAATAGGTGTTATCTACTGTGTACATGGCCCTCTGCTAGGTACAGCAACAGCATTGCACACACCCATGAACAAGGCATGGCACATTTTTTCAATGAGTATGTTCTCGAAGCAGCCATTAGATGAATACACCAACGCTCATTATAAACATTTCCCAGATGTTTTCCAAAGAACATCTTGCTTAAGATGGTAGCTTGGAAAAAAAGCAAAACATGAAAACCCCTGAAACAGTTCTGTCATCAAATAATTTGAGAAAACAATGCTATAAAATATAGAATATGGTGAGAATACTTTGGATTTCAGAAAAAAAGAGTCCATATTTACTGTAAATTGGTATCTCTAAGTAATACTGGTATTCACATAATATGGTTTGATAAATGGAAATTGATTTATTCTTGGAGTCCTAGCATGGAGCTTACAAACTTAATCTATGATTGCATATCTCTTGTGGGAATTTGGGCTCTTAGTGTTCCTTGACCTTTCTGTTAATTTATCTATAGTGTTCATTAGGACTGCCTAATTAATTTTTGTTACATTGATATGTTATTGATCTAGTAGTTTATATGTTGAAAACCTTTCTGTTTATTGTTTTAGACTAAAATAAAATAATATTGTCAAAGCAACATGGAATTGTTCTTATTCCACTTATAATGTTATATATATTTAATTGTTATTCAGTGCTGGAAAGAATCTCTTTAATTTAACTAGGCCTTTATATTGATTTCTCTAGATCCCAGTGTTTGATCATATTTATTAAGTTAATAAATAAAGTTAATGTATTAACATAAAGTTGATATTTTCAACATTTATCTGAAAAATAGAGAGGATATGGTTGGTTCTCAGGACATGAGATTTTTCAGAAAATTTTAGTGGCTATGATATACTAGCAAGTCACTTTCCTGCAGCTTCTTTTTTCCCCTCCAATTCAATTTAGTTTATATAACCTCTCCTAAAAGCTATTTCTAGTAAATAATGGATGTTCACTATATTATTTTAAAAGTTGGCTGAAAACACGTCACTATTTGGATTATTCTTTTCACTTTGTGTTAGCCATTTTTAATTTTACAAGGTGAGTTGTCATGTTGTGTGTTTTAAACATTGGATTTTCTTGGGCCTCAATACTACTCTGTGATTGTAAGACAGATATATTCGTTTCTATGTACCACAAAGGGGTGGAGGTTTCGTCATACACGTAATTGATTTACCAAAGTTTGCACAACCAGGTAGTGGCAGTGAGTGTTATAACCTTGGCACCTGGCCCCTATTTCAGTGATATTATGCCAGATTAAATACTCAGGTTTTTTCATAAATATTTAATATAAGTAGTGTTTAAATAGATATTTTATTCAAGAAGAAATTTAATGACTTTTTAAAAACTGAATTTGGTTAGAAACGATTTTAGTTTAAAGGCCCATTGGGGATTAATTCATAGCAAAGCTGTTTTCCCAATGGATACATTTTGCAGTAAATTCAAAAGCTCAGTGTATTAAAAATGTGCTTATTTCCCAATCTGCTTTTATTTAATCAGCTATATGGTTTTAATTACTTCTTAGAAAAGAATTTTACTTCTTACTATTAAAATGTCAAGACAATTTCATGAAAAAAACCTAGAAGAGCTAATTTCTTAAGTCATGCACAAAGAACAATCTCATTATTTTTTCCCACCTCATTTGTACTTGGGCCAGTGACATCTATTATTCTAGCAATGCCCCTATCTAAAATTTCAAAATATTATTTGTTGAATATAGAGATTCTAATCTGAAAAGGGTCTCATTTTTTTTTGTGACCTGCTTCTTTTCAGTCTTCTGTCTGTGCTTCATTTAACTGTTTACTCTGCTCTTTCTGTCCTCATTCTCCCTTTGACATCCCTTCCTTGTGGCAGAGAACACTTTCTCAGGATGGCTGTGGGTTTCCAGGTAGACACGGCCCATGGGAAACATTGGTGGAAGGCAGAGCTGACTACCAGGGAATTTCTCGCTGGCTTCTGCTTTAAGTAGCACCTGTGACAGCTGCTGAGTTTCTTCCACAGCTCCTGTGCCCAAGAGAGAGTTCCTCCTCTCTAGTTCCAGTCTCCAACGTACGCCCAGACTTCTGGGCTCTAATAACCCTACCTCTTCCCGTTGTCCTTTCTACTCTAGGGATGGAAAGGGCTTCTTAAATTTGCTGACCTTTGGTCGTTTCACCTTCTTCTGTTTGACTCCTCTGCCTTTTCTTCTTCTGTGTAACCAGTTTTCTGTACAAAGTCCCCCCTATTTTTAAGACTGGGGAGGTTTCTGCTTGGAAGCTGCCAGATACAGCATTCAGTGTAACCACTCTGTAGAAGCTGCTGTGGCATATCACTTTCTCTTTACCAATTTTGTCAAGTTAATCACCTTCTTTGGCTCCTCTTCCTGTTTTTTAAAAGAGTTTTTTTTTAGTGCTTACTGTTTTTTTTTCCCAGTAACTATTTATGTATCCAAATCTTCCCAGGCCTCATTTGGTTAGCAGTGAAGTCATATTAACAGGAGATCTCTAATTTTGTTTAGTATTCCCAGACTCGACCTTTATGGCTATGATATCTGAGTCCCCTTAGCAGTATTTATCACTACCATGTGTGCTGGGGACTCTTCAGGCTTGCCTCATATACATCTAAACATTGGTTTTGTGAGCTCTCAGTTTACTGTTTATGCTCAGGCTAAGCAGTGCCTGGACTCTGGACCCATGGAAATGCTTAGCTAACAAATGTATGTTGCTTTAAGCTACTCAATGTGTGGGGTGCCTGGGTGGCCCAGTCAGTTGAGCTTCCGACTCTTGATTTCAGCTTGGGTCATGGTCTTGGGATTGTGGGATAGAGCTCCATGTCAGGCTCTATGCTGGGCATGAAGCCTGCTTGGGATTCTCTCTCTCCCTCTCCTTTCCCTCTCTCTCTCCTTCTCTGAAAAAAAAAAAAAAAAATTAAGCTATTAAATTTGTGGTGATTTGTTATACAAAATATAAAACCAATAGCATTGTAGACATTTATTTTCAGTTGTTCACTAGACATGTTTTTATATATTTCTATAATTTCCACATGCATGTCTAGAAGCCATTTCACATGCACCTTATTCCCAATACAATTATTTTCTGTTCCTCAAAACACCTTCCCTTCTCATATTGAGCACCCTATCTTATTTAATACACTATCAAACATAGAGCTGCTCAAGCCAGAAATTAATCTTCTCCCTTTACCTCATTTCTAATGGGTCACCAAATGCTCTGTATTTTACCACAGAAAAACACTTTGAAATTAATCCAGACTTTTTACTCTCTTGCTGAAGTAATTGCAAATCTAGTTTTCAAACTCCAGTCAAGCCATCAGATTTTCATGGGTGAGTTTTCTGGAAAAAATAACCCTTCTTCCCCCCAAACACAAAATCCCCAAGAACAAAAAAACAAAAGGGGAACCAACCAAACAAAAAAAACCCAAATCCACTCATTCTGTTGATGAATCTGTCTCATTGCCAACATGATTAAATTCAAACATTTTAGGTAGGCAAATAAGTACAAATTCTAATCAAAACTTTTTTTCTTTTAGTGTCCTGTTCTAATATTTCTCATTCCAACTCTATGTATCACTGTTATCTCAGCATTTATCATGTTTTCTTCCCTTCTTCGCCTGGTAAAATGCTCATTGTTTTCATTCATTCATTCATTCACTCATTCATTCATTTATTTAATGTACCAAGCCTTGTTTATTAGTTCAGAACAAGATAGATGTTGTCCCTGACTTTGTGGAGTTCACATTCCTATGGGGAGGTCAGATGATAAACAAGAAAACATAAATATAAACAAACATAATATCAAAGTATATTTTTTGAAGAAAATAAATAATACAGAATGAACATGACTGCTATTTTTGGAAGGGTAGACTGAAGCAGCCCCTCTAAGGAGGAAGGGCATAAGAAGAGGCCTTGCTGTGGAAATTGAGAAAGCCATGGGAGAATCTGGGACAAGAGAACTGCAGCAGAGGAAAGAGCCAAAGTACAGACTCTGGCATGCACATGAGTACAGCATGTTTAACCAGGAGCAGGAGGGCTCGTGTGGCCACAGCACACAGAACAAAGGGAAGAGAGGGAATGAGAAGTAAAAGGTGGGCTGTGTAGGTGATGGTAAGTAAGGAGGATTTATTATAAGTCCCATAGGAAACCAGAAGAGTTATATAATCTGCTCTGTTTTAAAAAAAATGACTCTGACAGGTTTGTTTGTTTGTTTTTAAGAGAGGGAGGGGGAGAAGGGAGGAGAGGCAGAGGGCTCCATCTCACAACCCTGAGATCATGACCTTGAGAGGAAATCAAGAGTTGGATGCTTAACCGACTGAGCTATCCAGGCACCCCCTTACAGCTTTATTGACATAATCTCCAGGAAAGGCATGAATAGGATTAGGGAGATGGGTTAGAGCAGAGAGATATGATGGTGCCCCAGGAGCAGTGGAAGCACAGAGATGTTTTATATTCAGGATATAATTTAAAAGTAGCCCTGATAGATAATTACTAGTGGATAAGATATGAGATATGGGGTATAAGGAATACAGGTTAATCAGTGTGTAAAGTGTGAAGAAAACAGAAGACAATGATGACTTTTGTTTTTTTGTCTGAGGGACTGGAAGAGAGGAATTTTTATTTACTGAGGTGGAGAAGGCTAGAATAGGAGAGAAGATCGGAGTGGAAGGAAGAATCAGATATCCTCTTTGACCCTGTTAAGTTTTAGACACTGATGACGCTTTCAAGCAGTGATATTAAGTAAGGAGTTGGGTAAACTATATATTTTCTCAGGCCGTTTCAGGGAAAATCTTGGAGCAGGAATATGTATTTTTTTTTTTCAAATGTCATCGCCATAGTGAAGTCTTTTAGTTAAAATTGATCTGTGATTTTATAGACCCTTTTTATGTACCTCAATTAAAATATGTAAAGTATTATAATTATCTTTGTATATTATCTCTCCAAATGGACTCTGTGCTCCTTAAAGCCAAGGATTACATTGTACTCATGTTTTATTTATTCCAGAAATACTACCGTTCCTACTCTGCTCAGATATTATTCTAGGCACGAAGGAGAATAAATAAAATCTGTGAGCAAGCTTAAACTGTCTTCATTATGTTGTGTTTCAGTGGGAAATACATCTTGTATCTACCCATGTGCTTCACACAGGGTTTGGCACATAATATTTAAATAAAATGTTTGCTAAATGAGTGAAACAAAAGAATGAATACCTCTCCTCCCACCCTACCATTGTACAGTGATTCTATTACTGGACTTTTGTATTTTTTTAATTTAAATTCAAGTTATTTAACATATAGTGTAGTATTGGTTTCAGGAGTAGAATTTAGTGATTCATCACTTATATATAATACCCATTGCTTATCACAATTCCCCCCCTTAAGCTCCCACTCATTTAGCCCCTCCCCCCCATCCACTTCCTCTCCAGCAATCCTCAGCTTGTTCTCTACAGTTAATAGTCTCTTTGGTTTGCCTCCCTCTCTGTTCTTATTTTATTTTTCCTTCCCTTCCCCTGTGATCATCTGTTTGGTTTCTTAAATTCCACATATGAATGAAATCGTTATATTTGTCTTTCTATGACTGACTTATTTTGCTAAGCATAATACACTCTAGTTCCATTCAAGTTGTTGCAAATGGCAAGATTTCATTCTTTTTGATGGCTAAATAATATTCCATTGAATATATTTATACCACATCTTCTTAATCCATTCATCAGTCAATGGACATTTGGGCTCTTTCCATAATTTGACTATTGTTGATAATGCTGCTGTAAACATTGGGGTGCATGTGCCCCTTTGAGTCAGCATTTTTCTGTCCTTTGGATACATACTCAGTAGTGCAATTGTTGGGTCATAGGGTAGTTCTATTTTTAACTTTTTGAGGAACCTCCATACTGTTTTCCAGAGTGACCGCACCAGCTTGCATTCCCACCAACATCTGTTGTTTCCTGAGTTGTTAATTTTAGCCATTCTGATTGGTATGAGGTGGTACCTCATCATGATTTTGATTTGTATTTCCCTGATATATGAGTGCTGTTGAGCATTTTTTCAAGTTTCTGTTAGCCATCTGGATGTCTTCTTTGGAAAAATGTCTGTTCATGTCTTCTGCCCATTTCTTAACTGGATTATTTGTTTCTGGGTGTTGATTTTGATGAGTTCTTTATAGATTCTGGATACTAGCCCTTTATCCACTATGTCATTTGCAGATACCTTCTCCTGTTCCGTCGGTTGCCTTCTAGTTTTGTTGATTATTTCCTTCACTGTGCAGAAGCTTTTTATCTTGATGAAGTTCCAATAGTTCATTTTTGCTTTTGTTTCCCTTGCTTCCAACGACATGTCTAATAAGAAGTTGCTGTGGCTGAGGTCAAAGAGGTTGCTGCCTGTTTTCTTCTCCAGGATTATGATGGTTTCCTGTCTCACATTTAGGTCTTTCATCCATTTTGAGTCTATTTTTGTGTGTGGTGTAAGGAAATGGTCCAGTTTCATTCTTCTGCATATGGCTGTCCAATTTTCCCACCACCATTTGTTGAAGAGACTCTTTTTTCCATTGGATATTCTTTGCTGCTTTGTCAAAGATTAGTTAACCATATAGTTGTGGGTCCATTTCTGGGTTCCCTCTTGTGTTCCATTGATCAATGTGTCTGTTTTTGTGCCAATACCATACTGTCTTGATGACTACAGCTTTGTAATATAGCCTGAAACTTTTCTTTTCTTTTTCAGGATTGCTTTGGCTATCCAGAGTCTTTTGTAGTTCCATACAAATTTTAAGACTGGTCTAGTTCTGTGGAAAATGCTGGTGGTATTTTGATAGGGATTGTACTAAATGTGTAAATGTCTTTATTTCATATGACTTGACTCTCTACATAGAAAATCCCAAAGAATCTACCAAAAAAATCTTCTGCCGCTAAAAAGCATGTAAGTGGCAAGTTCTCAGGATACAAGGTTAGTATACAAGTCAGTTGTTTTCTTATAAAAATTGGAATTTTAAATAAAAAGCCATTTACAGTAGCACCAATAAATGAAATACCTAAGTGTAAACCTAACAAATAAAACAAAATCTATATGCAGAAAATTGTAAAACAGTAATCAAGACAAGATGATACTGGTTTAAAAAAAAAAAAGGCACATACATCAATACAACACATGGAGAATCCAGAAATCAACCCCCACAAGTACATTCAACTGATTTTTTTCAAAGGTGAAAAGACAATTCAATGGTCTTTTTAATAAATGATACTGAAACAACTGGATGTTCATATGGAAAAATAAATAAATAACCTAGACAGAAACCTTATACCTTATATATATACACACAGAAGTTCAGAATGAATGCAAAATTGTAGAAGTTCTAAAAGAAAATATAGGAAAAAATCTATAAACTTGAGTTTGCAGATGTTTTTATTTTTATTTATTTTTAAAAAAATTTTATTTGAGAGAAAGAGCATGTGAGTGAGAGAGCCAGAGCAGGGGAAGGGGCAGAGGGAGAAGCAGACTCCCCACTGAGCAGGAAACCCAATGCAGAGCTCAATCCTAGGACCCTGAGATCATGACCTGAGCTGAAGGAAGATGCTTAACTGACTGAGCCACCCACGTGCCCTGGGGATATATTTTAAAATATAATACTGAAGTATGATCCATAAAAATAGATAAATTGGACTTTATTAAAATTAAAAACATCTGCCCTGTAAAAGACATTGTTAAGAGAATGAAACAAACTAAGGCCTGTGAGAAAATATTTTCAAAAGACATGTAATAAAGGACTATTATCCAAAAGGTAATATAGAAAGAACTCTTAAAACGCCACAAGAAAATGAACATGATTAAAAATTAAGCAAAAGACCTGAACAGATTTCTCACCAAAGTATACAAATGGCAAATAAGCATATAAAAAGATACTCAACATTATTTCTCATTAAAGATATTTAAATTAAAACAAGATACCATTACACACCTATTAAAATGGCTAAAATCCAAAACCTGATAATGCCAACTGATGGCAAAGATACAGAGTAACAGGACTGTCATTCATTGTTTGTTGGAATGCAAATGGTACAACCACTTTGGATGACAGTTGGCAGTTTATTTTTTCTTTTCCTTTTTTTTTTGAAGATTTTATTTATTTATTTGAGATAGCACGAGAGATAGAGCATGAGCAGGGGAGAGAGGGAGAAGCAGGTTCCCCACTCAGCAGGGAGTTCAACACGGGGCTTGATCCCAGGACCCTGGGATCATGACCTGAGCCGAAGGCAGAGGCTTAACCGACTGAGCCACACAGGTACCCCAGTTTGGCAGTTTCTTATAAAGCTAAATGTAGTCTTACTGTGGAATCTAGGTATTTACTGTGTTCTTAGGTATTTACACAAATGATTGGCACATGTACATCCACACAGATACCTGTATGCCAGTGCTAATACCAGTTGTCTATGTTGTTTTTAGTTAATGATAATGTATCTATATTGGTTCATTGTATGACAAATGTTGTATGACAAATGTAACATTGGCAGTTACTATTAATGGAAATTACTATTGGGGAAGTACTAATAAAGGGAATAATGAGTGTGAGATATATAGGAACTCTCTACTAACTTCATGTTTTTTTTTTTTTTCAGAACATCTAAAAATATTCTAAATTTCAAAGTTTATTTTAAAAATTAACTTTAACATGGATGGGGTACCTGAATGGCACAGTCGGTTAAACATCTAGACTCTTGGTTTCAGCTCAGGTCATGATCTCAGGGTCATGAGATCAAGCCCCGGGTCAGCCTCCGCACTCAGTACTAAGTCTGCTTGGGATTCTCTCTCCCTCTCCCTCAGTCTCTTCCCCAACTCGTGTGTGTGCTTTCTCTCTCTCTCCCTCAAATAAATAGATATTTAAAAATTAACTTTAACATGAAATAAAAGCTACTTTTTTTGAGAACATTAAAGTCCTAATGATACTTATTAATGTTTATTATTCTTGAGTCCTAATCCTGGGTAGTACTAGTCTCTCTTTACATATTGGGTCCCCAAATCCCAACTTCTTGAAAACTTCTCGAGTAATTCAGATCCAGGTTTGACCCAAGCTTAAAATGCATGCTCTTAAAATTCTACCACCATGTTTTGACACCTTTAAAAATGCAAAGGTCCAGGGAGGAGGAGTTAAGTGATGGAGTAGTAGGGGAAACTTGGGCTTGCCTTGTCCCTTGAACACAGCTAGATCAACATCAAATTATTTTGAACTAGGAGGAAATTGATCTGGGGATTAAGAGAACAATCTGCCCAACTGGAGGGAGAGAACATGGTAGATGTTAGGTTTGGAGTCGTGAATTGGGGAGAGAAAAGTCATGGTGCCACGAGGCGAGGGAGCCCTTTTTGTGGAGGGAAGTCTGGGAGGAAGGGAGAGAGCAAGAAAGAGAACAGTGAGTAGGGTTTGAGCAGGATGCCATGGTGTGGGGATTCCCTGGGTTGCACCGGGAAAGAATGTTCCCTTTCCTGGAGCACATCTGGAAGAAGGTATATTTCCTCTCCAAGGACAAAGGACCCACTGGGCACCACTGGGCAGCTCTTCAACAGCAGAGGACAGAGATGCACACAGAGGGCAGATAACCTGGTCACAGCTATTTGCCGTGCTTCACCATAACTCCAGGCACCTCTGAAGCCGTGAGACTGTTTTTCTGGGACAGAATGGTACCTGGTGCAGCGCTGCGAGGCTCCCCTCCAGGGGAGGAAAGCGGGTCTGTGCCTTGGTGAGTCCTTTATGATTTGGAGTTTTGAATCCTGGCCACTGGCCAGAGATAAAACACAGGAGAACTGTGGTGCCGGGCATGCCTAAGGCCTGGACAAAGACAGGTTCAGGGCAGGGATCTGACAAGGGCTTGGGACACAGGAGGGGAGGGGAGATTGTTTGCTTTTCTCTGAGGACCTCCTGAACATTGGTGGCCATGAGTTCCCCTCCCCAGGAACAAGAGGGCAGAGTGATGCCATCTTCCACCACCCTCCCTCACCCCTGCCCTCCAGTACCATAGGACTGCATAGAGGAAAACAGCCCCTCCAGGGGAGGCTGAAGTGCTTACACCAAACCCCGTCCACCCACACCTGACAGTGACATCTTTACTAGGGCAGGTCTGACTGTGAGCCCGTGCAGCGGGCCTCTCCCTGAGAAGACCAACACATGCTGCCCACATGTACCAAGTCTACTGATCAGAGAGTGCTCCAAAGCCTCAGCTTCAGTTCTGGTGGTTATAAGACCAGGCTTTTTTTCCCCCCCCCCCTTTTTCTTTTCTTTTTTCCTTCTTTCTTTACTTTTCTTTGGCATCAGGCTCATTGTTTTTTGTTTGTCTATTTGCTTTTTTGGTTCCTTTTCCCTTTCACTATTCTTGGATCAGGCTTTTTTTTTTTTTTTTTTTTTTTTATTAATTTTTTTTTTAAAAAAAACTCAAAGCTCCCCTAGTTAAAAGTCCAAAACTCCCCACTGCAAGCAGGAGGAACTCTGCAGAGAACTGACCTATGGGAAGAGCAGCCAAAACACAATACAGCACACACCAGAAACACTTCCTGAAGTGTCAGGCCCTGGACAGTGTATGACCCCCTTCTTAATACAGTATTATTCTCAAGAGCAGCAAACATAACAAACTTTCATAACATGCAAAAGACAGAAACCTAGACATAATGACAAGATGGAGAAATTTTCCCTAAAAGAAAGATCAAGAAGAAATCACAGCCAGGATTCGCTCAAAAGAGATGTAAGCAATATATCTGATGCATTTAGAACCACAGTCATAAAAATACTAGCTGGGCTTGAAAGAAGCATAGAAAACACCAGAGAAACCCTTCCTGCAGAGATAAAAGACCTAAAAACTAGTCAGGCTGAAATAAAAAATGCTATAACTGAGATGCAAAACAAACTGGTGGTAATCACAATGAGGATGGAAGAATCAGAGGAAGAAATAGGTGATATAGAAGATTAGATTAAATTATGGAAAATAATGAAGCTGAAAAGAAGAGGGAAACAAAACTACTAGATCACAAATACAGACTTAGGAATTTAAGCAATTCCATAAGGCACAATAATATCTGTATCATAGGAGTCCCAGAAGAAGAGCAGGAAAAGGGGGCAGAAGGTTTATTTGAATAAATATAATAGCTGAAAACTTCCCTAATCTGGGGAAGGAAGCAGCCATTCAAGGTCAAGAGGCACAGGGAACTCCCCTCTAAATCAACAAAAACAGTTTAACACCAAGACATATCATAGTGAAACTTGCAAAATACAAAGATAGAGAATTCTAAAAGCAGCTAGGGATAAAAGGTCCTTAACTTATAAGGTCAGCAGCAGACCTCTAAACAGAAACTTGTCAGGCCAGAAGCAAGTGACATGATATATTCAACATGCTAAATGGGGAAAATATGCAGCCAAGAATACTATATCCAGCAAGGCTGTCATTTAGAATAGCAGGAGAGGTAAGGAGTTTCTAAGATAAAAATCGAAAGGAGTTCATGAACACTAAACCAGCTTTGCAAGAAATATTAAAGGGGACCCCTTGAGTAGGAAAGAGAGTCCAAAAGCAACAAAGACTAGAAAGGAACAGAGACAACCTGCAAGAACAGTGACTTTACAGGTAATACAATGGCACTAAATTCATATCTATCAATAATTACTCTGAATGTAAATGGACTTAATGCTCCAATCAAAATACACAGGCTATCAGAATGGATAAAAAAATAAGACCCATTGATATGCTGCTTACAAGAGACTCATTTTAGACCAAAAGACACCTCCAGATTGAAAGTGAGAGGGTGGAGAACCATCTATCATGCTAATTAACATGAAAAGAAAACTTGATTGGCTATACTTATATCAGACAAACTAGATTTTAAACCAAAGACTTAATAAGAGATGAAGAAGGGCACTATATTATAATAAAGGGGTGTATCCAACAAGAAGATCTAACAATTATAAATATTTATGCCCCCAACTTGGGAGCACCCAAATATATAAATCAATTAGTAATGAAATTAAAGAAACTCATTGATAATCATACAAAAATAGTAGGAGACTTTGACACCCCACTCATAGCAATGGACAGATATTCTAAGCAGAAGATCAATCAGGAAAACACTGGCTTTGAATGACACACTGGACCAGATAGACTTAACAGATATATTCAGAATGTTTCATCCTAAATGTTCATCCTAAAAGCAGAATACACATTCTTCTTGAGTGCACATGGAACATTCTCCAGAATAGATCACATACTGGGTCACAAATCAGGCCTCAACTAGTACAAAAAGACTGAGATCATGCCATGAATATTTTCAGACCACAATGGTATGAAACTTGAAGTCAACCACAAGAAAAAATTCAGAAAGACCACAAATACATGGAGGTTAAAGAATATCATACTAAAGAATGAATGGGTTAACAAGGTAATTAAAGAAAAAATGAAAAAAATACATGGAAGAAAATGAAAATGAAAACATGACAATCCAAAACCTTTGGAACACAGCAATGGCAGTCATATGATGGAAGTATATAGCAATACAGGGCTTCCTCAAGAAGCAAGAAAAGTCTCAAATACACAACTTACCCTTACACCTAAAGCAGCTAGAAAAAGAACAACAAATAAAGCCTAAGACCAGCAGAAGAAGGGAATAATTAAGATTAGAGCAGAAATAAATGATAAAGAAATCAAAAAAAGAGTAGAACAAATCAATGAAACTAGGAGCTGATTCTTTTAAAGAATCAACAAAATTGATAAATTCCTAGCCAGACTTATCAAAAAGAAAAGAGAAGGGGGCCAAATAAGTAAAATCATGAATGGAAGAGGAGATCATAACCAACACCACAGAATTACAAAGAATTATGAGAATATTACATGCAATTAACAAACAATTAGTATATTATGCACAATTATATGCCAACAAATTAGGGAATCTGGAAGAAATGGATAAATTCCTAGAAACATATAAACTACCAAAACTGAAACAGGAAGAAATAGAAAATTTGAACAGACCCATAACCAGTAAAGAAATTGAATCAGTAATCAAAAACCTCTGAACAGACAAGAGTCCAGGGCAGGATGGCTTCCCAGGGGAATTCTACTAAACATTTAAAGAAGAATTAATATCTTCTTCTGAAGCTGTTCCAAAAAATAGAAATGGAAGGAAAACTTCCAAACTCATTCTATGAGGCCAGCATTTCCTTGATTCCAAAACCAAAGACACCACTGAAAAGGAGAATTACAGACCAATATACCTGATGAACATGGATGCAAAAATTCTCAACAAGATGCTAGCTAATTGAATCCAACAGTACATTAAAAGGATTATTCACCATGATCAAATGGGATTTATTCCTGGGCTGCAGGGATGGTTTAATATCTGCAAATCAACATGGTACACCACATTAATAAGAGAAAGGATAAGAACCATATGATCCTCTCAATAGATGCAGAAAAAGCATTTGACAAAATACAGCATCCTTTCTTAATAAAAAAAGCCCTCAAGAAAAGTAGGGATAGAAGGAACATACCTCAACATCATAAAGGCCATATACAAAGGACCCACAGCAAATATCTTAAAAGGGGGAAAAACTGAGAAATTTCCCCCTAAGGTCAGGAACAAGACAGGGATGTCCACCCTCACCACTGTTGTTCAACATAGTATTGGAAGTCCTAGCCACTGCAATCAGACAACAAAAAGAAATAAAAGACACCCAAATCAGCAAGGAAGAAGTCAGACTTTCACTTTTCCCAGACGACATGATACTCTATGTAGAAAGCCCAAAAGACCCCACAAAAAAATTGCTAGAACTGGTACATGAATTCAGTAAAGTCCCAGGATACAAAATCAACATACTGTTGCATTTCTATACAACAATAACAAAGCAGCAGAAAGAGAAATCAAGGAATCGCTCCCATCTACAATTGCACCAAAAATCATAAGATATCTAGGAATAAACCTAACCAAAGAGGTAAAAGATCTGTATATTGAAAACTACAGAACACTTATGAAAGAAATTGAAGACACAAAGAAATGAAAAAACATTCCATGCCCATGGATTGGAATAACAAATATTGTTAAAATGTCTATACTACCCAAAGCAATCTACACATTCAATGCTGTCCTGATCAAAATACAGCATTTTTCACAGAACTAGACCAAACAATCCTAAAATTTGTATGGAGCCAGAAAGACCCTGAATAGCCAAAGCAATCTTGAAAAAGAAAAGAAAAGCTGGAGGCATCACAATTTTGGACTTCAGGCTATATTACAAAGCTGTTGTCATCAAGACAGTGTGGTACTGGCACAAAAACAGACACATTGATCAATGGAACACAAGAAGGAACCCAGAAATGGACCCACAACTATATGGTTAACTAATCTTTGACAAAGCAGCAAAGAATATCCAATGGAAAAAAGAGTCTCTTCAACAAGTGGTGGTGGGAAAATTGGACAGCCATATGCAGAAGAATGAAACTGGACCATTTCCTTACACCACACACAAAAACAGACTCAAAATGGATGAAAGACCTAAATGTGAGACAGGAAACCATCATAATCCTGGAGAAGAATACAGGCAGCAACCTCTTTGACCTCAGCCACAGCAACTTCTTATTAGACACGTCGTTGGAAGCAAGGGAAACAAAAATAAATAAATAGAAGTACTCGTACTTTCTGGGAAGAAAAGAATTTAGTACAGCTTACATACTTGATCTTCGTTGTAGTCTCTCTTTTTTATCATTGAGGCAGATGTTTTTATGACATTTATCTTTATTTTTGATTTAACCAGGTATACCCTTACCCTGTAAATTAAAAGGTTTAAAAATTTTTTTAAATACTTTTTTATCATAAAGGAGTACAATTTAAGAGATCTTAATATAACAACCTTGTTGGTTGAATGAGTAAATAGTCCAGTATCTCTGTTTTTTTCTTTCATTCTCATCTGTTGGATTTACTTTTTCTCAGATGATACACAAGTCTATTTTTGTTTGACAGCATGTAAGCACTGCATGAGGATGTAAGTAAAATTTGAGAATTTCCCCTTTGTTACCATCAACATGGTACACCACATTAATAAAAGAAAGGATAAGAACCATATGATCTTAATTTCCCTGTCAGGGTAGTGGTTTGGTTTGTACATTTCTCTTTCTTTTTAAAATCTAGCACATGCCTAATACTAGCACAGTAGTATGTTTATCTGTGTGTATTTGTGCATGTTCTCATAATCTATTTCCCCATGATTTTCTTTCATTTTTCAAACATTGATAATATTTCTTAGAGATATCTTCATATATGAAGTTTTTTATTTTCTTCTTTGGTAGCATATTCCAATGTATGAGTTAGAAGCTTTCCTCTACTAATGGATATTTAGGTTGTTTCCAACTTTCACTTCAACAAACCATGCTGCATCAGGCATCCTTTTATAATAGTTCTGAAGATATTCCTGGTAGTGGAATTGTTCTAACGAAGGTTACACGTATTTAAGTTTTAATAGGTATTATCTAACTGCTCTTGAAAAAAGAAAAGCCTTTATCTCTTTGCAAGGTGCCGTACCTTTACCAGCACGGGCCCTTGTGCTGTGGGAAGCAAAAACAAAACAAAAATATAGGTAGCTCATCTTGATTTGGTTTGCATTTCTCTGGTTTCTTCAACACCATTTTCTTACAGTTTTGGCTATTTGGATAGTTTTGTGACTTACCTTTCATAATCATGGTGTATTTTTCTCTTGGGTTACTTACGATGGTTTCTATGTTATTTTATTGAACAGAAGTTTGAGTTGAGAAAGCCCATGTAGGCTTTCTGAATTACATTTGGAAATTTCCCCAGAAGGGGAGAGCTTTGGGTCCTCTCAGTATGGCCATTTTTTATTTGGATATAACCTCATACTTATTGGATTTCTCATTTTTATTACTTTTTAACTAGTTGGTCCTGACAACTTTATGAGATAAATAAGGAAATTGTTAAAATTCATATCTTTTAATTGAGGAGCCTGCAGATCCCAATTTAAAATAATACGAAGAAGCAACTAGAGACTTCAGTGCATTTTAAGCACTCAGTAAATAGTTGTATAATGTGACTGTGAGACAAACTTTTTTGTTTTTCTCTTGAGCAAGAGATTTTAGATTTTTTTTCTTGGCAGTCCTAAGAAAATTCAAACCTGAGAGATTGAAGTAGAGTTCTGGATTGGAACCAGTTGATGTGGGGACATTTTCTGACATATCCTGACCATGGTCAAATGTTGCACTTATATCAGTCTAGGTAGAAGATCAGGTCTGTTCTATTCCAAATTCAGGTCACTAAGTGAACCATACACACAAGGACTATATGGTCTTTCTCAACGTACCTGCGTATGTATCCAGGATTAACAACTTTTTGACACATTTGCAATTTTAAAAGTTAAATTTCATTAATTTCACTTATGTAAACTTCTTAATAGTTTATGTGAGTTGCCTTTTAAGAAAAAATAAGTGGGTTGGCAAAATTTTGCAATTATTGTCATACTTGCATGTCCTTACAAGGAGGGGGTGCAGTAGTGGCTTTTTCTGGGGACTAAAATGTAGGTGGAATTTTCCATTTTCTATGGGTCTGTGTTATGAAATAATAGTTTTGGATATTAGCGTTTGAATATGTACTTAAAATGCTATACAATGCTATTCCCGCTTTGGAACATGTTCTGACTCATTTTGCCGGTTTCCTGATTCCAAATGGTAAAATGAAATCAGGTACTGTAATGCACATGTAAAAGCATTGAGGAAAATGTGATGTTACACATTTGAAAAAGGCACTATACATTATTTTTGGTCTAATTTTTGAATAATTAGCTTTATATGTATTGCTTCAAATATATAATTTGGTGCACAGATAAAAAGTCCCAGGAGTATTAGAGTTTTTTTTTTTTTAATTTCTTTGTTACCTGATTTAAGATAGTTGGTATTCTCAACACAATTCAGCATCTTTAACTAGGATAACAATGTTGGTTGGTGCCCTATAATTTTTATGTTGTTTATTGAATTTCTTTAATTTTCTTCAAGAGGATCATGCTATTTCAGTATTATCAATTATATCTTTTGTGGTACATCTGGGGAAAGGAAAAGCTCCAGTAAAAATGCAAAATATGACTTGACCAAAAAAATACAGATGTTTCCTTCTTAAGAGACTGTTTGCCTCTTGCAAATAATAATGTTTTTCTTAATCCAGTAAATTCTAGTACAGACACCTGGGGGCAGTGCATCTTCACTGTCTTCAATGCAAATCCAGGGATCACTTCTTTCCATCATAAAAGTTGCTATAGTCAGAAGAGGACTATAATAGGAACTCCTGGCCATCATTTTTCATGTAGTGAGGAGGCCATCAATTCACACTTTACACAATAAGAGCAATATTTCCAATCTTCATTGTTTTGGGTAATGTTTTCCTATTAAATTGAAGAAATAGTTAATTTTTTCCCCTTGGTTAGACATCTCTTCTTGCTGCTTAAATTACCTAAATAATGGCTGTGTCATCAAACTAATAGTACATAGTTCCTTTGCATTTTACATGCTAAATGAAGCATTTGTAACTTTTAGTGCACTGAAATCTCTACTGATTTATTTTTATGAATACCTTACACTTGGGTTAGGAGGACCATATACATGTGTGTATTTAATAAATCATATAATACTATCAGACAGTTTTGTTTGTTCTTAATGTCATGTGCACACTCTTACCCAATAATTCTTATCTTGATTTATGCAACTCAAAATGATTAAGGCCACATTGCTAAATCCATAAAGATATCAGAAATACATCTATAATCCTCTTATCCCACTTGACCTGATTCAACATCATCCCCATGAAGAAAGGAGATTTAGATTTAGCATTGACTATTCTAAGGCTCAGAAAAATGTACCCTGATAATCAGAGAAAGGAATTTTATTTTATTTATTTTTGCAGCTCTTTTGTTCATTTGACAAATAAAATTACAAAATATATAGTGTACAATGTGATGATTTAATATTCATATTGTGAAATGATTCTCACATTCAAGTTAATAAACGCATTTCTCACATCACATGTTATTACTATTTTTTCTATGAGACTTGCTCTCAACAAATTTCAAGTTTACAGTACAGTATTAACTGTAGTCACTATGCTGTACATGAGATCTCAGACTTACTCATCTTATAACTGAAAGTTTAATCTTTTGTCCAGCTTCTCTACTGTCCCTCAATGCCTGGCAATCTTTCTACTTTCTGATTTAATTTTTTTTTTCAGTTTCCACATACAGATAATACCATACAGTATTTATTTTTCTCTGTCTGACTTATTTCATTTAGCATAATGGCCTCCAAGCTCATCCATGTTGCAAATGGCAAGATTTCCCTCCTTTTTTTTTAAAGGCTGAATAATATTCTACTTTGTGTGTAAATATATGGTTTATATACATAAATATCTACCTACCTATCTATCTATCACTATGTATGTATATCACATTTTCCCATTCATCTGTCAACACTTAGGTTGTTTCCATGTCTTGGCTATTATTAAAAAATGTGGCAACAAACATGGTGGGGGGTGCAGATGTTTCTTCAAGATAGTGATTTCATTTCCTTTGGATATACACCCCAAAATGGGATTGCTGGTAGTTTTCTTTTTAATTTTTAATATCCATATGGTAGTTTTCTTTTTAATTTTTTTGAGAAACTTCCAAACTGTTTTCCATATGGCTGTACCTATGTACATTCCCACCAACAGCATATAAGGGTCCTTTTTTCTCTACATCCTCTCCAACATTTATTATCTCTTTTTGGTAATAGACATTCTTGAACAGGTATATAGTTATACCTCATTGTGGTTTTGATGTGCACTTCCTTGATGATCAGTAATGTTGAGCGCCTTTTTTATATCTGTTGGCCATTTGTATATCTTTTTTGGAAAATGTTTATTCGGGTCCTTTGCCTATTTTTGATCAAGTTATTTGTTTTTTGCTATTGAGTTTATGAATTTCTTATATATTTAGGTATTAACCCCTTATCAAATATATGGTTTGCAAATATTTTCTCCATTTTTAGGTTCCCTTTTTATCTTGTTGATTATTTTCCTTTTCTGTGCAGAAACTTTTTAGTTTGATGTAGTCCCTCTTGTTTATTTTCGCTTTTCTTGCCTTAGCTTTTGATATCAAATCCAAAAAATTATTGCCATGACAAATGTCAAAGAGATTTTCTCCTATGTTTACTTCTAGGGGTTTTATGGCTTCAGGCTTTACATTTAAGACTTTAATGTATTGTGAGTTGATATTTGTGTATAGTGTAAGATAGGGGTCCAGTTTCATCCTTTTGCATATGACTATCCAGTTTTCCTAGCATTATTTGTCAAAGAGACTTTCCTTTTCCCATTGTGTATTCTTGGAACCTTTGTCATATATTAGTTGACCAAATATGCATGAATTTATTCTGGGGTCTCTGTTCTGTTTCATTGATCCATGTGTCTGTTTTTATGACACAAGCATACTGTTTCATTACTATAGCTTCGTAAAATAGTTTGAAACCAGTAAGGGATAATGGATCCAGATTTGCTGTCTTGATCAGTAAGTATAATATATCACATTAGTAAAATGAAGGATAAAAATTGTCTTAATAGACACAGAAAAACATTTGATAAAATTCAACATCCTTTCATGGTAGAAACTCTTCAACAAGTTAGGTATAGCTAGAATGTACCTCAACATAATAAAGGCTTATATGACAAGCCAATAACTAATTTCATACTTAATGGTGAAAAGCTAAAAGCTTTTCGTCTAAGATCAGAAGCAAGACAAGAATGCATGCTCTCACCGTTTCTATTCAACATAGTAGTGAAAGTCCTAGCCTGACATGATCTTATATATAGAAAACCCTAAAGACTACACCCAAAAAACTGTTGGAACTGATATATGAATTCAGTAAAGTTTCAGAATATAAAACCAACATATAGAAATCAATTGTGTTTCTATATACTATGGACTGTCTGAAAAGGAAATGAAGAAAACAATCCCTTTTATAGCATCTAAAAGAATGAAATACTTAGGGAAAAAAGTTAACCAAGAAGGTGAAATATCTGTACACTGAAAATTATAAAATTTTGATGAAAGAGATTAAGGAAGACACAAATAGTTGGAAAGATACCTTGTGTTCATAGATTAGAGGGATTAACATTGTTAAAATGTCTGTAATATGCAAAGTAATCTACACATTCAATGCAATCTCTCAAAATTCCAAAGTCATTTTGCCCAAAAATAGAAAAAAAAAATCCTAAAATTCATTTGGAACCACAAAGACCCTGACTAGCTAAAGCAATTTTAAGAGAGAAGGGAATTTTAAATGATTATTTCAAACATATATTACCATTGTATTTTCCAGCTTTATTCAAAATATAATTTGTAAATAAATAGTGCTTCCAATAAGGTAGTATTATTTTCCATATTATTAACATATTTTTCAGCCAGCCTTTCAGAGAGTAAGCTCTAGTAAGCCTATGAAACAGAATTTTCTTTGAAATGTAGACAAGAGCTCACGCTACATTCAGTATGTCCAATTGGTTTTTATGCCTCTTGGGTTGCTGAGAAAATAATGTGTATCTTGTTTTACTGTTGAAACAGTGGTCTCCAAAGGCTTAACACTAGTTTTTGTCTACATTTGTGGCAAACATCTACACTGCTTTGTTGCTGTCCAGATCTTGTTCATTGGGTAGCAACACATCCCAGTGTTGACCACAATCGATTTCAGAAGGCAAGCAGCAGACTTTGGTCCTGTTCTTTACTCAGAGAATATATCTCTGTCAGAGAACACACCACAGGGAAAAATTAGGAAGAGAGATTGATAGGTTTTCTGCTGGAAAAAAAATGTTGCTTTGATGAGATTATGAAGATCAATGTGTGACATACATATTTTTTTTCCTACAGTAAGCACATATGATCATGTATGCCATTATTTTGGAAATTCTGATACTTCCCCAATCTAGAAATATGAAAATGTTTATTTCCTAAAACAAGTCAGTCTCTAGTATGAAGCTGCTCTCATAGGCTTCCACATGTATAGAACGTACCACAGTCTTTAAATTTTTAATGTGACAGTGTGTATTCTAAATAATGGTTTATGTGATTAGCCATTTTTTTTGTCTTGGGCATTTGAAGAATCTCCATATTGACCTGGATTTGAAAGAACAGATGGCCATTTTCTAAGATTTCTCTTGTAATTTTAAACGTTTGGCTCTAGTTACCAAAGGGAGTAAGTTTTTGTCTAGCTAGGCAGATAAGGCGGACAGTTGTAAGTGTCTAATAAGGTAAGTGGTGACCACCCCAACCTTCTCATAGTTGCAGACATGCAGGTTTTGTGACCTGATTTGACTGAGATCTAAATATCTGGGTTGATCAGATTCAGTGGATAAATGCTTAGATTTGTGCTTCACTCTGCACTTTCAGACCAGCCAAGTGAGAGGACCAAAATAGAACTTAGAGGGACTCTCCCTTAGGATTTGCCTACCTACCCTCTTAGGTAGCTTGTATTTTCTAAGCTTTTTAAAAGAAATTACCTCCTTTTGAAATACTTATTTTTTCATTTAAAGAGCCATGTTAAAAGGCCAGTTGGAAATTCAGGCATAGTGATACCTTAGTGGGGTTGGTGGTCCTTGGAGACTAGATTTTCAGCTTTGCAAGGCCAGAAACTCAATCCCATCATTAAACACAGACTTGATATGACTCAGGGGAACTGACTAATGCTAATGAAACTCATAAGAGACTCCTGATAACCCAGAAGGCTAGTTCATTAATTCATAATTAGAAATAGATCTGCCAAAAGGAAGGAAATACAGCTGGTCAGCACATTCTATCCTAGAAAGAAAACTTATGTGTCAAATGCAAAAAAGGTGGCTTGGTGGATTCAAAACCAGTGGAAAGAGAGCTGGGTAATATTAGTGGACAGTGGATCTGGTTCTGCTACCTTCATATTCCCTTTTCCTTAGGGCTTCTGTCTGAAAAGGGAGCCTCGATTCTGCTTTCCACAGGGCAGAGACCCTGTGAGCTGAGGAGACACTGGCCTGAACTTGCCCTTTGGATCATCTTTAAGTCAGTTAGGTTACAATATAAATGAATAACTAATTTCTTTACATTAACATGTTATATTCGTTGCATCTTGTAACTTGTAACTTGATCTTCTTGATGGAGACTATGAGAAATTTCATTTCAGCCAACAACACTGTCTTTACAAACCATCTCTAAACATGAGTTACTATGAGAGTGACTGGTTTTTCATTTTAGAGTGATTTTCAGTCTTGGAGAGTAGTCTGTCCAAACTTAGGTCCCATGTCCTGTAAGAGATCCTTATACCTTATTCTGTATCAATAATCTGTATAAGTAAACAGCCCCATTTGAAAATAAATGAAATATTACAATACATTCTCTGGTATACTTTTAGTTATTGCAAAGACATGGTCTCACTAATTTGGGTATTACAGATATCTTCAGACCATTTGTGATCTCTTTCAACAGCATTCATGTGACATGATGAGAAAAGAAGAAAAGTGGCCAGTGATACTTTTAGACAGTTTAACTTCCTTTTCCTAAAAGTTTCAACACCCATTCTGTGTATGTTCAAAGAACACTATTAGTGAAGTAATGTTGATAAGGGAAGGATGAAAAGGAATGCCAGTCTTAATTTCTACTTACAAGGAGCTGACAAATATATAAAATAATGCATTATTTTTCTGTTTAATAGAAACACACATAGCATTAAAACTAGTCAGAATATAATTTTCTCTCTCTTGGGACTTAGAAGGAGTCCTAGGGCCAGTGTCATGACTATCTATTATCATTCTGGGCAGTAGCCATCTAATGGACCTTAGACAGTATGCTATATTTAAAATTTTTTTTTTTTTTTGAGAGAGAGATGGTGCGTGCATGTGCATGTGGTGATGGGGTGAGGAAGGCAGATGGAGAGAGAGAATCTTAAGCAGGCTCCATGCCCAGCACAGAGCCCAGCGTGGAGCTGGATCTCACACCCTGGGATCATGACCTGAGCCGAAATCAAGAGTCGGACGCTTAACCGACTGAGCCACCCAGGCACCCCAGTATGCTATATTTAAAGATGCACTATAGCGATATCAGGTAGGGAGAAAGAGGGAAAGGTAATTATATTAGTAGATAGCTTAACGACAAGTTCTAACACATTCACAGGTGATTTGTAGATTAGAATGGGTTGGAAAACACTAATAAATCCCAAGACATTTAGTTCTGTCTCATAGAAGTGACTTCATATTTTAAAAAAAGGAAAAATCTCATTTTTAGAATCTAGCGTGCTTAGAGAGAATGATATGATTCAAATAAATTTGACCCTAATTTTGAACATAATTTCCTTAATTGTGATAAAAGTTTTGTTAAAAATTTATTTAATATTTTATGGAGTAGTATTTTGGGACTAATTTGCCAAATTTTTTTTCTTAAAAGTGTCAAAATTTTAGTTTTGGGACATTATTTAGCTATCTAAGGTTAATACATTTTACCACAGAAAGTTGTAGTATATGAATCTAGATTTTTTTAAAACCACATAGCTGAGAATTCTAGATGTTATTTTCATTTCTTATAAACTCTTCTTATATATTCAGGTTTAAAAGGTGAATCATGCATAATACTGTCTGTGAATATATATATTATATAGATTCATTTATTAACTGAAAGACATTTGGCAGCTGCAAGCAAATAAATATTTCTCATATATTACCACCCATTTACACTGCTCTCTTAGAAGGGGGTGGTTAGTGAAAACAGGGAAAGACAAAGTTGTATCTGAGGGAGGTCACATTCCTGCAGCCCACACCATGCCCTGTTAGGGATTTGTTCACTGCAGCCACATTCCCAGCCCCTAGTTCTGATGGCAGGTGCCAGTGTGGGTCCCTCTTCAACGTAGGAAGTTCCAGGTGTTTGGGGGAAAAGTCTTTTAGATAATAGAAATATTGTATTGGATATTTGTTTTTCAAAAGAGTGTATCATGCAGTCTGTAGTTACATTTTTTAGACTTCTGATTCACTATAGAGTCAGCAACAGAATGGATTGTACCGGAAAATGATACCTCATTACAATGATGATGTTGCAGTTAAGGCAGAGAGAAAGGAAAGGGAGAAAAGAAAAATGAGATAGAGCGAAAAATGCTGAGTGGTGAGACTTGCTGCCACATGACTGACTACGGAGGGTGTGGACACACTCAGAATCTTAGAACCTAAGATACCTTGCTCTGCTTATCCACTGCTGCTTAACAAACTGTCTCAATGTCATAAGTTCTATTCTTGAGATAGTCATGTATTAGCAGTCTTGGCAGCTGGGCTGGAGTCATCTGATGGCTGGGCTGGACATCTAAGATGGCTTCGTATTCATACATCAATACCTCAGTGCTTCTCTTTCCAGCAGACAAGTATTTTAACAGCTTTATTGAACAATAGTTTACATACCATAAAAATCCCCCATTTTAAATGTACAAGTCGATGATTTTTAGCAAATTTTTAGAGTTGTACAGAAATCACCAGCATCCTGTTTTATTTATTTATTTTTTAAAGTTTTTTTTTTAAAGATATTTATTTATTTGACAGAGAGAGGGAGGAGAGAGAGCATACAAGCAGGGGAGAGCGGCAGGCAGAGGGAGAAGCAGACTCCCTACAGAGCGGGGAGCCGATGATGCTGATGCAGGACTCGAGCCCAGCACCCTGAGATCATGACCTGAGCCGAAGGTAGATGCTTAACCAACTGAGCCCCATCAACATCCAGTTTTAAAGCATTTTCATCACCCCCAAAATTTCCCTTGAGCCTGTTTTCTTAAGGTGGAAAGTGAGATTAATATTTGGAAATTTTCTTTCTGATATAGGTGTTTCAAACTAAATTTCCCTGTAAACACCTCTTTAGTTGCATCCCATAAATTTTGATATGTTTGGTTTTATTTTCATTCAGTTCAAAATATTTTAAAATTTCTTTGCAATTTTTTTGGCAGTGGGCTAGTTAGAAGTCTGCTGTTTCATTGCCAAATATTTCTGATTTTGCACATTTTCTTTTGTGAGGCTCTAATTGAATCCTGTTTTGATCAGAAGCTTGATTTGTATTATTTCAGTTTTTTGAAATTCATTGAAGCTTATTTTATAGCCCAGTTATGTCTGTATTAGGGACTGTTTTGTATGTATCTGAAAAGAATGTGTAGTCTACAGTCACTAGGTGTTGTGTCCCATAAATTCCAGTATGTTTATTTGTTTGATAGAATTGTTCAAGTCACCTTTACTGATGTTCTATTTAGTTATTCTATCACTTATTGAGAGTGGCATATTGAAATCTCCAGTCGCAGTTGTTGAAATAGCCAGGGGCAGTTAAAATCATCTAGGAGCTTATACATGCACATTAGTATTCAAAAAGCGCTGGTCTAGCACACCACACAGGCTGGAAAAGACCACTGACTCATTGTTAGGAGAATGGACATACTACAGTTTTGCAGTGATATTTACACCACCTGTAATTAAGACATCTCACTATTTAAGAACCTAGCTCTATAAAAAACATAGTTCATCCCTCTGCCCCTCCCCTGCACATGCTCTCTCTTGCTCTCTAAAATAAATAAATAAAATTAAAAAAAAAAAGCAAATAGTTCATTCATTCACTTATTGCAAGTTTCCTGGATGATTTCTATCCTAGGATATGTATTTTAGTCCAAACCATACTCCACAGTATGAGTGGAGTGACCATTACTCTATCTGCCTTAACTTAAGCATTGGTTACTTCATTGTTGTAAAAGAATAAAGTCTATGGAGAAAGAGTGTAGTTACTGAGAGAATTAATCATGACAGGTTTTATGCGCTTTGTGGCCTTGCATGCATATGTATTAGTGTCTCATTCAAATTGTTTCATTTTGGAAAGGGGGAAAATGTGTTTGAGGAAAGTAAGACCTGCAGCCACAGGCTGTGAAGAAGAGGATTTCTCGGACTGAGTCTCTATGTTGGCCAAAAGCGTAGATTTAGAGTCAAGAACTGAGACAGCCACTTACTACAGCTGTGATTAATATTGTCTAAACAGCTCCTACAGACAGCCAGTTGCAATTGTTTCCTTCATCTTGGCTCTTGAAGTATCGTATTTTAGACTGCTTTTGAGAGTGTTGCTAAAATATTGCTATTTTAACAAATGGTGATATTTTTATAAAAGTCAAAAGATGGACAGTATACTTACTATCTTTTTTCAGGTAAAAACTGTTAGCAACAAGAGCAGAAGTTTGGCTCTGTGGACTATGTTGCTGACCACAGTGCTGCCTCAGCTGGTAGCAGCATATTCTTTCATGTTCGGTCCTCTGTTTTTGATAACTGAAGGTAAATATGGCAATTATAAAAGCATAGAATGTTACAGCAAACCTCTATTCAAAATAAACACTTTATTGTAATCCTTGATTGGGTTATTTGCAAATACCAGTACATTTTGTAGTCTACCAGGAAGACCTGATAAAGAAAATCAAAGGCTTACTGATTTTCCAGCAGATTTTAAATAGACCCAACGGAGTAAGTAAGCAGCAGAAGCAGAGACGCTTTTGGGGAAGAGCTCAAAGTTTCCTCCATGTCTTTTCATGACTTGATAGCTCATTTCTTTTTTTTTTTTTTTTTAAAGATTTTATTTATTTATTTGACAGAGAGAGACACAGCGAGAGGGAACAAAGCAAGGGGAGTGGGAGAGGGAGAAGCAGGCTTCCAGCGGAGCAGGGAGCCCAATGCAGGCTCGATCCCAGGACCCTGGGATCATGATCTGAGCTGAAGGCAGACGCTTAAGGACTGAGCCACCCAGGCGCTCCTGATAGCTCATTTCTTTTTAGCTTTAAATAATATTCCGTTGTCTGGATGTATCACAGTTTATCCATTCTGCTACTTAAAGACTTCTTGGTTGCTTTCAAGTTTTGGCAATTATGCAAAGATATGGGGCCACAAAGCAATTCTGAAAAACAATGTCATGCTCAAATGTGACCTCTTATAAAAGACAGTGTTTCGGTCTTTCTTAAGGCTGATGATCTGTCATCAAGCAGGTAAAGCTATGAAGCAAGTGGTATCCCATAATTTTATATTCGGATCATCATTTGAAAAGAACTTTCCTGGTACTTTCTGTTGTTGGTCTGACTGTATCAAGTCTACTCTCTTATACTGACAGGGTATCCAAAATTCTATATTGGAAGGTTCATTCTCATTCAGAGCAAACCTGCAGCAATTAAGATCTCTGAGATGAACCTGATCACAAGAATTGCCCTATCCTGGAAGGGCTTGACATTTATTTTCATACTCCTCTAACAAACTGCTCAAACCCAGTAGATGCTGCTTTTGAATGCATATTATAATGGCAATATTAAAAGGTTAATTAGTACTAGCTATTCAAATCTTTGAATTTCTGAGCACTATTCTATGGAATCCTACTTTTTCAAGCCCAGATACTTTTTTTTTTTTAAAGGAAAATGCTCATTGGGTCTGCATCTACCTTTATTTATGCCCACATAATTTTTCTTGAGCCCAATTAATTATTGAATTATATTTTAAACATAGAATAAATCTGATTACATAACTGATAGTTTTATTTTATTTATTTATTTATTTTAAAGATTTTATTTATTTATTTGACAGAGAGAGACACAGTGAGAGAGAGAACACAAGCAGGGGAAGTGGGAGAGGGAGAAGCAGGTTTCCCGCTGAGCAGGGAGCCCGATGCGGGGTTCGATTCCAGGACCCTGGGATCATGACCTGAGCCAAAGGCAGACGCTTAATGACTGAGCCACCCAGGCGCCCCTGATAGTTTTAATAAATTGTAGTGAGTTGAGCTTTTTAAGCAGAGGAAATACATGGTTTTAGTGATCAAGATAAGGAGAAATTGTGTAACTTTTATTAGTTGTAGTTTGCATGTTAAAATAGTTTTTAATTTGCAGTTGTTTTTCTGTTTGTCATATAGATGCTCTTTATGGTTCTTTACAGACTAAAATTTGTTTCCTTGCTGGATAAAATGTTGACTTAGTATTAAAACCTACTTTTACCTGAATCTTCTGTGCAGATTGCCTTTCTGTGTTTCTGAGGCCAAACATACTCTCATTCTCTATTTTCTGATTTCCTAGAACTTCCTAAGCTTTCAGGTTAATTTAAAAAAAGATTTAATTTATTAGAGCAGTTTTAGGTCACAACAAAATTGAGTGGAAAGTACAGAGTCTCCATATACTCCCTGACTCCACATAGACAACATACCATACTAACAACTTGCCTCCAAGAGTGGTACATTTATTACAGTTGATGAGCTTACATCAACACATTTTTATCAACTAAAGTCCACACATTATATTAGGGTTCACTCTTGGTGTAACCACATCACATTTTTTTTAAAAGATTTTATTTATGAGAGAGAGAGGGGGGAGAGAGAGAGAAAGTGAGTGGGGGGAGGGGCAGAGGAGAAGTTGACTCCCTGTGGAGCAGGGAGCCTGATTATGGGACTCAGTCCCAGGACCTTGGGATCGGGACCTGAGCCAAAGGCAGACGTTTAACTGACTGAGCCACTCAGGCGCCCTCACATGGGTTTTGACAAATGTATAATGACATGTATCTACCATTAGAGTATCACACAAAGTCATTTCACTGCCCTAAAAATTCCCTGTGTTCTGCCAATTCATCCCCCCCCCCGCCCTTCCTGCCAACCCCTGGCACCCACTGATCTCTTTACCATCTCTATAGTTTTGCCTTTCCCAGAATGTTATATAGTTGGATTAATGCATTGTGTTGTATTTTCAGATTGACTTCTTTTACTTAGTAATATGCATTAAAATTTCCTCCATGTCTTTTCATGACTTCATAGCTCATTGCTTTTTAGCATTAAATAATATTCCAATATAATATTGCATTCTATTATTCCATACATCCATTGTCTGGATGTATCACAGTTTATCCATTCTCCCACTTAAAGACTTCTTGATTGCTTTCAAGTTTTGGCAATTATGAATAAAGGTGCTATAAACATCTATGTGCAGGTTTTTCTGTAGACGTAAGTTCTCTACTCATTTGTTTAAGTACCAAGGAGTGTGATTTCTATATCTTATATGAGTATATTTAGTTTTGTGAGAAATGGCCACACTGTTTTCCAAAGTAGCTGAATCATTTTGCATTCCTACCAGCAATGAGTGAGACTTCTTGTCGTTTCACATCCTCACTAACATTTGAAATTGTCAATATTTTGGATTTTTGCCTTTCAAATAGGTGTGTAGTGTTATCTCATTGTTTTAATTTGCAATTTTTAAATGATGTGTGATGTTGGACATCTTTTCATATGTTTATTTACCAACTATCTATCTTCTTTGGTGAGTTGTCTGGTCAGATCTTTTGCCCATTTTTAAAATTGGGTGATTCATTTTCTTACTGCTGAGTTTTACAAGTTCTTTGTATATTTTGGATAATAGTCCTATATCATTCTTTTGTCAGTATTTTCTCCCAGTCTGTGGTTTATCTTGTCATTCTGTTGACAGATTGACTTTTTTAGCTTTTGAAATTGCCTATATATATTTCTTTTCGCAACTTGACTGTTTACTTGAATTAACTACTCCCTTGCTCTACCATTGTTCACCAGGATGAGTTGTGCCTTTCAACTAAATCTGTATGTCCAGCTTTAGCTTGTTCATCTGTTTCTGTTGTTGGTGGGTCAGAGAGCTCAGCTCAGAGTTCTTATCATGCTTATCTTCCAGACAGCTTTCCCAGCCTTGTTGTGGCACCATCTCTTGTCCCCGTGCATGCAGCCCAGGAACTGATTTATTCATGGGGGGAGAAACAGTCAAGATAGCATGTGACTTCTTTTCAGTACCTATACATACAATTAGCCTTCTTTAACCTGCACCAGTCCTCAGCGATGGATGAACATGACAGTATTTGCCTTGTATGCTCCTTTCAAAAGTTAATAATTTTGGATGCATATGAAAGAGTGTATGGAACAGATATGTAAATTATGAAGAATGAAATTAAACACCTGGGAATCCATCTTCCAATTTAAGATTAATTACATTGGCCATAACATTAACACTACCTATGGGCTCTGCCAGCTTCCTTCAGATAACCACAAATCTAAATTTTATTTATTTTTTTCTTCTGAAAATACTTTTACCACAGATGCATAGTCCTAAACAATGTATCATTTAAGTGTGATTGTTCCGAGTGTTTTAAAACTTGTAACATACCCCTACAGGCACCTGGTGTCTCAGTCGGTTGAGCATCTGGCTCTTGATTTTGGCTCAGGTCATGATCTCAGGGTCATGAAATCGAGCCCTGCATTGGGCTCTCCACTCAGTGGGGTCTGCGTCTCCCTCTCCCTCTGCCCTTCCACTCACGTGCACTCTCTCTCTCAAATAAATAAATAAATAAATACATCTTTAAAACTTGTAACATACCCTTAGTCTTTGGCAACTTGCTTTATTTTCCTCAGCTTGTTTCCTAAGATTCATCAAAGTCCCATGTGGGTATTGAATAGGCTTTGGACGTCCTCTTAAAAGTTACTCCTCATTCCTGCCCAAGCTTTCCTTCTTTCCATATTACATCCCAGAATCTTCATGCTATTTCCCATTCAAATTATAGTATTTTTTCTAAAATAAATTTATTTAGATACGTTTGACATATAAAAATTGTGTAGACTTAAGATGTGCCACTTGATGTTTTTATATATTTATACATTGTGAAAAGAACTACAACCAAGTTAAATAACATCACTTCTACATAGTTGCCTCTGTGTGTGTGTGTGTAGAGAAGATTTGAGATCTATCTTTTTAATGAATTTCAGTTATACAATACTAATAACTGTAGTCACGATGCTGTATATTAGGTCTCCAGAGCTCATTCATCTTGGATTACTGAAACTTTTTACCCTTTGACCAGTATCTCCTCATTCCACCTACTCCCCCACCCCACCAACCACCATTCTTCTCTCTGAGTTGAACTATTTTAGATTCCACATATAAGTGAGATCATGAGGTATTTATCTTTCTATGTCTGGCTTACTTTCACTTGGCATAATGTCTTTAAGTTTCACCCATGTTGTTGCAGATGGCAGGATTTCCTTCTTTTTAAAGGCTGAATAATATTCCATTATAAATAAATAAATAAATACATACATACATATATGTATATATATATACACACACACCAATTTTCTTCATCATTCATGGACATTTGGGTTGTTTCCGTATCTTGGTTATTTTGAAAAATACTGCAGTGAATATAGGAGTACATAGATCTCTTTAAGATACAGATTTCATTTCCTTTGGATGTATAACCAGAAATGGGATTGCTGGATCACATGGTAGTTTTACTTTTAAAGTTTTTGAGGACCTCCATACTGTGTCACATAATGACTATGCCAATTTACGTTCCTACCAGCCGTGTATAAGTGTTCCCATTCTCCATATCCTCGTCAACACTTGTTATCTTTTGAGTTTTTGATAATAGTTATTCTAATCCGAAAGGATATTTACCTGATAATTTCTCAAAATATTCCCCTTTCCAAGTGGGTTTTAATTCTAATGGTATCAAAATCCTGAGCTGAAGGATTATAAACTCCTATCTAGGAAGTATAGATACCAACAAACATGTAGAGATTGATTTGGGAAAGTGGCAGTTTTTTCAGCAGTCTTGAAATTGCAACAAGAAAGTTTTATGTTTATCATATAAGTTCAGTTTTTCATTATAATAAGGAACTTATTTTGAAAATGTCAACTTTTGACATGCTAATGTAGTTTACTCACTGGCTAGCTGGGAACTAAATAGGAATGAAAATAATTTTTGTGACAGATTGAATGATACATAAATGGTCTAGTTAGATGTACAATGCAGAAATATATACTCTGAATTAAAGTCAATTAAGCTTATTTCTACACTATTTTATATTAGACTATCTTGGTAAAACTAAGAGATGTATTTTTTTAAGGTTTTATTTATTTATGAGAGAGAGAGAGAGAGAGCTCGCAAGCACGCACAAGCACGGGGAGGAGCAGGGGAAGGGGGAAAGGATGGGAGAGAGGGAGAAGCTGACTCCCTGCTGAGGAGAGAGATCTTGACCTGAGCTAAAGTCAGAAGCTTAACTGAATCAGCCACCTTAGGTGCCCCTAAGAGATGTATTTTATTTTATATATTCTCAGTTTTTCTAGAGGCAGTGAAACTATTGAGTAATATATAGTTCCATGCATATTAGCTTGTTTGAATTGAATAATCTTTGGGATTTTAGCAACAAATGTTATTTGTTTTCAATTCCTGTTGCATTTATCATTGTTACCTTAAAATATTTCTCTTCTCTTCTCATCAACACACTAACATTCAAAGTGAACATATGTCTTTGTAAGTAAACATAAATCCAATTCTCCAAAAACATCTGAGTTAAAGCTAAATATAATCTTGCTTTTCCACCATCAGATGTTTGACATCTGCACTGATTTTACACGAACAAACTGAATATTTCTTGGAAAATTCCCACCTAAGAAGGTGCTATATTTGAGGATACTTAACATTTCTAATGTTTAGGAGGAAAAAAACCCAGCTTAATACATGGCAGTTTTCTGTTTCTGTCACTCATTCTATTCTTTCGGCAGTTTTTGAGATGTATTATTCTCTTTCAGTATTAGTACTCTGATCCACTTTGATAATTATATCAGTTTTTATTTCAATCTCACTCAAGTAATGGGTAGTACTTTTTCAGTAATCAGTTTTGACAACCCAAGAAATTAGCTAACTAATTAGTATACAAAACAAGTAAACAATAGAGTCAGCACATTTTCCAATTCCAAATTTACTACCTCTAATTTCCATTGGGGGTTACTCTTAGCTATGAAGCACATTATCAGCTAAAAAAAAAAAAAAGAGGAGCAACAGATTTATTCTGAAAATTTCCTTCAGTGCCCTTTGAATAAAATATACTGCTTTCTGTACTTTTTTTTCTTTATTGGATTTACCTATTCTTTTAGCTCAAAGGCAAATTGTACCATCTTTCATGGGTTACAGTTTAAGTCTTTTTTTTTTTAAAGATTTTATTTATTTATTTGAAAGAGAGAGAATGAGAGAGAGCACATGAGAGGGGTTAGGGTCATAGGGAGAAGCAGACTCCCTGCCTAGCAGGGAGCCCCATGAGGGACTCGATCCAGGGACTCCAGGATCATGACCTGAGCCGAAGGCAGTCGCTTAACCAACTGAGCCACCCAGGCACCCTGCAGTTTAAGTGTTATTTCTTCTTTTTTTGTTTCTGAATACTCTCAGTGCTTCTCAAACTTTAGTGTGAATATATCTTTTAAAATCTAGGTTGTATTCTCTCAAATAAATAAAATCTTAAAAAAAAAAAAAAGGATGCCTGGATGGCTCAGTTGGTTAAAATCTAAGATGTATGTATTTTGGACATTTTAATATTTTCTGACATCTAAAGTATGCTATACAATTGATTGGAATGTTTAATTTGGTAGATTTTGTTATTCCCCAAAGATGGACATTATATTGTTTTATTTACTGAGAATCCTTAACTTTCTCTTTGAATGGCCTTTTTTTCTTTTGGAACCTACTTCATAGGATGGCATTTTATATGTCCCTCCATGTACACGGGAGTGTTATTTTTATTTGCTCCTCTAATCTGACTCAGATCAGGTTAAGTTAGTCCAATTTGGTCCTGAATTCCTTTTTCTAACAACAGCTGGGGAGCTGAGAAGAGAGAGAGAGGGAGGGAAGGAGAGAGGGAGAAACTGACTATTGGTGGCACTTGAGTTCTGTTTTCTTTGTTGATTCAAATATATTTGACACATAACATTGTGTTAATTTAAGGTGTATGATATGTTGATTTGATACATTTATATATTGTTATAGGATTGCCATTGTAGCCATAGTTAGGTCCTCTATCAGATGTTGTTCAACGGTACAAACCTACAAATAGTAGTAAATAAGTCTCAGAGATACATCGCACAGTATAGCAAATATAGACACTTTTGTATTATAATCATCAAACCTGCTAAGAGGCTTGATCTTCATTATTCCAAGGACAAAAAAGCAATAATAATTGAGCCATGTTTTCTATTTTCCCTAAGCCTTCAATGCACCTCCCCTCTGCAATTGCCATGGTTTGATGGTTCAGCCTTTATTTGACAGCCTTTACATAAGATACCACAGTATACCTCTGACAAATTCCTCCTTTTACATAGGAAATATGTAAAAAGTCCTGATTAATAACTATTATTAGATAATGTGTTTTATAGTCAAATGTTGTTGACTTTAAGAAATCCACATTTTTTTTTTCCTTTTCTACTCCTCTATTCATAGTCAAGTCTTTGCAGCAGCACTGACTGGCCAGCTGGCTTTTACCAGTTCTATATCAGAGCAGAACTGTTTTGCATTTTATTTACTCCTATTTCATGCCTGTTAATCTTGTCTCCTCATCCAAGTTGTAACTTCTTGAGTTTAAGAATCATCAAAAAAATGTTCAGTATTTCCAACATTATAAATTATTTATTTTTGCCTCAGAGTTTAGGAAGTTTCCAGTATAAATGATATGAGTGATGAGATGAGAATGTGGAACAATTATAATTGATTGAATTATTTTTGAAAGCAAGGGTGGATTTCCTGTATTGACTTCACCAATTTCCAACCTGATCATTTCCTGTCCAGGGGTGGTCAATCAAGATCCTAATTACAGCATGGCCACTGGCTGCTTAACTGGCAATAAAGTGAACCACAGTCACTAAACAACTCTCTTTAGTTAGATGCTGACTCTCTTGACAGTAACACCCTCAGATCTTGCCTTGGAATAAAATAAAATTAACTAATACTGATATGACTCTTATTGCTTAAAGCTATTTTGGCTTTCAAAACCTACTAGAGGTTGAGCTTTTCCCTTTAGTGTTTTATATTGACCACATCAGAACTAGTACAATTATAAAGTCTTCTGTCATTTCATCTTAGATTGTCTTTTGCAGCAGAGAAGTTCTTTTCATTTGTCTTTTTCTTATTCCTAAGGACGTGAAACTATATTTGAGATAGAATCTTAACCAGTTGCTTATAGCTGCCTCGGTGTTACAGAGGAGAGATGTGAGTAGAAAAAGCCAGGAACATTACTGAATTACTAGCTTGAGATTTGGCTTCCAATCTCTGTGTGGTAAACTGATTTCTCTTTTCATCCTAAGTCTTAATCCTACCTGAAATACAGGATCAGGGTTCCAGGCTTCTTTTCCTTCCACTCAGACCCTTAATCTCACACTTGGTAATAACAGGCAGAAGAGACAAATAGAAGTGAAGCCAAGTAATAATGTACCAAGAGAAATGGAAATGAATTTGTACCTAAGGTCTAGTGGGGAGCTGGTCTAATCGGTCACTCATATCTTCTCATGAGCAGAGTGGGATAGTTCACGGAGCAGGAGAGTCTTCATCAGGAAGATGTTACCTCAGAATTATTTTCCCCAAAGGCAAATACTGTTTTTCCTTGTCACCTACTTGGGTGGTAAGATTCCATAAAAGGATGAATAAAAAAAAGGCCGAACCAAACCAAACACCACTACTACCACCGGCAGTGAGAGCAACAGCAACAACAAACACCATTTCTTAGGTGACTTTAACTTTTTTTTCTTTAAGTGAAACTCACTTCATATACTTCTGTGGTGCAATATATGCTTGATTTGACTCTAGCTATACTATTTTCTTCCTCTCAGGGACAAAATGAATGAATAGATGTAGTAGTGTCAGGGAACTAGATAAAATAGGACTGTTCCTTGAAAAGCTTGGCTTTTTTGAGGATCAGTAGCCAGAACTGTACAGAGATTTCCAAGCATGAACAAATATTGGCTTTGTACAATGGGTACATTAGCAGTTTTGTTTTTCTTCTAACAAACTTGTTTACTGTAGCTAGCATTACTGATTTTCCACTGTAGGCATTTAGGAAACGCTTCTACTCTGATGTTTTTAGTCAACACTCTGAACTTTAAAATGTAGTTCTTTGGTTTAGTCTTTCTTTGGAACCCAATTTGTTGTAAGTAGATTTTGGAATAAATATGTCAAACATAAAAGATTGAAAATCAGCTACTATTTTTGTACCCACTCAGAATTTTTTACATTAATCCGCATGCTAATCCCATGAGTGTGGCATTTGATTGCCTGGAAAGTTTAATATTATTTGGAAGAATTGGAGGTCTTTATAAAATACTAGGTAAAACTGGCTCAATTATTATCCCCAGGGAATTCTGTTGTTTAGACTTCTTGTGTGAAAAGAAGGGATTCTTAGAAGTGCCTAGAAGTACTTCCCATTTATCCGTTTTCTGCTTCCTCTCTCTAAACCAGGAAATAATTCCTTTTACACATTCCTGTCACATTATTTCTTTTCAGTAAGTCTTTTTTTTTTAATTATTTATTTGAGAGAGAGAATGAGATAGAGCATGAGAGGGGGAAGGGTCAGAGGGAGAAGCAGACTCCCTGCTCAGCAGGGAGCGCGATGCGGGACTCGATCCCGGGACTCCAGGATCATGACCTGAGCCGAAGGCAGTCGCTTAAACAACTGAGCCACCCAGGCGCCCCTTCAGTAAGTCTTATCAGAATATGGTGCTTGGACTACTCAGCTATCCTGACACCACAGATGTTAGAAATGAAAAATAAACTAAGTTAAATACATTACAAATAACAGTTTATGCTTATTCGCATTCTTATCCCCTTGGTTGATACTTGAAGATGTCAGCCATGAAGTCCTCCACCCTCCTCGGGCCCCACCAAACACAATTTACGTTGGCTTAGTTGGCATTTTGCTATTGAATTTGTCAACTTACACAAATTGAGATGAATCTATTTCCGGTATCTTCCTTTTATGCTTTTATATGTGTAGGGCTGATAGAAGCATGCTGTATTCTTCTAACACCATGGTTGTTTTGAACGGCAGGACTCACATTTCCACTTTGAGTTCCTTTGTCACCTGTGATTAAATGCACTATGAACTCAGGGATATTCTTATATATACGGCGTCAGCTGTCCTCAGCTATGCTGGGCCATGGCTTTAAACTTGTTTTGAAGCCAGAGAGAGCACTATTATTAATATTTAGTAGGACTGCTTGTTTTTTTTCTCTACATTTCATATAATAATTGCATTGGGGAACAGCTATTTTTGTAAAACACTTTTAAGTAGAATCCTTATTTTGCTTGAAATTGTTAATCTCTTTTAAACAGTTAACTAAGCAGAATTGTTCCACTGAGAAATGGTGAGTTGAAAGTATGTGCCTATAGATCATTTTAACTAAGTTTACTTTTTATTCTTTCGGGAAAAGCATAATAATAAGTTTTTTTCTACCAGAAATATCCCTGAGGGGCACCTGGCTAGCTCCGTTGGAAGAGCATCAGACTCTTGATCTCAGGGTTGTGAGTTTGAGCCCCATGTTGGATATAGAGATTACTTAAAAAAATAAATAAACTTTAAAAAAAATACTTGAAAGAACATTACCTAATGGATGGTGTGCAAGTATTATTGCTTTTTTAAGATTCCATATACTGTGCTTATATTTAATTAAAAATATTTCATCCTGTTTTTATAAAAGTTTTTTGGATGGCATAGTCATAGCTAATAGAGTACTCAATTATAAACATGTGCTAAAATTTATTTATCTAAAGTTTTTTAAACTATGCTTATGTTTAAAAATTTTAGTTAAAATTATTTATTATAGGCTAGTTTACTTTTATAATACTAGTAGTTTACTTTTATAATACTAGTTTACTTTTATAATACTTATAAAAGCAAATCACCAAGATTTGCTTTTTCCTAGTAGAGTTTCTATCCCTCTCTGTCTCTCTTTGCCTCTGTGTCTCTCTCCAGCTCACCTAGAGCTGTACTCTGTGTTATAAATACAAAATCTGTAAACAAACAAAACATCATCATGACTGAATCTCTGTCTGTTAACTTTCTGGTTATTCCAACCTTGTCCTATATTGATAGAAAATGGTTTCCGAAGTGGTCTGAGCGTGTGGCAAAATAGCTTGAAAATAGAAGACAATAGAAGATGTATTTGTTTTTCTTTTAGACTCCACCATACAACCTCAGAATATTTTGTACTCTTTAAACCTCTTAAAAAATAAATCTCCAGGCCTTGATGATTTCCCTGTAAAATTCTACCAAACATTTAAAGTAGAATTAACACCTATTCTAGCCAATCTTTTCCAAAAACTTAAAGAAGAGGGAATAATTTTCATTTTATGAAGCTCGTATTATCCTGATACCAAATCTAAATATAGTACCACAGAAAGAAAATTACAGATCAATATTCCTCAAAAACATAGATGTAAAACCTAACACAATATTAGCAAATAGAATTCAGCAGCATGTAAAAAGAATTAAGCACCATGACCAAATGAATTTCATTTCATAGATGCAAATATGATTCAATATTTGAAAATCAATCAATGTAATCCATATTAACAGGCTAAAGATGCATCACATGATATGTAAGAGCATTTGGCAACCTTCATCACCCATTCGTGATAAAAAGTCTCAGCAGAGTAAGAGAGGAGAACTTTCTTAATAAAACCATAAAGAAATTAAAACTAACATTTATACTTAGTGGTGAAAGACTCCGTGCTTTCCCTGAAGACTGGGAATAAGGCATGGATGTGTGCTTTCAACACTGCTATTCAACATATTACTGGAAGTTCTAACCAGGACAATAAAGCAAGAAAAGGCAATAAAAGGCATATAGGTCAGAAAAAAGAAATACAATGTTTCTATTTGTAGATGACATGATTTTCTACATAGAAAATCCAGAGGATTATATAAAAAACTCTTAGAACTAATCAGTAAATTCAAGGTCACAGGATATATCATAAACACAGCAACTGTATTTTTATATTCTAAGAGTGAACATGTGGAAACTGAAATTAAAAATATAGTATCACTTACAGTTGCCCCCCAAAATGAAATGTGTAATAAACATGACTTGCGCACTGATAACTATCAAATGTGATGATAAAAAAATTAAAGAAGATCTAAATAAATGAAGAACTTTGCTGTGTTCATGGATTGGAATACTCAATATATAAAGATCTGAAGATCTCCCCAAATTGATATACCAGCTTAACATAATTCCTGCCAAAAATTGGAATAATATTCATTGTAGATGTAGAAAAAAGTTATTCTAAAATTTATACAGGAAGACAAAGAAACTAGGGTAGCTAAAATAAGTTTGAAAAAGAAAGTTAAAATTGAAGTTATCAATTTATCAGTTTCAAGACATTATGTAGTTACAGCAATCAAGGCTATGTTGTATTGGTGGAGGAATAGACACATAGGTCTTTGGAATAGAATAGAAAACCCAGACATAGCCCCATTAAAGCATTTCCTGCTAATTTTTGACCAAGGTGCAAAAGCAATGAAGTGGAAAAAGGCTAGTATTTTCAACAAATGGAGTTGAAATAATTGGATATCTATAGGAAAGAAAGAAAAAGAACCTTAATCTAAACCTCACACCTTTTTACCAAAGAATGGATCCTAGATATAAACACAAAAAGTAAAATTATAAAACTTTTAGAAGGTAACATCTGACAAAGTCTGTGAACCTGAGGCATAGTGAGTTTTTAAGCATGGCATCAAAAGCACAGTCCATAAAAAATATAAATTAGACTATATTAAAATCATAAACTTGTGCTCTCTGAGGGACTTTATTAAGAGGGTGAAAACAAAAACTACTCATTGGCATTAATGTTTGTAGACCACATAATCTGACAAAGGACTCAAATCTAGAGTTAAAATAACTCAAAACTTAACTAGAAAGACAACATACATACAAAATGGGCCAAAAACAAGAAGATTTATTTCACTGAAGAGGATATACAGTTGACAAATGTTATGTGACCTCTCTAGCTATTAGGAAAAAGGCAAATTAAGACTATAAGATGTCACCACACACCTATTACAAAAATTAAAATAGAAATAGTTACAAGTACCAAATACCAGGGAGAATGTGGAGAAATTGGATCACTGATACATTGCCGGTGGGAGTATATAATGTTATAGCCACCACTTTGGAAAACAGTTTGAAAGTTTTTAAAAACTATGCATGTACTTACCATACAACCCCAAAATTTTACTAGTTGACATTTACCTCAGAGAAAAGGAAACTTACGTCTATATAAAGACATAAACATAGTTGTTCATAGCAGCTTTATTTGTAATAATCAGAAACTGGAGACATCTAAAAAGTCCTTCAGTAGGTGACTCATTAGAGAAATTGTGGTACATCCACACCATGGATACTGCTTAGAAATAAAAAACAATAAACTACTGATACATGCAACAACTTGGATGAATCTCAAGAGTATGGTGTTGAGTGAAAAAAGCCAGTCACAAAAGATCACATATAATTTGATTTCATTGTATAGCTCTTTTGAAATGACAAAATTATAAAGATGCAAAACAGATTAGCTGTTGCTAGGGGCCAGAGATGGTGAAATAAAGCTGGGCCCAGAGTAAGATCCTATTTGTGAGGAGCTGACCGAGCTGGGACAGCAAGCCAACCCGGAGGAGCTTGAGCTGGGTGAGGACGAGGACCAAGGATGAGATGGACCTGGAGCCCAACGAGGGGCAGCTGGAGCACCAGAGTGTGCTGGCCACCATGTTCAGGAGCCTGAAGGAAGACTGACCCCATTCCTGCCCCCCATCTGTCTTCCCCCAATATAGCCTATGTTTGTAAAAAAAAAGGGGGGGGATAGTACAAGAGAAATCTTTGTGGTAATGGAAGAATTCCATATTTTGATGATGTTTGTGGTTACATGTGTTTACATGAATCTGTATATGTGACAAAATGACCTAAAATGCTAGTTTTGATATTGTACCATAAATATGTAAGACACAAACATTGGGGGAAATTGAGTGAAAGGTACAGAGGACTTCTCTGTGCTACCTTTTCAACTTCTTGTGAATTTCTAGTTTTTCAAATTCAAAATTAAAACAATATATATAAAGGAACCAATATGTCATTTATAATAGCAATTGTGTTAGTCATGGTTGTCCAGAAAAACAAAATCAATAGGATATCAATATCTATATTTCCATATAAAGAGAATTATAATAAGAAATTGGCTCATGTAGTTCTGGAGACTGACAAGTCCAGAATCTGCAGAGGCAATGTCCCAATTCTAGCATGAAGGCTGGAAACTGCTGTAGAAGCAAGGAGAGGTGACGTCCAGTTCAGAGGTCACTGGGCAGGAAGAGTTCTCTGTTACTGAGGGGAGGGTCAGCATATTACTCTACTCAGGCCTTTAACTGATTGGATTCAAATATTAACCTCATCCAAAACCACCCTCACAGAAACACCTAGAATAATGTTTGACAAATACCTTCTAAGACACTCCATGGCCCAGTCAAATTGACACATAAAATTAACCTTTACAGAAACCTAGTTAAATATTGAGGAACTGAAAGAATGAAGTGTAAGTATAAAGTAATGTACTTGGCTTAATCCCCAATTTAGAGTTATCTCCTTTTGACATTAAACAGAATATTACCATTAATTTTTTTAAAAAGATTTTATCTATTTATTTTAGAGAGAGAGCAAGTGACCACAGGGAGGGGCAGAGGGAGAAGGAGAGAATCTCAAGCAGACTCTGCGCTGAGCCCGATGCAGGGCTCAGTCTCACGACCCTGAGATCGTGAACTGAGTCGAAATCAAGAGTCAGATGCTCAATGGACTGACCCACCCAGGTGCCCCACCAATAATTTTTTTTAAATTCTGCTTTTGAAATTATCATTTCACCAGTAACATATTTTTGGCTATTCTGAGTCTAGCAGAGCTTAATCCACTGAAGATGGATGTTACTTTCACAGTTAAAATTCATTCTAAGTTAATTTTGCTGAATATGGTAGTTTAGTAAGCCACGTAAGGTCATTTGTTCTAAAAGGCAAATTTACATGTAAATTAGTCAAACTTGTTTCTTTGTGTAACAAATGTAATTTTCATAAGGTGAGATCCAAAAGAAACATGCATGAGTATTTTGTGTAATAGCAAAATCTTTTACAAAATAAGTAATGTTCTTCCACACACCAATACTAAGGAACAGAAACTTTTGATTTTTTAAAATTCCTAAGTATTTATTTATTCCTAGATTAAAAATCAGACTCATAGTGTAATAGCCATATAATATTTCATATTCTTTATAGTCTTTTTTTTTTAAAGATTTTTTATTTCTTTATTAGAGAGAGAGAGAGCATGAGAGGGAGAAGCAGACTCCCTGCTGAGCGTGGAGCCGGATGTGGGGCTGGATGTGAGGCTCAATGTGGGGCTCAACATGGGGCTCAATCCCAGGACCCTGGGATCATGTCCTGAGCTGAAGGCAGATGCTTAACTGACTGAGCCACCCAGGCACCCCTTTACAGTCTTGAAAATGATCTTTAATGCTGTCAAGTCCAACTCATCATATTGAGAAAACTGAGCATTAAATGACTTGTCCAAGGTCACGTGACTAGTTAGTGGCAGAAACTATACTAGAATTCAGGTGGCTGAAATTTTCTTCAATAATAAACTTGGAATATCACATTAAGAATTACACTCTTGCTTTCTTTTTCTGTGTACTGTTAAAAAATGTTTTCACTTTACCTTTTAAATAGAAGTAAGATTCCAGGTTCTATGTAGTAGAATATTTTGAGGAAGTGCATAGAAAAGAGGAACTGTTTTTAACCATGCTGTTCTCATTAAAGGAAAACAATTTTTATCTTAGCTCCTTTTAAGTATTTTAAAATTAAGTATTATTTTATTATGTTTTTCCTCTTTTCAAAAGAAAAACTGGCATGCAAAACTGAATGGTGTCCTCTAGTATTGTGGAAGCTGAGTTTCACTTCAAATTAATTAATTTTTTCTGTAACTTTTCATTGCTAGTTTTTACTATTCATTACTACTCTATTATTCTTTTTTAAGGTTGGGGTAGATGCATTCATATACTAGGACTAAGGTTATAAAAGAAATTTATATAGAAATTCTAAGTAATTATTTGAATAATCCAAATCAAAATGTGTTACTCTGTTACAAGTAGCTAATCAAGGCTGTCATACATTTCTGTTTGCTTTCACCCTGAATTGACTAGAACATAATACCTCTTTTTCTTTTCACTTATATACTTATTGAGTTTCCAGTTAATCAAAAACTTTATTGAACACACTGGTTTACATAAATGTGATTTTAAAAAGTTTTATCCCTTTCTAACAGTAAGGAAAACAGAACTCTTTTTCACTAGTGAGAATCTGCATCTGTTGAGTTTCCAGGCTTTATTGGGCAGAAGTAGCATAATAGATGAGAGACAAACAAAGAATCCTAGAGAACTGTATTTGGTTTGGAAAAGATACCAGTTTGCAGGTGGAAGAGAAAGGGCTAGATCTGTAGCTCATTTGTATTCTTCTCATATCCTCTTGGATCTTTTACCATTTTCATGGTCCCGGACTCCCTGTGTGCTTTCACACCAGTCCTTGGGGCTCTGTGGAGAGTTGCCCTCAGGCTGATGGAAATTATTTTGTTTGTTCATGTGGAGGACAGAAGTGCCTAGGAATTGCCATCTTCCCTTGCTTAGCCCTTAACCAGTGATGATGCAGTCTGTAAATAGTCCAGCTATCTTACCCCAGATTGGCTGCAGAGCTAACTGTGGGATTGAGCCAAAGTGATCCTTCATGGAACTATGCCCCAGATTGCACCCTTCCTTGGCTTCTTTCCCTTCCCAGAGCAATTTCTACCCTCCCATGTTGAGAACCCTTGCTAATAAATCACTCTCATGTGAATCTTTGTCTCAAAGTCTCCTTCTGAGAAATCTAACTTAGGAAGGGCAGACCACAAAGACAAATGGTACAGTGGTTTGGACTAGGGAATGGAAGAGTTTGAAATGAGGAAAGAGAGACTGCAGGGGGTGAGGGTGACTCTTGAAGTGAAAGATCTCCATTTATAGAGGATAAGAAGGTTTGGAAAGCTTTACTGTAGACTGTAAATAGACTTCTGTGGCTTAGATTGTGTTCCCTGGAAACAGACTTTGTGATCAAACTATTGCATCTAGAGTAACTCGGAAGTGCCCTTGAGAGATACACCTTGTTGCTGCTTTCCTGAACTGGTATTTCTTCCAAGTGCAGTACTATAACAAAAGGAACTGCTATGTAATCTAATGTTTCGAGGCTAACCAAAAGATCCTGTCTTTGTATATGTTAGGATTCATAGACAAGTGAGTTTTAAACAAATACTTTCCCCAACCAGCAGAAGCTAAAAAAACATGCAACAAAACATATTGGCAAAAACAGTCTCTTGTGCATATTAACAACAATGTTGGACTATATCTAAATATTGCCTATAAACCTTGAAGCAATAGAAGATAACAGATTAATACTGAAAAGAAATATGCTTAAGTCGAGATATAAACTTAAAATATGTATATGCAACTTATTCAGGTTTGTTCTGGTAAAGAAGCCTATGGTAGATGAACCATGAGAGACTGTGGACTCTGAGAAACAAACTGAGGGTTCCAGAGGGGAAGGGGGTAGGGGATGGGTTAACCTGGTGATGGGTATTAAAGAGGGCACGTATTGAATGGAGCACTGGGTGTTATATGCAAACAATGAATCATGGAACACTACATCGAAAACTAATGATGTAATGTATGGTGATTAACATAACATAATAAAATTTTTAAAAAATTAAAAAAAAAAAAAAGAAGAAGAAGCCTGTGGGAGTCTGTGTGGGTTTAAAAAAGTGCAGAGAAAACTGCTACCTTGAAATGTGATGCTCTCCCCCAGCCCCCAGCTGAGGGGTCTGAGTCAAACACACTATCCTGTCTCTTAATCAAATTTGGACTAGATTGGATTGGTCCATAGTTAAGCATCCAAATTTCTAAATTTGGACTAACTAAATTTGACTAATGTGACTTTCCTGCAAAATATTTGGACTTGGTATTTCTAGTGTAGGATGTCTCAATGTGTGGTTGATGAGAAAAAAATGAAAGCCTTTGATCTGTTGGGGCTTTGTTTTCTACCATGAGGACTGTGGAGAAGAACCCATCTGAGGGAGCAAACCGTGTGAAACACACATGAAGAAAGAAAAAGAGGAGCACCTGAAAATAATTTAACACTGTATTTAATTATATTGGAATTAAAAGTTTAAAAAATTAAATAAAAAATAAAGAAAAAAGAGGAAAGAAAGAAGCAGAGGGGACAGAATCTCCAAAGGACTCTCCATTTATTCCCAAGGCCAAGAAGCAAACCTACCTTTGAAATGGTGTGGGTGTTAAAAGCGTCCTTGGATTTTTCCAGCCTATCCCTTAAGAGAATGGAAGTGACTTTGATTAAATTCCATGCAAAATTGGGAAAGATATATGCTTGAAATGACCTCAATCAGTCCTAGATTTGAATCAATATAAGAAAAATAGTTTTAAAAAGGCAGTGAAGAAATCTAACCTAGATTTAGTAATTATCCAGGGGAAATGATCCCATAACTTCAGTGTCAAATGTGATTGTTATGAATTTTTTTTTTAAAGAGTATATAGAAAGCAATGTCATTGTTATCTACTAATAAATTCTAAAGAAGGTATGCACAAATTAGAGGGTTTGATGATTAGAGGGTTTGGTGATTTTTCCTATGTACAAAATCAACATAAAAATCAATTGAATAGTAGCAAATTGTGAAAAAAGTGAAATGAATGAAAACTAAACTATTTAAAATCTGTCAAATAATTAGGTGAAGATGAGAAAATGATAAAATTTTACTGAAGGACATTCAAAACACCTAAATAGATATACCACATTTGTGTATTAAAAGTTTCAATATGAAAAATGTGAAGGGGCACCTGGGTGGCTCAGTTCGTTAAGCGTTTGCCTTCAGCTCAGGTCATGATCCCAGGGTCCTGGGATCCAGCCCAGCATTGGACTTCCTACTTGGCGGGGGGCCTGCTTCTCCTTCTCCCTCTGCCTGCAGCTCCCCCTGCTTGTGCTCTCTTTTTCTGTCAAATAAATAAATAAATAAAATCTTTAAAAAAAAAATGTGAAAACTTTTTCTATACAGTTCTGTGATTCAGTACAATTCCAGTGAAAATACAGTTGGTTTGTTTTTGGCAAGACAGTCATGCAGAAAGAACATAAAGAATTGTATGCAATTATTACATTAAAATCAAAATTCATCTATTATATGGGAGGATAATATGTATGTGTAAAATATTAAAATAGATATTTACCCAATTCATTTATACCCTAAATATTTACACAATGAAGGTGAGCAAAAATGTATTTTTTGGAAAGTAAGGAATTACTTATATTAGTGCCTATATTTGGGCATATACTGGGAAAAACAAGTTTTGTTTTTTTTAAAGAGCAGTGTAGTTCAAATTTACCTTTTCTGGTTTGGTATTTGGGGTTGAAATGCTTTAATTAATAATTTAGCTAGAATATGGGTTGCATTTCCAACCTCCTGACTTGATTTATTGAGCTATGTGTTTTTTTCTCCGCCAAGCCCTCCTCCCAAGGGTCAGACCTTCCCAGGGTCATGATTAGCTAGCGCCTGGCTCTTCTGTAGTAGGTGGGGTCTCTCCCATGAGACTGTCACCGACCTTTTCCTTTTGCCAACTCCTTTGGTATGTCATCCATTTTTAGCTTCTTTTTTAATACTTCACCACTCCTCTTCCCTTTTTTCCTTAAAGGTCTTTTTGGGTTACATAATGAATTGCATTCTTTGCCCTTTGGCTCTAAAAGTGGATATCAAAATCTTATGTGAGTGATACTGGGCTGGGGCTCTTGGCTTCCCCCTCTCCGCTTTCTGGTACCTTATTGGAGTGAAAGGTTTTTCCCTCAAGCAAATCTGAAATGTGTAAATATTCCAACAAAGGACTCATCCAACCCTTTGTCACTTTAGTTTCTTTCAGAATTTTATTTTGGGGAACTGTTGCTACTTAAATTTGCTTAAGTAGCATATTTGTATGTTTTTATTGATTTCCTTTATTATTTTTTCTACTTTCTTTAATCCATATTCAGTATTAATTCTGGTGCTGTTCTCCCATTATATTGTAAACTTCTTAAGATAAAGGACCGTCTTTTGCTTTTAATTTTTTTCTCTTAATTTCTCTATCTTTACTAAAAGCCCAAATGGAGTATGCAGAGTATTGCAAGCACTAAATAAAAGACTGTGGACTCTGAGAAACAAACTGAGGGTTTTAGAGGGGAGGGGTGTGGGGGATAGGTTAGCCCGATGATGGGTATTAAGGAGGGCACGTACTGAATGGAGCACTGGGTGTTATACGCAAACAATGAATCATGGAACACTACATCAAAAACTAATGATGTAATGTATGGTGATTAACATAACATAATAAAATAAAAAAAAGTTAACTGCTTTGAGAAAGTAAATACCATTAATTTCAAATTATTCATTTCAATAGAGACATTATAAGTTTCAAACAGTACATTTTCATTTTTTTGAGCAATTACACTAGAAATTCATGATACGTGTAATAATAATAGATATTATAATTGAGTTATTCTAATTTTCTAGGTGCATAAGTGCATTAAGTCATGCTTTTCTCAAGATAACTTAAATGAGAGGGAGCTTAGTTGGTTAAGCGACTGCCTTCAGCTCAGGTCATGATCCCAGGGTGCTGGAATCAAGCCCCACATTGGGCTCCCTGCTCAGTGGGGAGTCTGCTTCTCCCTCCGACCCTTTCCCCTCTCATGCTCTGTCTCCCTCTCTCTCAAATAAATAAATAAAATCTTTTAAAAAAAGATAACTTAAAGGAGGAAAGATTTATTGTACATAAGAGAAAACTGAAGCACAGAAGAGCTAAGTTGACCGAAGCTGGATGCTAAGATGTGAATTTGTGAATTGAATCCAGGCATATTTGATGTTAACTTAATTGGTTAAATTAAATTTAAAAAGTTTGTGAAAATTTGCTTAGCATGATGTGGGAAATTGTTCACTTTCTCTATTCTATTTCTCTGCTCAGAAATCTTCCCAGTGATTTCTCAGTCCATGTAGCATAGTCAGCATCTCTTCCTATAATAAATACCAGCCCAAACCATTTTTCCTAAATGTGTAAAGCTCCAAGTATAGTTTTCAGCATAATAGACGATCACTAAATGATAATTCTTATTTTTATTACTCCCTGGGGACTACTGATTGTTCATTTTAAATTTTCCTAATTAGGGTGCAGATGTTGGGATATAGTGGATGACATGGTCACTAACAGATTAAAAATCATGATTTCCTAAGTTTTTTTTTTTTAAATATTATGATCAATTATGTTAGCACAAATTTTATTCCCAAATTTCTACCTATGGTGGGAAAAAATCTTGTAGATTTTGTTTTCAATTGTACTGTCGTGAACTTTTTCACAAACTATACAAGTATGAAGGCTTTTATCAAATCTAGGTTTTCCCTTTGTCTGTATATTCTTGTCATGGTTTCTATAAAGATAATTTTGCTTATTTTTCTGTAATCATGTCTCAAAAATACTGTGTGTTCTACCTTAATCTCATTTCATTGGTCAAACTCTACTTTCTTAGGTTGTATTTGCATTTTTTTCTATTTTCTTTAACTTCACCATATGTTTAAATGGAAACATTTTAATATTAATGAAAATACTGATAAATTAGACTACACTAAAGTGTAGAATTATATTCATCCAAAGGCACCATTTGGAGATGCAAACAAGCAAAAACCTAGGAGAAGGTGTCTGCAACATATATAATTGACAACAATCTTCAACAGTTTTTCTGATGCCATTTTAAATTTCAATATGTGAGATTGTTTATTGCTATATATCGGGTAACCTTGATAACAAAATAAAATGTGTTGTAGTAATTATAAAAATATGATTGTAATTAAGCAAGAGACCCATACATTGAACATATTGAATGAAAGTGATAATCAATGATAAAGATTTCACCAAAGATAGAGATTTATTTATTTATTTATTTTATTTTTCTTTAGGTGGGTGGGGGGGGCGAAGCATATGGGAGAGAGAGAGAATCTTAAGCAGGCTGTGCACCCAGCCTGTGGGGCTTGATCTCACATTATGACCTGAGCTGAAACCAAGAATTGGGAGCTTAACTGACTGTGCCACCCAGGCACCCCCCCCAAAGATAGAGATTTAAATATAACAAATATAGACAAAACTGCTGTGGAATATTTAACTGGGAAATATGGGTAGTAGGGTTACTTGTTGCTATTGTTCTGATCATTGTTTCTCCTGGCTTGGCATTATTGTCAAAATACTTGATGAAAATTTGGTCTTCTTTCCATTGTAGGTAATAGTCACTAAAATGTGCCTTGGTGACGGTTTTTCTAGGGATCATGATCCTAGAAACACAACGTGCTTCTTTCATATGTAGTTTAAATTTTTTTTTTAATTGCTGATTTGGGACTATATATTCAAAGAGTATAACATTCATCTGAGAAGAAGCTCACATTGGCCAAAGATGGGTTTCTTTTTTAGAAATTCCTATTATCTGTATGTTGGATATTTTTTGCCTACTTGATGTTTATTTATTTTTCTTGAATCATTTTAAACTTTTCTCTGTCCTTATTTTTTAACTGTTTCTCTTTTAAATCTATTTTTCTTAAGGCATACTCTGTAACTTTTATATTCTTACATTCCTTCTAGTTTAGTTTAAAAAAAAAAGAAGATAGTAGGAAGGGAAAAATGAAGGGGGGGAATCAGAGGGGGAGACGAACCATGAGAGACTATGGACTCTGAGAAACAAACTGAGGGTTCTAGAGGGGAGGGGGGTGAGGGGATGGGTTAGCCTGGTGATGGGTATTAAGGAGGGCATCTTCTGCATGGAGCACTGGGTGTTATACACAAACAATGAATCATGGAACACTACATCAGAAACTAAGGATGTAATGTATGGTGACTAATATAACATAATGAAATAAAATTAAAAAAAATAATAATTCTTTTTTTTAAATTCAACTTGTTACCTGAGCTCCATTACCTTATTCATTGAGCATTTCTATTTCTTTTTTTTAAGTATTTCTATTTCTAATGTGTTATGCTTTCATGGCTTAAATTATTTTAGTAACAGTTTAGTTTAATATAAAATATTACCAATTTATCTCTTCTATAAGATGTCTATCTGGCATTTTAGAGATGTCATTCTGTACCTTTTTCTACTTCGCCTTTGTATGGGATTTGACTCAGTAGTTCTCTTTTGCATATTATTTTAATGTGAAATTTGTTTTCCTTAACTTTTATTTTAAAGATTTTATTTAATTATTTGACAGAGAGAGAGAGAGCAGCAGAGGGAGAGGGAGAAGCAGATTCCCTGCTGAGCAGGGAGCCTGCTGTGGGACTCGATCCCAGGACCCCGGGATCATGACCAGAGCCGAAGGCAGATGCTTAACAGATTGAGCCACCCAGGCACCCTCTTTTCTTTAACTTTTTGAAGGAGGTGTGGTTCAAAATACTTTGCAAAGTTCACAACTGCCTCTTCTGTGTTTTTCCTGTTATGTTAGAGTATTGACTTTCTTGAGACCTGGACTTTTTTGTCTACCTCTACTTTTTCCTGGTCCTTCTTTTTTCTTCATCTCTATTGCACCTATCCTACTCCACTCAGAGTTGTTTCCTCTTTGGTGTGAGGTCATATATTAGCAGGAAATCTTGTCAGGTCAGTTTAGCAAGTCTTTGAGGGCTAGATTGCATCCACCACTGCAGACTATAGACCTATGAAACTTACTTGCTATTGGAATGGGCCAAACCCCTCCCACTGTCAGCTGCTCTTCTCCCATTATCTGGCCTAACACGCTTTCAAAGACTATCTTTGCCTATATAGGGGCTTTTTCTGTTCTCAGATTTATAGATGCCCTACTTTTTCCCTCTGCTTAATCCCATATAGACATTGATGTCATGCAGGTCTTGGGACTGTTGGTGTCATTCAAATCTCTCTTTGTATTTTGACATTAATGGATATTCCAAGTTTCATCATAAATCTTGTCCATGGGTTTGGGTTTTTGACTATCTCATTGTTATACCTATTTTTATGTTGAGATTTGGAGAGATTTGTGAACAATGACACCATTACCATTATTTCCCCAGAATCTCCTCAATTTACTTTTGAACTACATATTTAGTTGCCATTTATTTACATATATTTTTTACTTTATAGACTTTGAGAGATTTATGACATATTTATTGACCTTTCTTTAATGCCCCTGCACTTAGGAAGTGTTGTTTATTGGAGCCGGTTTTGTTAGGCCAGTTTGAAAGACTGCCCTAGGTGGCGCCTGGGTGGCTCAGTCGTTAAGCGTCTACCTTCAGCTCAGGTGATGATCCCAGGGTCCTGGGATCGAGCCCCGCATTGGGCTCCCTGCTCTGCGGGAGGCCTGCTTCTCCCTCTGCTGTTCCCCTTGCTTGTGTTCCCTCTCTCCCTGCCTCTCTCTCTGTCAAAAAATGAATAAAATCTTTAAAAAAAAAAAAAAAAAAAAACTCCTCTAGACAATATTCTGATAGAAGAATTGCAACTGTATTTTAATTATGTGTTCTTAAAGAAAATTTACTTTTTCTTTTTTTTTTTTAAAGATTTATTTATTTATTAGAGAGAGAAAGAGCAAGAGTAGGGAGAGGGGCATAGGGAAAGGGAGACAAACAGATTCCATGCTGGGCTGGGAGCCTGACAGGGGCTCAATCCCAGGACCTGAGATCATGACCTGAGCTGAAATCAAGAGGCAAATGCTTAACTGACTGAGCCACCCAGGCGCCCCAAGAAAATTTACTTTTTTACTGTCTTAATCTACAGGTTTATAAGATATACTATACTCTAAATATGCCTTTTTGAAAGTAAATCCTAGGCAATTTTGATAGATCCTATTTTGTTTTTCATTTTTCTAAGGCAAGATACAAAGATAAGTTTTGAAAAGAGTACAAATATCCTTTTAGAAAATGAGAGTCTTGGAATATGGAAAAAATTAGAATTGTATCAATTATATAAGAAATCTGGGAGAAGGGGCGCCTGGGTGACTCAGACGGTTAAGCGTCTGCCTTCGGCTCAGGTCGTGATCCCGGAGTCCTAGGATCGAGTCCTGCATCGGGCTCTCTGCTCCTTGGGGGCTTGCTTCTCCCTCTGCTTCTCTCTCTCTGTCTCTCATGAATAAATAAATAAAATCTTAAAAAAAAAAAAAGAAATCTGGGAGAAGCAGGATCAGATAAAAATAAATTGTAATTTAAGATATATACATTTTTCTTTTAAGTGTACAATTTCCTAGACTTACCATGCCCTCCATGGAGAAAATTATATACTAATATCCATACTTTAATATGTCTCCATTTTTCATAATTTTCTTCACAGTTTTCCTTTAGAAAATCTTTATTAGTAGTAAACTGCTTAACTGCAGATATAAATATCATTTACATTTTCATTATGTATTATCCAGGCACACTTTTGTGGAAAGGCATATTTATAGTTTTGGGGGATGCTTCTTGATATATTTCTATCATTATTTTTTCTATTTCATATAAGCTGTAACTATACCTTTATTAACTCAACAATATTTAGGTTTAAGTCTGACTGTATCAAACACTGGATGTAATATTGAGGAATTCAACAATAATAAAAATATAAAGTATCTACCCTGAAGGAATATACATTCAACAAACAAATAATGAAGTAAATATATATTCAGGCTGTGGTAAGTGCTATGAAGGAAGTGAATAGGATGATGTAAGAGAAAGGAGAAAGAATCCCTGAAGAGACAAATGAACTTAGATTTTGAAGATGAAAATTAGCCATTTTTTTTTCAGTGAACTGGGAAAAGGATACCAGGTGGAAATGGCAGCAAGTGTACCTGGCCAGAATGTGCTTTATATGTTCAAAGAACAGAAGAATGAGAAGCATGATTGCAGTTTAGGGCAAGAAGCCTAATCAGAGGTAATTTGAGAGAGAGGTGAAAGCTAGATCATGTACAATGTTAAAGGCATACTAGGAAGTTTTAATTCTGAAAGCAATAGGAAGCCATTAGAGAGAATTGAATAGTGGTTGAGAATATAGTTCAAATTCTAGCTTTTCCAAGTATGGAATTCTGTAACTTTGGGCTAGTTACTTAATATCTCCTTTTTGGTTTCCTCATCTTTAAAATAGAGATGATAATAATAATTTCTGCTCTTGTGTTTGTTGAGAAGATTGACTTTAAAAAATCATATAAAACATTTTTTAATTTACCTGGCATGAAATAAGACATCAGTAAGTTGTAGCTATTACCACTGTCAGAGGGTGCTAAATAAGAAATTAATATTCAAAATAAAGATCATTCTAGCTGCTTTACCGAGAATGATTGAGTAGAAAACTAGTGTGGGAGTAGAGAAGTTTATCAAATGTGTACTGCAGTATTTCAGGATGGTGGCTGAAAAGAGCAAAATGAATCAAGAGGTCTGTCTTGAACTTAGTAAGTTTGGGAGGCACTGGGGGAATTACTTCATGTGAATTATTTCATGAGCATTAGGCGTGTCTGATACTCAGGAAAGACATGTGGTGGAGGTTATACATTTGGAAGCTAGTTAAAACAGTGGAATTGGATGTGTTTACTTACAGAGAAAGTTTAGACAGGAAAGGGGGCTTGGACCTATGGCATAGGATCTTTAATTGTTTTTTGTTGTTTTTTGCTGGAAAAACTAGTTAAGACACAAGTGTTAATTTATTTGAGGAGACACAGGTTGGGATTTGTATTGGACCAAACCTTGTGCTTCTTCACAGATTTCATCCAGTGCCTCTGTTTTTCTCTCATGGTCATCACCCCATCCACACTGGGTCATGACTCCACTATTAGACCTGAGGTCATGTTTCCTTCCTAAGAGCCCCATGAAAGGCTAGATAAGACAACCAAATGTGGGAAGAAGTTAGTTTCCCATGGAATGATCATTGGCCAAGTTGGAACCAAGAGATAAAAAGAGCTCTGTAGGTAAATCACTTCCTTTTATCTCTCTAATGGACCACTGCAAGGGACAGCTTCTTCTCAATTCCTCTTTAAAAGTCCCATGTGTCTAGCAAACAAATTTTGAGTGACTTGCTGTTTGTACTTATGGTTTATGATGAAGCAATGACCCAGTACTGTAAATTTTTGCAACAAAATACTGAAAATATTTTCTTAACTTGCTTCCATTTTTTTCCCTCATTCTCACTAGTCTGGGCTTAAATTTATGAAATAAAATGTTGCTTTTAAACTTGGCTCACGCTCTGAGTTCTGTAGGACCTAGATTAAAATAGCATCCCTGAGAAATGAAGATGCTGCAAACAACTCAAGATGGATGTGTTAGATGGTTATTACATTCCTATGCCCTTGTAGTTTGGATGATTAACTTTTTATCTCTTTGGTCATTAGTCTATTATTGTTTTCCCTATTTCCCTTCACCATTGATTTTTTTGTAGTTTCTCATGAATATATCATAGGTAGTGGTATTTTCTTTATTGGGAGGCAAAAAAATTGAAAGTGATATTTTACTTTTAAAAAGTAACAGCCATAGATTTTTCAATGTCTAGTTCTAGTAATTCAGTGGGAGTTGCAAAATGAGAACATTCTGTCTTTCTTTATTTGCAGGAATATTCTATAAAGTGAAATTTCACCTCATCACCATTTGTTTACCGGTCACAGATTGTATATGAAAGGGTGGTAAGTGTTTGTCTATCTACCTTTATTTATCAGTTCTCAAAAATAAATAGTTCCCCTAACATAATCCAAAGTTGACAAATTAGATGTTTATTTTTTAGATTTTTGTGAAATCAAAAATCTAAGCGTGTGTTTTGTTATGCTGCAGTCGGTATCCATAGTAATTCTCAAGTATTGCATCTTTGGCCAGTGAAAATTTCTTTCAGTTGCCTCTTCTGTTTTTTTGACATGCCCCTATCTTAGCTGTACTTTTTTCTGGTTAGTTTTTTTTAGAATTCATGGGAGTCAGCTTTTAACCTTTTTACATCTTTTATTGATCTGCTATTGTATTCTGAAAATCCCTGTCAGTTTTAACTGTTCTCAAATGGCTTCATTGAGCTATAACACATAAAAGGTGTGTTGTTAATTTTGAGTTTTCAGGCTATAAGACAACCAAACATTTCTTTTCCTTTCTATTCTAGCATGTTTTTCTGGGGCCTGTGGATGCCAGAGAGTTTGGGTTTCTCCATGGGGAGAAACAAGGGATACAGGGCAAGGGGAAACCATGGCTGATAATTAAAAATTACCTTTTTACACTTAAAATATTTCAGATATTTTCCATGTTGTCATTCTATATTATATGTGTTTCAAGCATCAACCTTGCAAAAAATATTAGAGATTGTACTTGACCATGAGTAACTAAAAACTAAAATAAGCTATGGATTAAACAAATTAATTTTCTCAAATATGGAAACAGAAGTAGGTAGTCCATAGTTGATATGGACCCTCAAATTCTATTGTGCTCTTCTAGCTTTCTTTTAGCAATTCTTAGTAGATGACTTTGCCCTTATGCTTTTCTCTCCATGGTGACAAGATATCTGCTTAAACTCTTACATCATATCTATGATCCAGGCAAGCAGAAGGTTTAAGAGAAATGATAAAAGCAAAGGGTCAGGATCGAGTCCCGCATCGGGCTCCCTGCTCGGCGGGGAGCCTGCTTCTCCCTCCCCCACTCCCACTGCTTGTGTTCCCTCTCTCGCCATCTCTCTCTGTCAAATAAATAAATAAAAAAAAAATCTTAAAAAAAAAAAAAAGAGAGAAATGATAAAAGCAAAGGGTCAAACCAGCTGGGTCTGTTCTTTTCTAAAGAACCTTTATCATAAATCAACCCTATGATTTCACTGACTACTGTCTGGCTCCTTATTTCTTACTGATGACTTAGCTAAAAGGGTGATAAGGTGGGTTTGTTTGTTTGTTTCTTTTTAGCTGGGGATATCCCACCATTCCAAACTAAAAGGGCTTTTATTAATAGGGGTGAAGGGAGTATTTACTAGCCAAATAATAGTTCTGCCATCTTATTTAATGTATGAGAAAACTGTATCAAAGAAAATTTAAGTAACTTTGCAAAGGTTCACAAATCTGGGAAACGCAAAACTGGAAATTAGTTCTACTGGCTACAAAGTTGGTTCTCATTTCTGTACCAATATGAATAGGCAGAGTTTAATTTTGATGATTTTTTTTCTTTCCTCTTTGCAGTTTTCCCCCCTGTCTGGAATGCAGTTGCTTTAGGGCCACTCTTCTTGTTCAAGTTAGAAGTAGCCTTATTTTTAAAAACTATGTTTTCAGTAAAGTTTTAAAGTGATTTCACATATTTTAATTTGTTTCTTGTATTACCTTGTGCATTAGGAAGGTCAAAAGGTGCTATTCCCATTGTTTAGCTAAGAAATTAGGATTATGATTTTAAATGACTTGTCCAAGGTCACACAGCTAGGTGATGGTGAATTCAGGGCTCAAATCCAGCCCCTTTGATTCCTGTTTTAATTACCATTTGATATACTATGTGATCTTGAGACAGTCTTTTATCCTATGGCAGTTGTACCCAAAATTTAATAGTGAGGAGTTCTTTATATTTTCAAAAATTATGAGTGTTCTATATGATAGTAGTTGTACATTTAGTACAAACTGATGGTTAACATTTGAAATAAAATAATTAAAACCCACTAATATATTCTGTAATATAGATATTTAAAAATATTTTCACAGTAGGATCTATGTTCAGTGAATAAAAATTAAGTAACATTTAATATTTTTATCACTTTTGCGTACTTTTTGTGTGTCAGAAACTGCTTGTTATTATTTATTATATCTGCCAAAAAATTAATTTCAAAGGATCAAATGTTTAAAGTTACATTCCAAGTCATATTGGAATTGGAAATCAAATCCAAGCCTATCTGACCACAAAGCCGGTTAGCCCTGTGTGCTAAAGTGTGTGTGAGAGACCGTATTTACTGAATTGACATGAAGTATACATAAGATGCTTAGCTCACAAATTTTGGCCCTTCTTTCTCTGTACAGGCAGCATCTCTAGTAGGTCACACATGGAGTGTTGGGGGTTAGTGGCTTAATGCCTTGGTGTTCCTAGCATTTTATTTTCAGGAAGTGTTGCTTAGCTCAAAATAATGAAAGATTTACATGCCTTCCATGAAATGATGCTTAACATAAAGATATGGGGGCTTAATTCATCAAAAGGAATACCCTTAGGTTAAGTGGATCTTTCTCAACATGCTTTGAAGGTCCTAAATAAAGGCAAGTGATTTTATTTTTACCAATTTTGCTGTAAAAGGAATGCCTTACAAGAATCCAGAAACTTAAGAGCCCAAGAAAATAACTCTCTGGGAGAAACCTAGGTCTAGCAAGGCAAGCTAAGGAAGTGAGATGAAGCATAGACTGACTTGCGTTATTAAGTTAGAGGATTGTACTTTCCAAGATCTAGTTGTCTTTAATTTTAGGATTAATGTGGTATGAGCCTTAGGTAATGTGGTTGAGTTCCAAGGACACATAGGAAAATCAATATCATTACTTTAAAATTACACCTCATTTCCCCAAGCAGCAACTCAATGGCCTGAAGTTGTTAATTTTATTACAGTTTGAGGAAGCTGTGTCTTTGTGAAATGTACCTTCACTCCCTCAAAGGATTTTCTGTTTTCTGAGTCTATTAGGGAGACTACTTACAATAGTTATCTTTTATGAACTAGCATGTAAATAATTAATTCAAAAAGCCATATCCGTGTACCTGTAGAGGGTCAGAACCTGAGAATGGGATTAGGTGAACAGTTGTTGTTATACAAGGAAATAGAGACCATATCAGTTAACAAGGACATTGTTATTTACATAAAATTTGAACCTCTGTACACTTAAATTTGAGCACAGTTTAACCATGAGACCTGCAAGCTGAAAAGACCGGTCAAGTGAACAGATAATCAAAGTAGACACACAGAAAAAAATGAGCTCATTAAATTATACATGCATGCTTGCCTGCTTAGTCACTGGTATATCAATATCAATTCACTTCTTGATTGAAAATGTAACCTGTGTATAAAGCCAAGACAATAAAATCATGATGCCAATAATATTATACATAAGGATTTTATAAAGTTACATTTAACTCCAAATGATTGGAAAATTAAACTTAATTTGACTTTAGCTGAGGTCAGTAAGAGAAGGAAGGTAATCAAAAATTTTCCCCTAACCTAACTCATCCAGAAAGACCTCTGGAATATCTTCTCGTGGAATATATGTGTTAATAGGAAAAGAAGACTAGAAGTAGATATTGTACATTACGTATATTGTTTGTGTGTTTAAAACACTTGTCACCCTATTCTTTCTTTAGTTTCACAGACCTTCAATGAGCAATACTCTTCAAATGTTCTCCATTTTCCGGACATAACAGTCATGTCTTGTACTCAGGCATTACTTTTTAAAAGTATGTCATGGAGACTACATTCTATTAAAAATATATATAATGAGCTCAAATCATGTAATGAATGGCCTATTTCAAACAGACCTCTTTGGAATGGGTGGTGGACCTGCAGAACATAAACTATAAAGGAGAAAACTCTTTATAGCTTAAGTATAAATTAAGTATAACCACTGTGGCTTACAGTCACACTGTGTGTATTTAAGATCGCCAGCATTGTGATTTACATACACTCTTCCCACCTTCTAACCTCTGTACATACATCTTTTTCAAATCACATCAGAAAACGTTTGCTTCATTAAAAATTATTCTTAAAGGAAATGGCCTGACAACTGTCTAATTTTCTAGAGACTTAAGCCTGTTTTCTTCCATATTGAATTTTTGTCATAAAAAAATTACCTTCTTTTATTAGTTCAATCTCTTTCCAGAAGCTCAGTTATTAAAAATAAAATCCCCAAACAATTTGCTCTTCCAGGATTTGCTTTTAGAAATTAACAATCTTATAACTGTAGAAGTAAAAATATTTTATTCCACTAATATAACATGTATATTTTCACTATCTAATTCTAAGGAAAATTATTACTATGGTCAGAAATATTGCATAATAATTACATTGGGAATGCTACTTTCAGAATTGAAAAAATTAGGAAAATTTTCAATCTTTGAGGAAATAGATTTATGTAAAAAACATTGATTTTAGAGTAGCAAATCTTGGTGATCCAAGAATTTTTTTGAAGATTTTATTTATTATTTGAGAGAGAGAATGAGAGAGAGAGAGAGAGAGAGCACAAGCAGGGGGAAGGGCAGAGGGAGAGGGAGAAGCAGACTCCCTTGCTGAACAGGGACCCAACGTGGGGCTCGATCCCAGGACCCTTGGATCATGACCTGAGCCAAAGGCAGAAGCTTAACCAACTGAGCCACTCAGCTGCCTCATGATCCAAGAATTTGACCATTTCTATATTTCAGTGGTTCTCATCTAGGGGTGATTTTGCCTCCTACTCCAGTGGACATTTGGTGATGTCTGGAGAAATCTTGGTTGTCAGATTTGTAGGAGTGCTGCTAGGATCTACAAGGCAGAGGTCAGGAATGCTGTTAAATATCTTGCAATGGTCAGGACAGCTCCTCCCAACACCCAAATAATTATCAAGCTCAGTGTCTGTAGTTCCAACGCTGAGAAACTGTCCATCTGATTTGCTATTTATGATGCAACAATATGGTCAATAAGTTACATTATTTAAATTGTTGTGCTTCTGAAGTTCTGGTGAGAGGTCCTTTCTCCAAATATGGCTGTTAACTTCAGAGAAATTTTTCCACAGATTAATTTTTGACGATAGTTTTCTTGTACATGTGTGGTTAACAATTATATGGAGGAAAGAAAGAAAAACCAGAATGTTACATGTAGATGTAAATATAGGGATCAGTTAAAACTATGTAATATGTAAGATAATAGAGATTTATAGAGTTTATCTGACTTACTCATAGTCATATATTTACTGGCATGGCTGGGCTTCCCAGTCTGTTATCTTTCAGACTAAACTGAAGTAAAAATTTTACCCATAATCTATAACATAAATTAATTTAACAGTAAGTCCTTTTGAAACAAATATAATGCCAAATAATCAGTTGAGAAAGAGAGAGTAGCACTGGTTTCAGAATGGTTAAATTATTTCCAACATGTATAAATGATTTATATAAAAGGTGCCATTTGAATAAGCCTTCAATTCAGAAATATCTAGTAAATATTTGTTCCCCTAAAGGATCTGAACTGAACTTGAAATGTTAATATCACAAGAGTTGAAATGCTATTTCTATTTTAGAAATGGCAATTATGGAAACTCATAGACATTCTCACTCCTTTGATATAAACTTATAATTATTTAGGGTGTGATTATCTTCTGTGTGAAATGTGAAAGTCCTTACTCTCCTGATGTTCTGCTTTTTCTCATTTTGTTACTCATTAGCACCTGTCCTAGAGAGAGAGAAAGAGCAAGGAAAGGAGCTGAAGCTCCAGGCAGTCCATGTTTTTACTTGTTAATAATAATCAGAAAGAGAGAAGAGGAAAGGTAGAAATAAAGTTTTATCATCCTCAGAGCATTTAGATGTGACTCACTGCAAAGGACATAGAAAACAAGGAATAATGCTTCACAAACCCTTTACTAGGGATACTATTCAGTTATTAAATAAAGTGTTCCATTATCTCTTTAGCTCATTGATCATAAATAAAAATACATATTTTCTGTGTTTTACAAGTTACAGTTAACTTCTGCTTTTCATCACTTAGACTATTGCCACAATGTCCCTTTAAGATAATCAGACAGGTATTAGTATCTCCCTTTGTACAGATAAAGTAGCTAAAGTTCAGAGAAGTTATTTATTTTTTAGGTCTCATGCTTGGAAAATCATCAAGCTAAGGGTCTTATGACTCCTTAACTAAACTTGGAGTGTTTTTAATGCTCTAATCAATCCATTCATTTAAAATACGATTTTAGGTGGGAAAGGAATCAATTATTTTTGTTTTTGGTGGAGCAAATTTTTATAACGAATTGTTCTAGTAACTACAATAAAGTTATTTGTATGTGCCTAGTTTTAATGCATTCTTGGAGAGCAAAAAGATATTTTGAGAAAGTTCAGAATTTTTTGTTCTGACTTGTTAGTGTTCATGTTTAATGTGTCATTAAAAGTAGATTTGTGTGAAGATTGCATATGAGACCTTCCATGGATATTTCAGCCACATCCATTCAAACATCTGTCTGCAAATTACAAGGTCTTAGAGAGCAATGTCTAAACAATGTTGTATTCTCTGGAGCATCTAGCAGGTTGTTTGGCACACAGTAGATTTGCAATTATGTATATAAGAAGCAAGTACATTAAAGAATGAATGAGTAGATTGTGTGGGAGTCTTCAAAAAGTAAAAATAGTTATATACTTTTGGTACCATATAGGAGGACTGAAGTTTTGAGTGAGGAAGAATCACTGTCTTGAGCTCTCTTTAGGACTTGGTTGATTATCCTCCTGGGAATGAATATAAATGCAAAATTAATTCCAAATGAATTTAAGAAGTGTCTTTAAATGAAGGTCTGCCATTCCTCTTTATTACAGTGCTCAAAGTCAAAATACAATTGCGATCTAGACAAGTAAGTCAATTAAACATTGAAAAAAATAGAACCATTTTGGTTTGGAGCAGCCACTTTTTCCTGGGTCACCTTTCTCCATAGAAACCTATGTAAATTCCAAGAAGCAAAATGTGCCCCTCAAATATACTTTTTATTAAAAGTTGGATTCAATTCATGAAAATATCTGAATGAATTCATGGCATACATTCACAGCAACTGAGAATATTATTATGGTCACTTTGAGACTAAGAAGAACTTGAGTTGTTTCTGGAACTTAAAGAATAGAAACTAGAGGTTAAGTAACCTCAGATAATGACCCTTGGATGAAGGATTTTATTGTTAGTGTTTCAGGGAACAGAGCCAGACAGCAGACGAAGATTGGTCTTGGTCTTGAGGGCAAGCCGCAACTAAAATGCAGCCTTAGCAAAGAAGAGAGAAATGACAGAGCCAGTAGCTCACTTCCTTCACGTGGGCATTCATCAGCAGGAGAAAATGGGTATGTTTTTCATAAGACTATATGAAAAGCAAGCCTTTTCTCTCTACAGTAATTTTTCACAAAGAATAAAAGTTCCCAAAACACCAACAATCTTACTAATGCAAATAATAACTCCTTCCTACTAAACTGCTAAAAATGCACTAACCAACCAACAAACTAAGTTTTATTATTATGTCTATGCTCTGATTTTTAACCTAAATAGCTATGCTAGCTATTCTCTAAGTTTTAGTGGCACTTTCTTTTCCTTCTTTCTACATGGAATATACTCACTTTTGCAGTCCATCTTATAGATTTATGTGTTCTCTCAGGATCTTATTCATCTTTGTCTTTCTCACCTTGCTCCCAAAGCCTTGAACAGAGTTGGTATCAAATACATGTTTGCTGAATAAAGAATGTCTAAAAGGAGAGGGGTGCATAAGACAGGGCTAGGGAAATGGTTAAAGAATACTTAAGACCATGTTTGAATATTATTTTTGCACTTTCAGAGATAAAATAGAATCATAGAAAAGTTGAACTTCAAGAGAGTATAGAAATCATTTTGTTCAGCCTTATCATTGTAGCTGTAAAAACAGGAATCTCAGGTAATTTGATCTAATTTAAAAGAACAAGTTAGTGGGGAAAAGATTCCAATACTGGACTCTTTTTTCCCAATGTATTACCCTTTTCATTTAATCAAATCTGTAGTTTAGAAATAGTATCACATTTGTCCTCATGTTGAAGCAGAGAATATTGAAGTTTGTGTACATAATGAGATTCTCAAACTTGAGGTGCATTCAAAACGCCAGAAGGCTTGTTAAAACACAGACTTCTGGGACCCACCTTCAGAGTCTGACTTGGGGTGGATCCACAAATCTGCATTTCTGTCCTGTTCTCAGATCTTACAGACACATCTAGGAACTACCTAGAGTATGATTTTGTGTTGGTAATGGGGAGAAGAAGAGCTGTCACCTAGATGGAAAAAGAGAACTGGAAAAAAGAAATGGAAACGTTTCTTGTTTCTCTCTTTTTAAGCCCTTAAGCCCCTCCAGAGGTGGAGTGACTTATCTAAGGGGTAAATGTGGGAAGGTGGGTTTGGCAGGACTCTTCCTCTCAGGGTGGTTGGATCACAGAGTATGAGGTTATTCCATTGTTCTTGCAGGAGCCCTGCTGCTTCTAGGAACTGTTTGCTAGGATTGACATGGCTGAATGGGAAAGTCAGCTTTGTTCACGTATTAATGAGCCATATTGGCTAAAATAAGTAGCACACACCCTATTGCTTCACCTCTCAAGAGTAAGGATAATGTTTTGATCTCTGTATTGACTCTTGGTTTTATTTCTTAATAAAACAGAATTAAGAAGGCAAAGAGAGTTTAATTTATTTGGGGCCTCCTCAGGTGATCCCTTCCCTTTGATGCAGAGAAATGTGTTATAAATAGCTCAAGTATGTCAGGCAATTACAGTCACTTATGTATTCTCTTAAAACTTTTTAAGTAACTTGATGAACATCTTAACAGCAGTTTCAAGATATTTAATCATGCCCCAGCAATCCTAGATTTTCAATTTCATATTCTATTAAAGAAAGAATCTGAGGTCTTATTGTCTAGAAGTACTTGAGCTCTCTTCCTGGAATAAATCATTGTAATCTGTAGTCCAACTTTTACTTGCCAAATAGAAGAAGAGTTATGGATATCTTATATTATTTGGTATAAGTCAAACTTGGAGTACAGTACTTCTTTTTTATATCCTGTAATGCAAATAACCTGCATAAATTTCTATTTGGAAATTTTTTCCAGATGTACATTTTATTAATATTTAAAAATAAATGAAACAAAAATACATGAGCGCATTCTTATTATGAAAAGAAAGTACACCAGAAAGAAAGTGTTACTCTTTCTGAATCCATTCTCCTTTCTAGAGGCAAAACTGTTACAAGTTTGATGGGAATCTTTCCAAATGTGTTATATGTTTAGATGCATAATTTTATTTTATATTCTTATTTAAATGATGATGCATATATTGCTTTGCTTCTGGACTTTTAAATTTTTATTTAATATAATATTTAATACACAAATATGTAATACAAAATAATGCATTCAAATATTTGTATAAGTTATGGAGCATAATAATAAAACACTTATAGAAGAGTCACATCTGAAGAATTAGAATATTATCAGTACCAGTGAAGCTACTTGTATATAATACTCTCATCTTCTTACTAGTAACCCCTCCTCCCCCAGTTAGTTACCATCCTGAATTTTGTGTTCTTTTTTCTCCTGGGTTTGAAAATAATTTTTACCACATATGTTCACATCCCTAAATATGCTGTTTAGTTCTGAAGTTTGTAAAAGTGGTGTCATAGCATAAAAAGACTTCTGCAAACTTATTCTTGATACTCAACATTCTATGATTTGTTCATACTGTTGCACATAGTTATGTTTTATTCATTTTTACTGATATATCTACTGAAGGTTATGTCCTATTGAACAGTATGTAGGTTGTTAATAGTTTTGACTTATAATGAACCATGCCACCATGAATATTCATGTATGTTTCTGGTTCACCTGTGAATGAGTTTATTTAGGATATAAATTAGGAGTGCAATTTCTGGCTGTGGGGAATATGTATCTTCAGCTTTACAAAACAATGCTGAGCTATTTTCCAAAGCAATTATACCAATTTATAGTCATATGAATATTGGATAAACATTCCCAGTGCTCCACATCCTTGTCAATGCTTGATATGTCAGTAACCATTCTGTTGTAAATCAAGTTTCTAGGATCACTATTCTGTTTGTTCCACTAATCGTTTCTCTTTCTGTAAACCCCAACCATCTCTCTTAGTTGCTATTGCCTTGTAGTAAGCCTTGGTAAACGTGGGGCAGTTTCACCTGTCTTGATTTTCTTTTTCAAGGCATCTTGATTCTATCTGTGTTTTTGCTCTTTTACATACAATTTAGAATCAGCTTGTAAAATTCCTCAAATATCCTTTCCGGATACTCTTAGATGTTATTTTGAATCCAAGATCAGTTAAGGGAGAATTGATATCTTTAAATACTTGAAGTTTCCGTCTATAAACGCCATATTTCTCTGTACAATATAATGTTCTGATTCCTCTTCCCCAAACTAGATTTCAAGATGCAATGTACAAATTTGTATGCAATCAAACACTATTCTCTTGATTCCAAAAATTCTTATTCTTTTGCTATAAATGACTAACCCAGCGATTATTACAAACATGATGACCAGCTAATACCTGAATGGGTATCAGTGCCATGTTACCCATGGAACAGAAAACAGCTTGTCCTTGCAAATAAGTTACTGCTTACAGCAATAGTGGGGGGAGGGTGGCCAGCTAGGAAAAGAAAGAACAGAGCTGAGGTCTTAGAAAGAATCATGGTATTCTGCTTGTCCTCAGATAGCCCAGAAAACTAAGAATGAGGGAGCAAAACATCTGAAGTAATGACAAAATCTAATTTAAGACAGGGAGCAACAGAGTTGTGAGAATATGGAACCTTGCTGTCTTGGAGCTGAGTAGAATTCCTTATTGTTATTTTCAATGTGAAAATTGAGGATTTAAAGATGTCAGAATTATGCAGGTCAGTCATTAGGCTACCTCAATATCACACCTTAACATCCTGACATATGCCTTGGCTAACTAACAGCATGTACTTGTCCTAAAAGTATAGATATGAGCTTCCAGATGAACCGGTGGATAAAATGCCAGTGACTGTCAATGTGATTTCCCCTTGCCCTTCACCTTCACAGCACTAGATGTGTCTGACCTACTTTATATGTTTTATGTAACTTTGAAATTTTTCACTCACTTAAAAATACAAAGAAAGTAAAATGTATATGCTAAATTATTACAATGATTTCTTTTCAGTTTTAAAGACTCAGAAACAGAAGCCTTTCTAGTATTCTCTTCATCAAATCTCGAACAACATTATTGAATGTTCTGCTCCCAACGAGTATGATTCAGGAAGACCATTTCTGCATTACTTACACTGGCCCCTGGATCTTATGATTTCCTTCTCAAGACTTATTTTTTTATGTGCATAAAATGTGACTACATACAACATACACACACACACACACACACACACACACACACACACCCAATTTGGCCCTGGCCCTTCATCATGTATTGATTGTATGACTAGCATGCATTTTACTGATGACTTCAGTATGACAGTTTACCACCTTATTTTTCTGTTTCGTGACCCAGTGTTTGGCCCGATGGTTTTGTTTAAGGTCAGTCAAGCCATGCCAAATGTTCTATTATTGAAGTTCTGGAAAGCATAAATAGTCCATTATCTTTGGTTTGAAATAGAAGTTACAGAACAGAGAAAATAGTCTATTTTGGCTTGAAGAGCATAGTATAAAAAAGCACTGAAGTGTTGTTTCAAAAATAGGTGACATATCTACAACATAAAGCAAACCTAGTCTCCAGTGTGTTTTCTAGTGACTGTAATGAATAGCAATACTTGATTCCTAGCAATATTAACAATAGCAGTGCTAGAAGCAGTGTAAGTTTACTTTTGCACATATTATCTCCCCATGGTGAGGTTCAGTAAAGAAAGACATTCTTTGTAATTTCTTACAAAAAACGTAAAATGTTAAGCAAGAAGAAAAGCCACCCAGTGTGTACTAATAGCTGTCTTCTTTCCATAAACATATAGTTTTAAATAAGCTTCTAAGATCATAGAACATATGCATATAAGCATCATTTTTAAAAGAATTAATTCAGTGAGAATTCTTCAGAGATGTACCATTAAAATGGGATAGTGATAGTTGTTTTGGACAAATCGAGAAAGAATTAAGACTTCTTGATCTTCATTTTACTCTCTTAGTGAATATATGATCCAATATAGTTTGAAGAGAAGCAGAATTGACCTAATATTTGTTAAATATTGAATATCTGTTGGGGATTATGCTGGATAGATAGTATTACAAAGAGAGAAAGTAATATGGTATTGTGTCAAATGTGATACACATATAGTCACACTGATAGACAGAGGGGGAGAGCCTGAGGAAACTGCAGTCTTAAAGGAAGGAGAAGTAATGAGAGGGTCACTGAAAGGGAGGTAGACAAATGATGTGTGGAGAGAGGAAGTCTGGGGAGAAGAGTGTAAATATATAACAGATCATGTTGCCTCTGACAAATATGGAAACATCCGTTAAGCTGGAGCACGGGTCCCGTAGGAGAGCAATTAGAGATGGAGGAGAAAGATGTTTTAAGAATAGGCTCCAGGGGTGTCTGGGTGGCTCAGTGAGTTAAGCATCCCACTCTTGATCTCTGCTCAGGTCTTGATCTTAGGTTTGTGGGTTCAGCATGGAGCCTACTTAAAAAAAAAAAAAAACAAAAAAAAGGGCTCCAGAAGAAAATCCTGATATCCAGGCTCTGAAATTTGAGTGATTTAATCAGCCAAAAGACAAGAATGATTTTGTTTGTTTACTTGTTTTTCTTTTGAGAGTTTCTGATACACCCAAGGGAAAACTAATCAATAACATTTACAACTCAACCTTCTGCTGTTCCTTTCCAGCTTACTGGCTCTCTGGAAAAGTTTCTCAGGTGGATACTTTTCAGACCTGGAGCATCTTGCTAAGATCATTCCTGTCTTTTGGGAGACTTCCTTTGACTCACTAGGTTTGAGGCACTGACCTATCCCTATAATATTTAATATTTAATATAATAATTAAAAATAAGGAAGATATTCCCTTATTTTTATCCCTTTCTGCCTGGTTAATATACTCTCAAATTCTGCATCTGAAGTCCATCATAAACCTTCCATAAAAGTTTAAGAAGTATTTGCTAAAGAAAACTGAAGAGAGAGTGGAGAGAGAATTCTATAAATATTATCTAGACATGTAAAGTTTTCTATTTTTAGAATTATTTCCTTGCCTTTGTGTTTTCTTAAGAGTACTTTCGCAAATTAAAGGCATTGGTCTGTTTTAGTTCATTGTTAGATCATATCACACACTTCACTTTAGTTCCTTTAGGGTATTCCTATTTTATTAGCATGCTATTATTATTCCTTGAGGATTTAAATTATGATCTGCCCTACAGTATCCCCTTTGCATTATATCACAAATGTTATTTGTAAATGCAAGAGCTTAATAAGAAGGCCTTACAGGAAAGTACTAACAGGCCAAAAATTCTTATTTTTCAGTGGATTTTATTAACTACAAATTTGTCAGTCACAAATACTCATTCACATAAATACAGGTACACGTGCTCCCATGAGGGTACATTCTAGTTATTATTTTGGGCCCCGGTGGCTATTCTGAGTTCTGCAGCCAAGTGAGAATATTGCAAGAGGTAAGCGAGCAAAGAGAAAGCAGGAAGGAGAGAAAGGCAGTGAAAGAAGATAAGAAGGATTAATATGTTAACCAGGGAAGACAACAAGATATTTGTGAAACAGAAGAGACGGAGGTAGAGAGGAGTCATAGAGGCAGATGTATGGATGTGGGTGGAAAGATGGGCATGGCATGTCTGGGCATAAGTAAGTCAGATTCTGAAATACTTGCTTTCTTATCGTACCCTGCTCTCTCGTGGGACATACCAGTTTTCATGCTTCGTTGCTTGGCTTCCTGCATTTTTCTAAATTTTGTTGCTGGAACCACTTACTGTCTGCCTGTGCTGTGGTGTGAACTGCGGTTTATATCCTGGGATTCTTATTCTGGCTTTATGAAAACTACTCAGTTGATCACTTCTTAATAGTAATGGCTGGAAATCTGAATATCAGTCTGTTGTTTAGTTTTTAACACAACAGTGTAAAAATGTACATGCTCTGCATTTTATACTAATTGGTTTAAAAATAATCCGCATTCCAATCAGATTCTTAGATTTTAAAAACTTGCAGATCTTAAGAAATTATTTTTTTTACAATGTGTGTTTTAATTGATTTTTGTAGTTTATTTTATTTTATTTAAAAAATTTTTTTTTAACATTTTATTTATTTATTTGAGAGAGAGAGAATGAGAGACAGAGAGCATGAGAGGGAGGCGGGTCAGAGGGAGAAGCAGACTCCCTGCCGAGCAGGGAGCCCGATGCGGGACTCGATCCCGGGACTCCAGGATCGTGACCTGAGCCGAAGGCAGTCGCTTAACCGACTGAGCCACCCAGGCACCCAGATTTTTGTAGTTTAATATTAAGGACTATAGAATCATAGACTAGCCATTGGAATCATGTATTCACATAAGTGACATAATTTGTCGGTAGATTCTCAGTTTGAATTCTGGAATCAGGTTTTTATATTTACTAGCCATGAGATCTTCTTGAATAATTTAGCCTCTCTGATCCTTACTTTCCTCATGTGTTGGAAAGAAATCTCAACAGTACCTACTTCAGAGAGTGGAGGTATTGAATACATGAGACCCAAGGTGAAGCTAAGCTTGTTCCCTCTTGAAACATTTGTGTATATGGTTCCTTCTACCTGGCCATTAGTCTCCCCAGGTCTTTTCATGGCTCTATCCTTTATTTCATTCTGGTCTCTTGTCACTGAACATTCATTCTGGAAGAGGATCCTTTTTCTTCCCTTGTACTTGTCTTGCTTTGTCCTTTTTTCCCCCCTTCTACACCTGAGTTATATAATATACCTGCTGCTTCTTCCACTGTAGAGAATTTGTCTAATTTGTTTATCATTATATTCTTGATACATAGGTGTTACAACAAATATTTATTAATGACTGAGTAAATTAATATAATTTACATAAAACACTTACCGAATGAGACTACCATTAATTTTAACCATTAAAGTTAAGTGCTAACATGATAAATATGAATTCTTGCATTCTGTTTGTGTTAAAATATATATTAGGTAAATTTTAGTTTGGCCCTGAGATGATAAAGTTACAAAGTATTTTTTTTTGTAAGTCATCGTCAATACAATTCTTAAATTGTACTCTAGATGTTTAATCAGCTTTTTGGTATTTGAGGACATTCAGAAACATGAATGACTGGCTTTTCTTAGGTTTTATATTCTAGAATGTATATTTTTGTTAAAAAATAAACAACTAGGGATGCCTGGGTGGCTCAGTCGGTTAAGTGTCTGCCTTCAGCTCAGGGTCCTGGGATCGAGTCCCATACCGGGTTCCCTGCTCAGCGGGGAGCCTCTTTCTCTCTCTCCCTCTGCCTGCCACTCCCCCTGCTTGTGCTCCCTCTCTCTCTCAAATAAATAAATAAAATCTTTTAAAAAAATAAACAACTAAAAACTCTTCTTCTGTGAAATATATATAAGGAAATGGTGTGAAAACATTAATTTTTGAAGACTGTGATTAAAAACATGAATCAGAATCTACTCTTTTCTATGAGTACTATATATACAAATACAAATAAATATAAATATAATATATAAATACACATATATAATATATAAAATATAACTACAAATAGAATATGTATGCAAATATATATAAATATAAATACATAATATACAAAGTATATTCTATACTCTTTATATATACAAAATATATTATCAAAATTATGAAAGAAATTCATCTACCCAAATTGGTAGCTAAATAATGAACACAGAATCTGGATTTTCCCCCTTTTTCCAGAGGAGAGGTTCATTATTATTATTGAGATTTCATTAAATAACTGCTAAGATCTGTATTACACATTAATTGACATATAACATACAAAATATATTTCCATTGTTTAAAATACAAACTATTTTAGAAATAATTTATTGTTTATTTAATACACAATAAAAATTACAGTGCATTAAATGAACTACCCTATAATTAGAAAGGAGTATCACAAGTTACCTAAACCAGTGATATTTGTGAGAAGATGCTTCTTTCAAATGAAAACTTGGCTTCACCTGCTGTTCTAATCTGTGTATTGAGTACAGCATCAATCATCAGCTGTTTCTCTTCTTATTCATTTAACCTGCCTTGATATATGGTTGTGTGTGTTTTTGTGGGGAGTAAGGCTAGTGTGGGGTTGTTGTACATTCTACCTAAATTTCCTGTTTTAAAGGTAGAGAAATGTCAACACTAATTCTCTTTTCATTTTTGGTATTTAATTTCAATATTTTTGTGTATAACAGTAAAAAGAAAAACTAAAGAATAAAACAGTTAATTCACTTTTCTAAAATAATACAGAATTTTATGCAAAATCTACCATTTTATTATTGATAAATAAGATTTTCTTTTAAGTAACTTTTTTTCTGATTAAAAGCCAATATAAATTTATTATTGAAAAATTGAAAACTAGAGAGTATGAAGAAAAAAATAGCAATGACCCATGATCCTTATATCCACAGATAATATTTATTTAAAACTTCAATGAACACATGTATGCAAATATTAAGTGAAGACTTGGTTATTCCTTTTTATTTTAATTTCTTTAGATTTTCTTTAGCTACCTGTTTTGTTATGCTTTTGTGTTTATTTTGTTCACGTTGTTTCTTTGACTGTATCTACTTTACTATGAACAATTACTCTGCTTACCTGAAAAAGAAAAAGAAAAAGTCAACAGTTGTAATCATTTTACTACTTGGTTGAAAAGATTTGAAATGAGTTTTTATCGTTCTTTGAATTAGAAAATTACCTACTTGTAAAGAATTTGAAGAGAGTTTTTATCTTACTAAATTTAAGTATACATGTATTTGTAAAATTATAGGCTTTAGAAAATTTAAGCTTATGCTTTGATTTATAAGAGTGAACTTTGAGTCATTACATGCACACAAAGTTAGAATAATTCCTCCAAATTTCTGGGATGGTACAATTATAATACAGTGGAAATAAAATATATCCTTTGCTCATCAAGTAGAATTATGTGTAATATGTGTCATCCTGAGACCCCATGTGAGAGAGGAGGCTTTGATTATTAAGTACCAGCGGTTTTTCAAAGGTGGATTTAGCCTTGGCAAACTTCAAGAACGGTATTATTTCTGGAGTCATCATGCACTTGGTGATTTCCTTCAAAAATTCCATTATGAGCAAGGATACATCATTCCCTAGTCTTCTGTAGTATTCAGTCATCCATGAGGCTTCTCACAATTTCTCAGGCAATAGCTCTGGCTTGATGACTGTCATTTTTGTATGGTGTTGCCAAACATTTAATTGATTTTTCAAAATAACACATTTTCACCTTCATATTTCAGTGGCCTGAGTGGAAAAGGGCTGTCCATAAGAAATTTTAAGGCTGAAAGTCAGCAAAGTAATTTAATGCTGGAGTTGAAAGTATGGGGTCATAGTCGTGTGCTTTATTTTTACCACTTTAAACTTGCCAAAACTATTTTATAAGTGGCACTTGTTCTGACTTAATTAAGAAATTTAAAAGGTGGATGGAATTTAGGAGAACTGATTAGATAAAGGTTTAATAAAGGTTTGTACAGTCCACTTCCAATTCCTGGCTCATTGTACTTTTTTCCTCTCTCTCTCATTTAAAAACAAATTTTAAAAAATGTTTTTTTGGGGGTAGAGGGAGACAGAGAAAGAGAATCTCAAGCAGGCTCCATGCCCAGCACAGAGCCCGAGGCAGGGCTCAATCTCATGACCTTGAGATTATAACCTGAGTGGAAATCAAGAGTTGGACGCTTAACCGACTGAGCCACCCAGGGGCCCCTCCCCTTCTTCTCTTAGACTTCTTTCTTATAAATTGTATGTTCCACAATTTGGTGGACATTGCTTCAGCTAGTTGTTATTATAGGGAAAAAAGCTAGTAAAAAGAGAATATAAAATGCTAAGATATGAACCAATGATAGCTGATAGTATTAAATTCTTCACCTCCTTTACCCTCAGCGTTTATTATATATTCTTAAGATATTAACCCATTTAATTCTAAAAAGTTTTGAGGTGACTGAGAATGATCAAAGATCAAAATCCTTTCCTCAATGCACTATTTAGTGAAAAAATTAGGTTTTGAATGGAAGGGAACTTATGTCTCATAAGGACAGTCAAGAGTCTCATGGAAAAGGAAGGCCCACTAACAAACAGTCCAGAGATGGAGAAAGAAGAAAGAGATTAATATTTTGAAGATCTCATAATAAAACACCATGGCTTGTTTTCTGTGATTAAATGATATAATACAGATGCCTCCAAGCCATTGAATCATCTAAGGCCACATTAGTAAAATGAGTATTTTGGCTTTGTTCCATCTCACAAAATGTGATCCCAGTCCTGTCTCAAGTATTTCCACAGATATTTGAAAAGGCTTACATCATCATCAACATCATCATCATCATTATTTTATCATAAATGTCTTCATAGCTGATATCCAAATATATATTTCTTTTCAGCATTACACTTTATGGTGGTGTGCTGTATGTACATCTGCTTCCCTTATCTTGATTTGCCAATTTACCACATGTAGTATGTGTAGCAGAAATTTACAAGATTTATTACAGGTTTGGCAGAAGTAGAGAGTAATTGCATCATACATAAGGAGACAACTTGATATTTGGTATCAGATGCCATTCTTAGAATTGCATTAGTTGTTTCCTTCTCAAGAGAGGGTCTAATGGCAGTGTCCCTCTGATGATACCTTGCTGGGTGGAGTCACTGCTTTCTGCCAATCATTTTTTCCCCTCCTCTTACAGTGTCTCTTACGCTTCCAATGAACAAACCCTCATCGCAATAACTTTGCAATTCATCATACTGTGCCTTTATCTTCATTTTTATATTTTTAGACAGTGGGTGAGGGAAGAGTTTTACCTTTTACATTGAAAGAGAATCACCTTGATAACTTACTAGACTTTACTACACTAAAACTCTCCTGAATTCTATTTCTTCTTTAGATGGTATTTTTGGTTATGATTAATGTTTGTTTTGAAAATAATTGTTTCCCTCCAGCTACATCAACTTTTCAAGTTAAGAGGTCACATAAATATTTGACTTCCTTTGGCTCTGAAATTTGTTTACCTTTGAGTAAGGTTTTCCAAAGTAATTCTGCTTGCAAACTGTGTTTCTAAAGATCTGTATATGGGCTGAACTGTGTTCCCTGAAAATTCATATGTTGAAGCCTGAACCTACAGTATCTCAAAATGTGACTATGTTTGGAGATAGGGCCTTTAAAGAGGGATTAAGTTAAAATGAGGCTATTAGGGTGGTCCCTACTCCAATCTGACTGGCGTCCTTATAGGAAAGGGAAATGTGGACATGCAGAGATAACAGGGATGTGAGCACAGAGAAAAGGCCACGTGAGGACACAGAGAGAAAGGGTCATCTGGAAGACCAGGAGAGAGATCTCAGGAGAACCGCAATCTGCCAACACCTTGATCTTGGACTTCTAGCCTCCAGAACTGTACATTTCTGTGGTTAAACCACCCACTCCGTGGCATTTGTTGTGGCAGCAGTAGAAAACTAATATAATCTGATAGCTACTATTTTTTAAACCTTGCCAGAACAGTTAAAAAGTAGTAATTATGCATTGAAAGAGAGAATCCAAATCCAGTGTATTTAATTACACAAGTTTCTTTGGAAGTGTGGAAGATGGTTTTCCAAATACTACCTGGATAATTATTATCCCAATTTATATGTTCTAGGGAAAAGAAATACATGGTAGTGAAGATAGAAGATAAGTATAAAATATACTAAAAATACCCAGATAGTCCCTCATAACTGCATCTAAGCTGGACTAGCGTAAGATCATAGCATTACCCTTTGGCTATTTTAATTATGAAATATGTTCTGTTTTTGAAATCTACATTTTAAGTGCTTAGGTTTTTTTTCTTCATGAATATGACAAGTGAAGAGTTCAAATATACTTAAATATATTTGGTATTAAATCTTCAAATAAATGTTTTCTAATATAATTAGCAGTGAAGACTGTTCTTTACATTTGTAAGGGAAAACATGTTTGATTCAGCATTGCAATTTCAACTGTGCTCTACTTTAATATATCATCAATATTTATTTAAAAATTCAGAAGAAAATGAAATATTTCAAATATTTTCTCATAGTGGTCTTTGGATTTTTTTTTTCCTGTTTGGACAACTAGAACTTTTGAGAATGGATAGAATGAAGAAGAAATGGTGTGATGAATGTTGAAAGCTTCTTATGTTATCCAACAACCTCATTTAAATAAATGATCTTAATGACTATAGGTAGTTGTTTAAATTGAAAATCAAAGATATATAAATGGATAAATAAGACAAAAAGGCAAACCCTTTTACTTAATATTTTCTCCATAAAGAGCTCCAGAAAGAAGTAGACTTATCCTGATTTATTTTTCAATTTCTGAAGTGATCTTTGGAAAAAACATCAGTTCCTTGACCTCATATATGATTCATTTGGGAAGTTTAGGAATTTCTAAGTTCTTTTTTCAATGAGGAGGGTAGAGCAAATTTCACACACACATGCACTTATACAGTTCTAACAAAATGTAATTTTTGACTTTCAAATTCTGACTGGTAATGGCAGTTTTCAAGAAATTAAGAAATCTAGATTGGGAAGTCTTTCCTTGAAGCAATAACTTATAAAACCTTAGAAACTGCCTGAAGGAACAAGTGTGGGTTTCATATGTCCTCAGAGATGGCCTTAGAAATCTTGACTTTGTTTTTCTCTAGAATTCATGTCCCAGAATCAGTCATAGTCATGAATAACACTTGGCATAGGATTTGTCCTCATGTTCTCATTCAGTTTCCTTATCTAGAATTTTCTTTCCTTCCCATATATTCCAGGTAAACAACATATTCCTCAGTCACCATGAGAATTTTCCGATCCATAAAATCCGTGGTACATTCCACCCTGCTGCCAGTTTTCTGTTCTGATTCATCTGTTTACTCAGCTCATCAGGGCTCTGCTTCATGCCCGTTTCAGGTACTGGCTTTGCTCTGGTTAGTTAATCCACCTCCCAAGCGACCACCATTTTCCATTCAATTTTTGTTCTCTGAATATAATCTAAATGATTATAGCTCTTGCAGCAGCTATAAAGAAGACTCACTCTTTCATCTCTAAAAAGGAACTTAGAAGGTCAGAGGACAGCAAATGGATACCACCAAATAAGTGTCCTTATTGCATTGAGAGGACTAGTTGGGGGTATGTATTTACATATATTCTTCAATAAGAATTCCACAAGTCATGTATTATTACTTCATTCAGAGTTAATATGAAAAAAATGGGTCACAGAGAAGTTAAGTAACTTGTTCAAACTTACAAAACCAGTATCTTACAAAAGAAGATTCAAATGTAACTCTTTCATCCAAAAGCCCATGTTTTTTCCATGCTGCCATGCTGTGTCTTGAACCAGTTATTTTTATTTACTTGGCTGACCATCTACCTTAAACAATGAAACTTTATATTCCTCTTCATATCTTTCCCATTCATTCCACTGCCATGAATTCTTGAAAGTTTAATAAATGAGATCTGCTAGTTAGCATTTATTTTTTAAGTGGAATGGAAATTTTCATGGCCAAGTTTCTTAACCATGGAGGAAAAAAAAAGCCCTTTTTATGTGCAGCTCCTGGCCTGATGAGTAATCACAGCACACCTGTCAACATTATGAAAACATTCTTTTTAAAGTTGTGATATTTTTAAAAGATAATCATAAAAAGAATCAGTCTTTTTAAACTTCATGGGGTGATACCTCATTGCCATGACTCAGCAGGTAGCCTTATGACTCCCTAGACATAAGATAGTTTTGAAATGATTGCATCAGCTCTTCAAATTCAGAATCTTCTATAGAAATTATTTAAAGGGTTTTATTTATATTATTAAATAGATTTGAGAGGTCAGATTTGGCCTGAAATAAAATCCTACAGTAGATGATATTTGTTTAGCCAATTGTATTATATTTTTCCATGAACTTTTCATCAATTATCCTTTTTTGCATACCTTTCTGAGTTTCTCCTATAATAGGAAAGTGAGGGATGGATTAATTTATATTAAGGTGAGCATAACTAACCAAATGATACCCTCAAAAATTTATTTTTTTAAACCCAAGTAATGAATCCTCTCTGGTAAAAATATCAGTACTAGAGATTGTTATTACTCCCACGGTGCCTTCCTGGCTTCCTTACCCTCGTCCTGTGTAAGTGATTATTTTTTTCTGTCTGCAGTAGTAAAGATGTAGTGGAAAGCTTTACCTGATGACATAGAGCCCTTTTTCACTCATAGTCATTGCTACTCTAAAGACTGGAAGTTCAAATTTTCATATGCAACTTGGTTCAAATTAAACACTGGTCTAGCCAAAACTAAATTATGGTTTACTGTAGAGTACTGTTTATGAAATTCTATAAAAATGATGGCTGACTGGGCGCCTGGGTGGCTCAGTTGGTTAAGCGACTGCCTTCGGCTCAGGTCATGATCCTGGAGTCCCAGGATCGAGTCCCGCATCGGGCTCCCTGCTCAGTGGGAAGTCTGCTTCTCTCTCTGACCCTCCTCCCTCTCATGCTCTCTGTCTCTCATTCTCTCTCTCTCAAATAAATAAATAAAATCTTTAAAAAAAAATGATGGCTGATTGTTTTGTATCATTTTATTTATTTAAAAATTTTTTTTGAGAGAGGGAGAGAGAGCACTAGCTGGGAGGGGCAGAGGAAGAGAGAGAATCTTAAGCAGGCTCCACACCCAGCATGGAGCCCAACACAGGGCTTGATTTCAAGACCCTGAGATCACAACCCAGGCTGAAATCAAGAGTCGGACGCTTAACCCACTAAGCCCCCTAGGCGCCCCTGTTTTGTATCTTTTTAAAATGTAGTATTATATAAATTGTTGAAGGACCCTGAGTTAGTTATATTGCCTTATTCAAATTTTCTGTTTCATATTTTACATTTCTATCATTATTTAATTACACATACTCTTATTGAGAACCATTGAGAGTCACGAGTCTATTGTGAAGTGATGAGAAGGAGATATGGCCAATAATTAATTTTTTTTCCGAGAGTTAGATTCCATGCACTGGTAAAAGTAATGCTGAAGTTGACATCTTCAGGCTCAAATACTATTAAGAGAAAACTGTTCAATATCCAAGTAGGGCATGGGAATTTCTCTTCCTATTGTACTTTTGTTTGTCTCAGCCCAATAGTAAAGATGACCTTCTGTAGTAACCTTTAATCTTCTCTGTGATTCCCATCCCGCAACTAGCCCTATTCTTTCTTCTCTTTTCTATCAAACACCTTTTATCCTATACTCTAAGGTTCCTAGCACACTGGACTTGTCTCTCAGATTCCCAACTGTTTCTCCATCTGCTTCATACCCTCCCATGCTTTTAAATAACATGAAGTTTTTTATTATAAAATTAATATATGGTTAGTGTAGGTTTCATGTTATTTCCTGAAAAATAATACTCAACTATTTAGAAGTACCATTATTTATTTAAAAATTTTTATCAAATTTTTAGATTTTCCCCCCAAATTATGAATACTCCAGGAAGGAAATATGTGTCTGTAAATTTTGAATATGCATCTTAAAAGTAACTTAGGTTAATTTATTATAAATGAAATTAATGGCTCAAGGATAAGGCTATCTCTATGTTTAAAAGCTCCTGATACCTATGTATCTCAGTGCAGAAAGGTTACTACAATAAACATTCCTACTCTTGTCATGTATATCATTGTCTTTCCTATCACATCATTATTTGTCAAATTTGTGCCAGTTTGGCAAGTAAAATTATTATCAACTTTCATTGCTTTAGTTGTTACAGATGTTGAATGATTTTTTCAAGTGGTTATTGTCCTATTGATTCAGTTTTGGTAATTTGTTTTCTTTATTTTTATAGTTGCATTTGTGTTTTTCCTAAATTTGTATACATTAAGATTATACTTTTAAGTCTGTATACTTATGCTTTTGCTGCAAACTTTCCCAGTCTGTTTTTGTCTTTTAATATTGTTTATAGTTTAATTTTTATAAACTTTATTTACAAGGTAAATATGAATTCTATTAGTTTTTCTTTTGTGATTTCTCCATTAACAAGATCAGTTTTAAAGCAAAAAATTTTATAAGCAAATCCTTACTGAGGTTTCATATTTATATACTTGGGCCATGCTTCAAATCTCTGACATTGGGAAAGAGGAGAAAGGGACTTTAAAGAGAAAGATTTTTCTTTGTAAGATTGAAATAATAGCAACAACAACAAAACACAGTACAGATCACACTAGGCTAAAATGTTTAGTAACACACAAGGGTGATATTTATTATCTTTTCTGTCTCATTTAAGAAAACACTACTTTCCTTAACCAATATGCAGAGTCCCAGTTGTAGTAAAAATTGCCACAGACACAGAGAAAAGCATGGTCTTGATTTCCTGTTTGTCTCCATCTATATATTTTTCTTTTTGTCCTCAGACTTCTTTCTGAAAATGTATTCATCATTGCTTTAATTCCAAGGATTCTGTTGAAGTCCTCCAGTTGATGACTTTCATATTATCTTTCTTTTTAATCTATGAGTCATAAAGCCTTTTTTTTTTTAAGATTTTATTTATTCATTTGAGAGAGCAAGAGCACAAGCAGGGGGAGAGACAGGGAGAGAGGAAGAAGGAGGCAGGCTCCCCACTGAGCAGAGAGCCCAATGTGGGACTGGATCCCAGGACCCTGGGATCATGACCTGAGCTGAAGGCAGACGCTTAACCATCTGAGCCACCCAGGCACCCATCTAAAGCCTTTTTAGAGCCCACTAATCAGAATGGTTCTTTCATCTCCTTTAATTTTTGTAGGCAGATCATCTTTAAGATTCTTCCCAACCATCAGGACCTGCCGTGCTAACCTCCACTTAAATCATTCCAGTTACTGAAGAAACTTAGTAGAAGCAAGAAATGTTGTCCAGTTTGGCTGTTTTTATAGAAATACTTCAAAAATAAAAATAAATAGCATTTATTGCCAATTTGTATAATTATTTAATCCTAAATCCTACATTCTCATCTAACTTTCCCTTATCTGTCCATTCTATTCCTGAGCCTCTTCTTTTTCATTAATATCACACCTAGGTCTGAATGATGAGGCCTAAGGAAGGTACACAGGGCAAGGATATTGTAAGAAATAAAAAATAATGGCAATGTTATATGTAAGATGTTCCCAGGCCAACATTAAAATCAGCAAAAAATCCTGTCTCCCTTAGTAAACTTACATGAGTGAATAAATTCCTAGAAAGCCTCAAATTATTAAAGCTAACTCAAAAAATAGAAAATTGGAATAGGCCTATAACAATTAAAGGAATTGAAATAGGAATTAAAAATGTCCACACAAAGAAAAATATAGGACCAGATGCTTTTATGAGTAATGTCAAAATTTTAAAGAACAAATATCACCAATACTTTGGAAACTCATAAGTTAGAGGAGAGTGAATACTTATCTACTTATGTATGAGACCAATATTACCTTGATACCACAAACATGTCTCAAGAAGAGAAAATTCAAGCAATATCCCTAAAGAATATAGATGAAAAAACTCTCAACAAAATATTATTAAACTAAATCTAGCAGTATATAAAATAATTATATAATGTGATAAAAAAAGATTTATCCCTGAGATGCAGGGTTGGTTTAACATCCAAAAATCAATTTATGTATTTATCATATTAATGGAATAAAGGACAAAAAACACGATTATCTTAATAGATACAGAAAATCAATTGATGAAATCCAGTGTCTATTCTTGATAAAAATTTTTAACAAAATGAAATGTAAATAGAATGGAACTTTTCAGTCTGATAAAGGGAATCTACAAAAATTTACAGCTAACATAAGTAATGGTCAAAGATTTAAATGTCTTTCTTCTAAGATCAGGAATAAGATAATGATGTCCACTGTTGTCATTTCTGTTCAATAATGTATAAGAGGTTCTCGCCAGTGCAGTCAGGCAAGAAAAAAGAAGTGGAAGGAATCTAGATTATAAAGGAAGAAATAAAATTGTCTTATATACAGATGACACAATTCTATATGTAGAAAATCCTAAATAATTCACAGTAAAATTATAATATAACTAATAGACAATTTCAATAAGTTTTCAAGATAAAAATATCAATGTAAAAATGAATATATGGGGTGCCTGGGTGGCTCAGTCAGTTGAGCATCTGACTCTTGATTTCTGCTCAGGTCATGATTTCAAGGGTCATGGGATCAGATCTGCATCAGGCTCCAGACTGGGCATAGAGCCTGATTAAGATTCTCTCTTTCCCTCTCCCTCTCTCAAAAAAAAAAAAAAAAAAAAAGAATATATACACTCAATGAACAATCTACAATAAAATTAAGGAAATAATTCCATTCAAAATAGCATCAAAATGAACAAGATAATGGATAAATTTAACAAAAGAAGTGCAAAACTTGTGTGCTACAAACTAAAATATTGCCAATGGAATTAAAGAAGATCTAAATAAATGGATATAAATTCTAGTTTATTAATTGAAAGACACTTCTATTAGCATGGCAGTTCTTTCCAAGTTAATTTATAGATTCAGTATAGTGAAAATTAAAATCTCAGCAGGATTTTTTGTTTGTTTGTTTTTGGTAGAAAATGGTAAGTTCATCCTAAAATTTATGGTAAAATGCAAAGGCCCACCTTTTACCTTTTAAAAAGGTAAAAAAAAGTCACTTGGAGAAAGAACAGAAGTTGGGAACATAAACCTCCCTATTTTAAAACTTACAGTATAGTAACAGTAAATAAACACTGTGGTGCCAGTGAATAGATATAGATAAATGGAACAGAATTGAGAGTCCAAAATAAACTCTTACATTTATAGTCAATTTATTTAAGAACTTTTCTTGAGACCACATTTTGATTAAGTAACAGTCCATCAAGTGCCAAGAAAATGTGGAGGTGATGGGGCCTGGTACCTGGGGAGTGAAAAAGGAGGAAGAGGAAAAAAAAACAAGAATGTGGAATCTTGAAGGTAAATTTTATCTTTCTCAAATTTTATTTTACCAAGTCCAGTCTCATATATTAAAGATCTGAGTATTAGTGAATTTGTTAATTATTTATTAGCTTAGTCAATAAAAACCTTTTGAATACCAATAGGCTTGGTTCTATATTCAGGCCCTGGGTTAAAGTAGAGAACAAGTCAGGTACTGTCCAAGACTTCATGGAGTCATATTCCACTAGGGGAGACAGATAACACTCAAATAATCCTGCAGCTTAATGAATGCAAGCTTTACCACGGCTCTGCAGGATTAGTATCAAATGCTAAGAAAGTATTTTACAAAGGGACTTGATCTAGTGTAGAGAGGTAACAGATCTCTACTGAGTTTCTGAAAAAACCTTTGGACTGAGAGCCACATAATGTGTAGGAATTAACTAGATTCAGTGAGTTGCATGGGTAAGATGGCAGAACATAATCCATATCCATGGAAATCTTCATGGTTTCCATGGTTTATTTAAACTTTGGAGCCTTTAGGGGTAAGCTTTGCCTGCTTAGCTTTTCCATTTTAAAATAATATTCTTTTATTAAGCCATCCAGATGTAACTGAAGAGAAATTGCCATAGTATCCTCAATTCTATGAGATAGGGATTCTTCCCCATTTTTGTTTATTGCTGTACCTTCATATCTAGAACGATGTGTGGCAAAAGGAAAACACTAATGAAATATTTACTTATTGCTTGAGTGAATGAGTCAATTAACCAAATTAAAAATACCTGAGAAGAACACTTTTGAGTTTTCTGTTACCATTTCTTCATTAATTATTATGGACTACATCAGCATATACCAAATAATGCTTACTTATCCTTTTCAGCTCTTTGCTGCAATTATCTTCTGAAAACATAATGTTTCAACACCCCCACAAAATGTGTGAAAGCTTTGAAAGCAGGTGGACATTGACAGTATATCCTCTTCTTTCATGATGATGTGATTGAGTGTGCAAATGATGTGGTTAATCATGCCAAAGTAATTCCTAAAGCTTGCCTTTTCTCTGATTTGCATATTGTCCTTTAAATAAGGCCTGTGAATGCACAATAGAAGACTGATTGGTACTTATGGTGCTTTATATATTCACATTTTTACTATATGATTATACTTGCTGCTACGCAGATTCTTAAATAGAAAATATCTTCTGTTGTAAATATTTTTGAATATATTAGAATCATAACATCTTGCTAAATATCAAAGAATCACATCTATTGTCAATTAATACAATGGATTATATATTTCTCATAGCTCTAAATCATTGTCAATTAATACAATGGATTATATATTTCTCATAGCTCTAAATCTTTGTTTTGTGTAAATTCATCTCTTTTTGAATTCTTGAATGCCAATGTTTATTTAATTATCTTATTTAATTGCCTTCTTAAGGTATCTGAATAGACAGACATTCAGTAGTATGCTGTTACCATGCAAATAAAAATTTAGTTAAGAGTATTTTCTATTCAATTACCCAGGATGAACAAAGTCTCTTAGTCGTCCATAGTCATAGGAAGAAATGACATTAATGGAATATAAATAAATAAAAGAGTTGGAGTGGCAATTACAAATTGTTTATGATTGATTTTCAAACAATGACAAGTAATTCTAATAATGGTTCTCTTCCCTGGTTATTAAAACTTCCAAGGGAGAAACATTAAATATTAGCCTATATATAAAATACATATTTATGTATATGAATACATCCTTTATTAATCTGCTGATTATTTTTTACATGGGTTTACATAAACATGCATTGTGACTATGCATTTCTGCCATAGTTATGGAGTCATTAACATTTAATCGTCATTAATAATTCTAAAATATTTGTAAGGGGAAAGTGATTATATCATATATAATATTTATTAATTGCAGCAGATATAGTGAGCTGCCCAGATCTCCCCACTACAACAGAGGAACTTATTCCCCCTGCTGCTAAGAGATTTGATTGATGATGTGTCTGAGCTGAGTCCCTTTTTTGCAATTAGCCTCAGCCAAAGTGGGTTGCCTTGCCAGTCATGACCCCTCCACGGGGGAAAGGCAGTGACCAAGAACTGGTAGGTGCTGGGTGTAGAAGTCCAGCCCCTCAATTCATGGTGCAACACTGTGAAATAAGCATTCCAATTTCTGTGCTCCCCCTGGGATCAACTAAGATCTCTGTGTGACTATTAAAGTTAATTCCTCCCTCTGGCCAATCTACTTTCTTTATTCCCTCACAAGTGTTGATTCCCAAGGGTGCTTCCCAAATTTCTGTCTTATAGGCAAATTTCTATCTCAGAGTGATTTTTAGGAAATTTGATCTTAGATGGTGTTGCGTGTGGTCCAAGGAATCTAACTCTAAAATGGATTTTGAGATTGGATCACTGACCAGCTGACTTTGGGAGCCCTGTCACTAGTGGTAGGTGCAGAATGATACCTCTAGTATGCTATCAAGGTACAGTGATGACATTCACTGGGATGGAATATCAGAAGAAGGGAATGTAGTTGTTGATGCAATATCTCAGGTTATTGAGATCTTCAGAGTATGCAGTAATTATCGGGACAAGGAAATCGAATGGCTTTGCTGAATGCCATTCATGCACTGGAAACACACACACACACACACACACACACACAGTGAAAATCTGAAGCCAAGTGTGAATGTGGAAGGACTTCCTCAACAGCCTAAAAAGCAGCTGTGATTTCCTATAGCTGGAGGGCAGGAAAGCTCAGAATCATGTCCAGGACCGAACACTAAAGATAACTAACTCACAAAGAGTGTTGACTGTTCAGCCCTGGCAAGAATACCCCATCAAGGTCAAGTCGCTAATTGGCAAGTAGACAGCCTTGAGAGGGAGTTCTTCCTTAACACTTGTAACCTAGGTCCGCATTTACCTCACTTTAGACTTGGCCTTGCCTCTGAGAAGGAGAACTAGCTGGCTAGTGCTGGTGCTTCTGGGTGGGGGCATGATGAAACTAGTTTTACAAGTGTTGAAAACAATGCAAAATGAATGAAACCATGTTAGAGTAAGGAACTGCCATTGCCAGAGTGAAAAATCATGGCTTGAATGTTGCACCCCTCCCCCCAGAAAAGTGGCAGATGGGAAACCCACACCAGCAAACAGGAAGAGCAGTCATTTCTTCTCCCTCTAGCCTTGCAGTCTCTCCCTAGTGACACGTATTGGCAGATTTTATAGGGAGTCATCAGGCAAAGCAGAAATGTAGCTTGCAGAGTCCCAGTACCAACATACAAAGTTGAATTTACAAAGTTGAGTACAGATGGATGAAGCTGAGAGACAATCATTTAGTAATTGCTTTGGTAGATTGACAAGAGGAAACGCCTATAGAAGAGAGAACTGGGCATATGAAAATCTTCAAGTTTCTTTTAAGTGACACATAAAAATGGGTCGTTAGCTAGAGGAGCATGAGAAATCAAGAGAAACATATTTTAAAAATAGAATAAGCAATATTTTTAAATAGAAGAGTTTTGTGTGTTAATAGGAATGATTGAATATAGGGAACCTCTTCGACCTCAGCCGCAGCAACTTCTTCCTAGAAACATTGCCAAAGACAAGGGAAGCAAGGGCAAAATGAACTATTGGGACTTCATCAAGATAAAAAGCTTTTGCACAGCAAAGGAAACAGTCAACAAAACCAAAAGACAACCGACAGAATGGGAGAAGATATTTGCAAATGACATAGCAGATAAAGGGCTAGTATCCAAAATCTATAAAGAACTTCTTAAAGTCAACACCCAAAGAACAAATGATCCAATCAAGAAATGGGCAGAAGACATGAACAGACATTTCTCCAAAGAAGACATCCAAATGGCCAACAGACACATGAAAAAGTGCTCACCATTGCTCAGCATCAGGGAAATCCAAATCAAAACCTCAATGAGATACCACCTCACACCAGTCAGAATGGCTAAAATTAACAAGTCAGGAAATGAGAGATGTTGGCGAGGATGCGGAGAAAGGGGAACCCTCCTACACTGTTGGTGGGAATGCAAGCTGGTGCAGCCACTCTGGAAAACAGTATGGAGGTTCCTCAAAAGGTTGAAAATAGAGCTACCATACAACCCAGCAATTGCACTACTGGGTATTTACCCCAAAGATACAAATGTAGTGATCTGAAGGGGTACATGCACCCCAATGTTTATAGCAGCAATGTCCACAATAGCCAAACTGTGGAAAGAGCCAATATGTCCATCGATAGATGAATGGATAAAGAAGATGTGGCATATATATACAATGGAATATTATGCAGCCATCAAAAGGAATGAAATCTTGCCATTTGCAATGACGTGGATGGAACTGGAGGGTATTATCCTGAGTGAAATAAGTCAAACAGAGAAAGACAAGTATCATATGATCTCACTGATATGAGGAATTCTTAATCTCAGGAAACAAACTGAGGGTTGCTGGAGTGGTGGGGGTGGGAGGGATGGGGTGGCTGGGTGATGGACATTGGGAAGGGTATGTGCTATGGTGAGCGCTGTGAATTGTGTAAGACTGATGAATCACAGACCTGTACCTCTGAAACAAATAATACATTATATGTTAAAAAAAAAAAGTAGGAAGGGAAAAATGAAGAGTGGGAAATCGGAGGGGGAGATGAACCATGAGAGACTATGGATTCTGAGAAACGAACTGAGGGTTCTAGAGAGGATGGGGGTGGGGGGATGGGTTAGTCTGGTGATGGGTATTAAAGAGGGCACGTATTGAATGGAGCACTGGGTGTTATACGCAAACAGTGAATCATGGAACACTGCATCAAAAACTAATGATGTAATGTATGGTGATTAACATAATAAAAAAAGTTAAAAATTAAAAAAAAAGGGAAAATTGCTGTGCTGAAGTAATTTTCTGGAGTTGGTGAGATGGAACATGGAGGGTTTGGCCTTGGTAGAGGCACAGAAAGTTTGTGCATATTAGTAAGATGGAAGAGTTCATTAGAACTGATAAAATTGGTTTTATAGATGTGGTAGAAAGAATACGTGAATGTTCTTACTGCTTTTCTCAGTGAAGTAGACAGAAAGATTACCAGCTGAAAGTGAAAAGAGGTGGAAGAGGAGATTTAGGTGTTTTTGTAACATTTGTTCAGAAGAGTGGTGGAAGGAAATGGCCAAGGAAATGGTCCCCTTGAATTTACTGGTCACAGGCTTAAAATGAGATGTGTCAGCATGATTGTGTTTTCTTCAACTGTATTCAACAGTGAAGAGAGAGGTGTGGAGTAATTTGACGTTCGTATAATGCTAAGATTGGGGTTTCAAAGGATAGAGGGACAAGGGAATGATTATAATGTCGGACTGTTGAATCTAAGAAGACTAAAGTATAAATAAGAGTAAGAAATGTGATATAGAGGAGACAGATGTCAGGATGAAAAGATAATAAGTTGCATCAGACAAGTGACAGAGAGTGTGCTGAAAAGAAAGACTGAATAATTTTGACCTTCCTTCCAAATTACTTTGGAAAATAAAAATTAACTGATAAGCCAGCATACATGATGTACTTGATTCACTATTTAGTGTTAAAGTAGTTTTTGGGATAAAGGGAGATTTTTTATTTACCAGTGTATTTTTACAATATTAGGTAGAAAGCAAAGTGATTAGATATAAAACAGGTTTATATGGTTCAAACCAATACAAGATGCTAGGTTTTTGTCACAGGTATATTATATTGTATATTACACAGTAGAAACTGTAGAAAAACTGAGCCCCTGACTAGTTGCTTTGAGAGAATTTAAATGGAAAAGCAGGGAATGCTAAACCTCTGTCCACTGAGACTGAAACCAATATACATTCTTGTGCCTATGCTAAGACAATTCTGGAATGAAGCATACTTTCCTCTTTTTATGCTAAACAACACAGGGCTGGGCAAAAATAAATTGAACTACTTTCTCCAAGAAATATTTGCTTCTGGGAGTTAAGAACAGCTAACTAAATTTGGCTGACGAATTCTGAGCTGACCTGCAATGACCTCTGTCATTGCATAATTCCCTCACCTTGGTGTGGGTAGTATTTATAGATTGCTTCAAAGCAATAGAATATGGCAAAGGTGATGGCATATCACTGTTGTAATTATGTTTTTAAGGTATTTTGCAAATATAATGGTCCTGAATCAGTTGACTTTGAGATAATTAAAAGGGAAACTATCCTGAGTGGACTTGTCCTAATCAAGTGAAGCACTGCATCAAAGAGATTGCTTGTCCGGCCTTTGAAAAAGTAAGCTACCATTCCCAGTTGATAGCCTGTCTGAGGGGCATATGGCAGGAGGCTGTGAAGGCCTCTAGGAGCTGAGATGGTCCTAGCTTATAGGCAGTAAGAAAGCAGGGAATTTAGTCCTACAACCACAAGGAACGGAATTCTGCCAACAACCTTGAGTGCTTAGAAGATGCCCAGCTCAAAAAAAGAAATGCAGTCTGGCTGACATGTAGATTGTAGATTTATGAGACCTTGGACAGAGAACCCAGCCGAGCTATGCCCTGACTCAAGAAAATTGTGAGATAATCAATGTTGTTTCAAACCTCCAAGATTGTGGTGAATTGTTATGCAGCAATAGAAAGCCAAGAGACTATATTAAATATCAGCCTATTTATCAAATACCTTATTTTTCTCATTCATATTGCACTGAGATCCCTGCCTCACAGTTGCTTAGAACTCCAAAGCTATTATATCATAAACTCTGCCCAACTCAACCAGTTTCCTACCTTGCAAAACTTACCTTAAAAACACTTAGCCCAGGCACTAAAACTCCATAAATATATTTCCCTGACTTTCCCTTTTTGACATATCAATAAAACTCTCAAGTGGTGTTCTCTCTTATGCAATAGGTTTCAGAAAACCCTTGAGCACCAGGGTTTCTGGTGTGCTTTCGAAGAGTCACCATTAATTCAGCCTCTAATATTTTTAATAAAGTCAATTAACAAAATAATTAGATGATCAGAGACAGAAGAATGAAAAGGAGTTCGTGTATAAATTACTTATCTGCATAAATATAAAGTGAATTAAGCATATGCTCTGTTTTTCTTTTCTAAACATTTTAAAAATGTTTCATGTTCTGGCTTCTTGCAGGTAGGGTAAAGAGTTACAATCTGGAAGCACTTTATAAGTAACCCCCTCATGTTTACTTCATGGGGCTAATTTATTGAATAAGGATTCATTTCCATAGGGATCAGGATAGAAAATGTTCCAAATTGCTGTATATTCCCAATTGATTTTTAGAACAGAACAAAATTCCCAGTTGTCTTAACAGAACTCAGTGTCCCAATGTATAGAAATAAATTATTTACCTTGTGCTATTTTTCCAAGGACGCAAATCTGAAATCAGAAAAACAGTAACATAAGTAAAATGTATCTGAATTTAAATTGTTGCAGTTGTTATTTTATGAGTCCCTTGGGGGGCAAAAATTGAAACCATTATTTTTTTAAAGATTTTACTTATTTATTTTAGAGAGAGAGTTGGTGAGCAGGGGAAGGATCAGAGGGGGAGTGAGAGGGAAAGGGAAAGAATCTCAAGCAGACTCTGTGCCGAGCACGGAGCCTGAAGCAGGGCTCAGTCTCATGACCCAGAGATCATGACCTGAGCCAAAACCAAGAGTCGACCCTCAACTGACTGAGCCACGCAAGTGCCTCGGAAGCATTATTTTTAAAGTTTAGATACACAATCATTGAAAACTTTGATAATGTATATTTTCAAACAGCCTAGCATTTACCAGTATAATCCTTTCCAAATAGGTGGATGGACGAGGATGAGCTCAAATTACCTTAGTCTTAATTGATGTCACTAGTTCACAGCAGGTAGCTTGCTTCTATTTACCAATAAATATTTCACAGCATATTTCTATTTCCTCACTAATAGAGAGTAGGCTTCTTTGCTAATACACAGATTAGGGGTTATATTTCTATTCACAGAAACTATGTTAATTAAATACATCAGTGTGTCATTTTCAGAAACAACTAATATTTCTTGATTGCCTACTCTGTGGGTAAGACTTTATTAAGCACAGTGGTATAGTTCAGGGGTCAGCCAACTATGGACTGAGGGCCGAGTAGCCCATTTATTTTCCTATAGTCCACGACCTAAGAATGCTTTTTTACATTTTTAATTGGTTGAATAATAATAATAATAACTACAATGATAACATTTCTTGACACATTAAAATGAGAATGGAATTCAGCTTTCAGAGTCCACAACTAAACTTTTACTGGGACCGTGTGAACATTCGTTCATCTACATGTTGTCTGTGTGTCTTCAAGGTACGGCGGCAGAATTGACTAGCAGAGACCATATGTAGTACTCTGTCATCATGCTGCACTGCTCTTCAGAGTGCTAGAAAATCAGGGGCACGGCTATAACTCAGTGATGTGTCACATGCCATGTGAATTGCTGTAGCATGTTATTTTGTATTATGTATGTGTGTGTGTACGTACGTATTACATATGTATGTATGTATTACCAGTGCACATCCATTGTGTCAAAACAGGAAAAAAGAGAGAGATGGGTTTTGAGTGTTGCTCTTTTGAGGAAGAGTGGAGTGTGGATTAGTTTGTTATCAAATTATATGGTGAAGTATTGGGTTTATGAAGCAATGAAGTATTGGGTTTATGAAGCAAAGTAACTAGGTTACTTTGCCAGACTAAGCACTCATCATAATATTCCCAATTCATAGGAAAACAATGATTTTCTAAAAAATTAGAGAATTTAAAATGGAATATCTTACCAGCGCAGAAGTTTTTTGAAGAAAGAAAAAACAATGAAAATGAGGCTATAACCAAAGTTTCCAAGTGTCTCTTTTGTCAGTCAACCGAAGAAAATAATTTACCAACAGTGAGTTAATTAAATCATGTTTGATTGCAGGAGCTGAAGAAATTTGTCCATAGGAAAAATTTATTTAAGTCTATTAGCCTTTAGGCAAGAATAGTTGTTTGAATTGTTGAGGACATGGGGAAAAACATCAAAAGGAAAATAAGGCAAATTATTTTGAGTAATCATCTTCAGTTCATGACGAGTTGCCCAATGTTAGCAACACTATCACTTTTCTTTTACAAGAATAATCTGTGAGAATATTTTCAAAGTTTAGAAACTCTGTCTAGTTCAATACATACTTAAGTGGAATCTGCTAAGATTTTACACTGATGGTGTTAAAAATATTTGTGAAGCAGAAAAAGACATAGTTAAGCAAACTTTACAAAGTTTGTGGGAAATGTAAGGAGTATAAAACCTGTTAGTATAAAACCTAATCCACACTCCACTCTTCCTCAAAAGAGCAACACTCATTGCATTATTAACAGGTACTTTATGAAAAATATTTGAATGGACCATGTGTTATGGAACCCATAGCATAAGTAATGAACTTCATTTGCTCTTCTGGCCTTGAATATTCTGACTTGCTTCACCAAGCGGCAGTTTGATGGCTTAGCAGTGGGGGTCGTGTGTGTGTGTGTGTGTGTACATGTGCACTCATGTGATGTTTTTAGCTCAAGAATGAGGTAGAATTTACCTGAAGGAGAAGAACCACCCTCCAGTACTATTATCAACTACTAAATGCCTTTGGAAATTTGTTTTTACTTCAGACTTGTTAATATTTTTTAATGAATTTAACCAAAATGACAAGACAAAACAATGCTTATATGTAAGATTCACACTAGAGTAAAGTCATTTTAACAACTAACATTTATGAATCACAAGTAATGTCATGCTGTTATATACACTTCCCATGGTGTCAAAAGTTAAAATGAGAAGGAAGATCTCCATTTCCACACAAATTATAGTGAATGTATTTGCTCAAACCACAGTTCATTAACATTTTTCATACTTCAACTCAAATACAAAAGAGATTTATGTATTTCAAAATCTATTTAACTCTGTGATTGAGGAGTACCCACCGAATCTTCAAATAGAGGGATTAATCTATAATGCAATGTCATGCTAAAAGGCAAATATCAAGAGAAGAATCTAATAGAATTCCACAGATGCCTTCCAAGTGACAAATATACTCAATTAAAATCACATGCACGTGCATTAATATCAGCATCATTAGTGTTTAGCAATACTTATTGATGTGAAAAGACATTTTTCAAGATAAAATATATAAAATCTTATGACAGAGGCACCTGGTTGGCTCAGTTGTTAAGCGTCTGCCTTCGGCTCGGGTCATGATCCCAGGGTCCTAGAATCGAGCCCCGTTTCGGGCTCCCTGCTCCATGGGGAGTCTGCTTCTCTCTCTCCCACTCCCCCTACTTGTGTTCCCTCTCTCGCTGTGTCTCTCTCTGTCAAATAAATAAATATAATCTTAAAAAAAATAAAATCTTATGACAGATGAGCATTAATAGATAATATTTGTTATTAACTTTCATGATAGGAAACATTACCATTGAACCCCAAATAAGCAAAATGTTACCTTCCCTTGCAAATACCTATATTCTTCTCTTTAAGAGATCTGCATTACAAAAAATTTGTACACAATATTTGTTATTATACTTAAATTTTATCAAAAATTTTAGAAAAATTATCTCTCTGTTTTGTGACTAATATGCCAGATAATCTCCTAGATCTTGACCCTAAGTCCACAAAGCCTCAAATGTTTACTATCTACCTCTTAACAGAAAAAGTTGTCTGACCTCTGGTAGCTTAAAGACCACAAAACTTAAACATAAAAGGAAAAATAACAATATAAGTTGGGGTAAATGTTGGGGTAAATGGAGCTAGACCTATCAGGGGAAGTGGGATTTAAGTTGTTTCTTAAGGGTTTGGCTAGAAAGGAGGCAGAAGATAGCATGGAAGAAGTTGCTTCAGGTAGGAGACATGACATACACAAAAGACAAAAAGGCAAAAATGCAAAATTTATTTTTAAGAAACAATGAATTGGCCAAAATGACTGGATAAGAAACTTCATTTAGAAGGGTGTGAGAAGGGACAGTGATGGGTATTATGTTTGTCAAAGCTCTTGCATGCCAAGTGATAAGGATTGAATGTTTATCCTCCCCCAACATCTCCAACTCTGCACTTCCAGTGTGATTGTATTAGGAGGTGGGATCTTTGAGAGGTGATTAGGATTAGATGAGGTGATGGGGGTGTAGTCCTCATGAATGCAATCGGTGCCCTTATAAGAGTCATGAGAGAGTTTGTTTCCTCTCGCTCCTCTCTGGAATGTCAGGATACAATGAGAAGTTGTCAGTCTGTAACCCAGAAGAGGGCCCTCACCGGAACCCAAACAGGCTGGCACCCTGACCTTGGACTTCCAGTCTCCAGAACTGTGAGAAATAAATTTCTATTGTTTATATTGCCACCCAGTCTATCGTATTTTGGTTATTGCAGTCCAAACTGACTATGATACCAGGCTAAAAAGCACAGACTTTATTTTGTGGCACTTTGGAGATTTGAGATACTGAATGAACTGCTCCTGTATGCAAGTTTCTGTTTATCCTTCATAACTTCACATCTCATCTTCTTGATGCTTTCTTCAACTCCTCCAGACAGAACAGAGACTAGGAAAAAGATTCAGTAACAAAGACTTGGCTTGTAGCATGGCAGAAAGAGCAGACTTAAAGAATATTTGATGGTAATTCATTCCGGTGTTACATGGTTCCAGGCAGCTGTAAATTTTGTGGGCTCTAAAATACAATATCTTAAGTCAAGAAAATGATAACACTACAGTTTCAGAGAAATAAGTGAAACATTTAACTTTTAAAAATTTAGTTTGGTAGCAAATACATGCCAAACATGCCACTCCAAAAATCTCACTGATCAAAATATTATCATTTCTTTTAACCAGGGCACTTGTATTGAGTCCTGATTACAATTAAGGCTTAATCCATATCCAAGCTTTTGTATTCAGATTATGATAGAAAATTTTTTTGAGAAAGAAAGAGGAGTAGAAGGGGAAGATTGATGACTTCATTTGGTTTCTAAATGCCTCACTTGATATCTCAAGGTGGTTTGGAGATTCACTTCTGAGTAGCTGTCCCTGTGAAGGATCAAAGGATGACACCACCTTTTCCCCAATCCCAACTATCTTTATCTTAGAAAGAAGGTTTATCAAAAACACTTTTTGAAGCTGTGACAGCTGTGTCCTAATATGTGAATAAATGCTTTGCTATAATTCATCATATCTAGTTATTAGTTGAAGTGACAGGGTTAATAGCAACTTTAACTCAGAAGAAAGGATATCTAGTTTATATGGAATTTTACTATAAAACTAACCAAAATCTTCAATTTTGCTTGTATTCACTTGTTTAAAGACACTGTAAATGAAAACATTGTCATTGTTGAACATAACATTTGCTTTAAAATAAACCCATTTTATCTTCAATTTATACTGCAAATGCATATGTAAAAGTGGGATCTGGAGTTAAAAACATTTTGCTACTCTTCTAAGCAAAAAAAAAATTAATAAAGAAAGGAAATGGAAAAATATGTCATTATTACATAAGTCTTTATGAATAATTTCACTAACTGTGGCTCAGAGTTCTACCTCTGGGCTTGTTCAGCTGCATGAGGGCTAACACCATGTAGTATAAGTTCTTACATCTTACCTTGGCAGAGCTATTTTATTTATGTAAAATGATCAAGTTATAATTTAAATGTAAATGATTTTATTATATTACTATTTTCTTTTTCCTGTGAGAAGGTTTTTGAGTGGAAGACTAAGTTTTTAATGACTTTTGTGCTAGGGCCGAGGAAAGATGATCTATTTCCTAGAGCCACAGTGTCTATGGAAATAAAACATCTAGATTTGTGAATTGAGGCAGTAGAATTAGTAAGATAAACACCATAGCAAGAAAATTCAGACTGACTGAGAAAAGGACTATGGAGCCAGAAAATTGGGGTCCAAGTTATAAGGACACAGAGCCCTGCTACTCTTGGGCAAGTAAATACTTGAACCTCCAAACTTTCTTGAGCTTACCTTTTAAAGTTCTTTCCTAGTCATGCTTGGTTCTTGGGTCAGGGAGAAGATGGACATATTTGAATGAAGTTTGAACAGCTGAGAGAAATGAAGTAAAGAAAAATGAAGTAAATAGGTTATCTGGTGAAAGGAAAAAAGGAACAGGACTAATCTATAATGTATGAGCTAGTCGTGCTTTGTGTCTGATAGACAAAAAGAGTCTCTCAGATTATTACTTCAGGATATTAATAAATGTTTACACATACACAGTCACATACACACGCACACACATACAAACTTTCTGTGATCTGATAGTACTTTCCACATTTATTTGGCGATATAAACTTTTTTAAGTGGAATATTTGTGTGAACAGCTTTTTATAAAATAAACCTTGAAATTCAGTCATCAGATTTTATTTTATTATGACAATAAAATACTTGAGGTAACAAGTTTTTTGTATCTCTGTATTTCTAATGCCTGACACATGGAGAGTAGTCAGTAACATTTGTTGACTCTTGTTGGTTGGCCCAATAAACAAACTAAGCCTGTATTAATTTACCTTCACAAGTGAGAAGACTAAAAGGGAAAAAAGTTGTAAGTCATGAGCCTAAGGATCAGGGAGATTAAATGGACACCTATTTGACTCCAAACAAGGATATGTTTGTTGTGCTACCCCAGGGAGATACCAAGTATATAGATTATAATGTACCTGACACCCTCAGGTACAGTTCTTTTTTTTTTTTTTTAAGATTTTATTTTTTTATTTGAGAGAGAGAGAGAGAGCACATGAGAGGGGGGAGGGCCAGAGGGAGAAGCAGATTCCCCGCTGAGCGGGGAACCCGATGCGGGACTCGATCCCGGGACTCCAGGATCATGACCTGAGCCGAAGGCAGTGGCTTAACCAACTGAGCCACCCAGGCGCCCCTCAGGTACAGTTCTAAGAAACATCATGTGAATGATGAGTCCCCCCTGAATTGTGTTGCACATGTCCTTTCCAAAGCTGTGTGTTTTTGATTTATTTTTTATTTTTAAAAATTTTTTAAAATTTTATTATGTTATGTTAGTCACCATACAATACAAAGCTGTGTGTTTTCCACTTTTGTGCTGGGCTAGGGTGCCCTTGACTCTATCTTCTCATAACTGCCCATCTCTAGCAGAGGTGGATGGCTGCAAGGGAATCCCTAGATTCTGGTCCTGCTTCAGGCAGCCATGAAAGATTTAGTCCTGGATAATAGGATTTTTAGAGGTATGGTCATTTCTGAGACACATCAGGATTTCTGTTCAATTTTTGCTATCTCTAAGGAGCATAAGAATATGGCTTAGCTGATACCTTTGGACTCTCCCAGGGACTTTAATATGTGTATGAATTACTTGAGGATATTGTAAAAATGCAGATTCTAATTTGGTAGGTCTGTGTGGGGCTGAGATTTGGTACTTCTGATAAACTCCAAGACGACTGTAATGCTGCTGGTCTGCACACCACACTTGGCTTAGTCAAGTCTGGACTATATTGAAAATCCAGAGGCAGACTCTTACCCACAGTTGAAATTTAAAATCTTTCTGATAATCTTACTGTTGTGAAACTAAAATTTCCGTTTTGAGTTGTAGAGTCCAGTAGTAGAGAAGAACAACTTTCCTGAGGTTGTCCTCAAACTCAGTTTTTCCAGAATTGTGAGAATGCAGAAGCTTTTTATAAAGTTTCTACCTGGTTGTCATTGTGTGACTTTGGAGACTGGTTTTCCAATAACATAGAATTCTTTGGTAAAAGGTTAGAGGAAAGCTTGATATAAATAAAGTATTTGAGAAATTTATCAGACTAGGCACATTTCAAACTGAAAAAAAAAAAGATTTATTCAGTTCAATGACATTGGATCACTTATTATTTTGCAGATCAAGAATTCAAAGATGACTAAGATAGCTCTTACTTATAGAAGCTACTATCTCATAGAGATAAAAGATAAATAAAAATATAAGGCAGTTTAATTATAAAATAATATTGCTATGTACAAAACACTATGGGTGCAGAAAAAAATGTGCAGCTACTTCTGGGTGGGGCAGTTAGGGAGGCCTTTAAAGGGGCATAATGGAGGAAAAGGTAGTAGAGGTGATTCTAGGCAACTCCAAGAGCATAGTCAAGGACACAGGGAGCACAAGTACAAATGTATTTGGAGAATCTTGTCTCACAATATGTATTCAAAGTTCCAGCTTGGAATTGTCATAGTGGAAGATGAGTAAAGATGAATTTGGGGAGAAAATATAGGACTGTATGTGAAAGGGCTTTGTATATTATGCTAAGGGATATTAACTTTGTTCAGTTGGCAAGATAGAGTTATTAGCAGTTACCAGTTATGAAAGGACACAATTAGATGTGTATAATAGAAAGTAGCTCTAGAGGGAAGAGGCAGGGAGAGACTGGTAAGTTTCGTTTACAGGGTCAGGGAGAGACTGGACTCAGAGAAACCAGTTACAAAAAAAACTATTATAATAAGGATGATGGGGCCTGAACTAAGGCAAAGAACATCTATAAGATGGAGAGGAAAAACATTGCAATTCATGGAATGAGGAAGAAGTCAGAACCTAGGACAGAGTTATAAAATGAGACATTTTAGCCACTTGGTAGAAATGGTATTAGTCTTTAGAACTAGCAGTGACTATAAAGATGATTTTGTTGATATGATGGAGTTCTGTTATGGCACATTTTATAAACATGCACTTGCTTTTTGAATTTGGGTTGCCTTTTTTTTGTGACCAGGAACACAAATGCAGATTCATTTGTCCTTTTAGCTCTTCCTACATGTGTCCAGGGAAATTGGTTGGGTCATAGTGACATAAAAATGAACTATCCAAGACACAGAAGGGAAAAAATGCACTCCATCTCAGGTTCTTGCTTAGGTCAGTTTGCCCTGTAATCAGCCCACATAATTCCTATCATTTTTCTCTGCTTGTGATATTTTGACCAATAAAGAGGCAGACCTCTTTTTTTATACAGATTTTCTGGCCACAGATGCTTCTGTTTTCCTCTGCCTCTTTCTCAATCTATGAAGCTCTCCATGTTTATCAATACCAAGGAAGTGTCTCTTTGTGTTTCTTCTGTAAGAAAGAAGGCCGATACAGATGGATTCACCCCTTAAGGTATCTCCCTGTGGAATTACTAAACTAGAAGTGCTGAGTTACATGTTATCTATTTGATAGAGACCCTTGAAACTTTATAAGATGGATTATTAGTCTCTTATTTTTTTTATTTAATAAATACTCCCTTTTTGTTGGAAAATAATTTTTGGAAACCCTAAAGGTACCAATTCAATGCATATAATCTGAGAAAATTGAATACATTATGACAAAACTTAGGGAAAATATTTTGCTATTTCACATGGAACTGTTGCATAAACTAGGCAATCCATCAAACATTTGTTGAAATCCTTTCATACATACCTCACTGAGATAGGTTCTATGAGTATCCAAAAACAAGACAGAGCTGCTAGTCTTGATGGTCTTATAATATGGTTGAATAAAGTGATGAGAGTGAGAGAGAGAGAAAGAGAGAGAGATTTATCCAAATATTGGCATGACATATGAATATCACATGCATGGAAATATAAACAGTTCCAGTTAGAGCCAATAAATGGCCTTTGAAGAGAATTCCAGAATAGATTAGTAGGAAAGGGGCTCTGTGGAAAGTCAGGAGTCTTTAGTCCTCTATCTTATTTTGAAATACATTTGGAATATTTTCTCTATCAATGCCAGAACACCTTAAAATATATTCTAAATAACTTCTCACAAGCACATTTCTTGCATCCCCTCTTCATCCATTCAGTTTCTCTTTCTGCCTCTCCAGTTGTTTTAGGTTGCATTTTTGAATGAATTCCTCTGAAGAAGGCCTCATTTTCTTTCATCCTTCAGAAAGCTTACACTTCACCCGTGTGGCCCTCCTCAGACCAAGTTTGGGCAACTCCCTCTGACAAACCTCGATGACAGCAAGCTTCACGAGAATAGGAATTGTCTGTGTTTACCACAGACTTCATGGCATTCCAGGAGGCTCTGCTTTGGATTTACTCTTCATTCACTACAACACCAAATGCATTTATCCTTTAAAATGTAAAGTAAATATCTGCTTTATTCAATATTGGATAAACAGTTTCCATTTAAAAATATCAATCCCTGAAAGAAAAAAATATCAATCCCTGTCAACACAGTCAATAGCACTTGGGTGTAGAGGGCCTATCTGTGATTTTTCAGAGCAGGTTTTCTACACCGTCTGGCAGAGCACACCAAGAAAAGTATTCATATGTGCTTTGTAAAATACTGATGCTGATAATGACAAAAGACTTTCTTCTAGAATAAATATTAGGGCATTTCAAAAAGCAACTTAAAAATTATTAGGCCTACACAGTGAAAAACCCTAAAAATAACTTGCTGCTTGGTCCTATACTCAGAACACCAGTACATATTTGTTACCCCATTTCTAATCAAGAAGCAGCATTTTCAAAATATCAGCATTGCTAAGCATTTTCTAGCCCAAATATTGTTTTTATTTACCTCCATAAACTTAAAGATTTATCTTCTCCTATGGAACAGCTCTTAGCATAGCATTCCTTCATTTCTCAATAGAAAACTTGGGCTTTCTGCTTTAAACTATGTACATTCCTTTAAAAAATAATATTCTAAGTAAGTTTTTATCAAGTTTCACAAGGTCTAGAAACTTTTATTTGTCTGCCATTTGCTCTGTTAACTGATACTTAAAAGAATCGTTCTACTTCACAGTCATGAGTTTCTTGGATTTCTCACTCTTGTGTTACTAGTGCCAAAACTTCTAGAATAACTAAACAAGTCTTTATGTAAATAGAAACATGCCCCACAGTGCTCTGCAGCTGCTATCAAGATGAAAATACCAATCTTTTCACCTTACTCTGCTTACACCCAGCTAAGCAACATCTGTAGCCTAACCTCTTTTGCCTCCAAACAAAGAATTTTAATGATTTAGTCCTTCTTCACAAAGAAAAGATTTCTTGTTTTTGTTGTTTTTTTTTTACATTTCCAGAGTCGTGTAAAGTATCAGCAGGATCAGATATCGAGAAATCACTTTATGCGCTTGCACAGTACGGTCACATTTGGCCATTGCTGGTGTCTTTGGCTGTAAGGTATCAGTGGACATATTTCTGATCCAGTCCTAGGGAGATACCTTGGGATACCATTTAGCCAGAATTGATTTGGTTGCTTTATTAAGTGAGAGAGAAGTAGAAGTTCTGAACCATTACCATGGGAACTAGGACTCTTCTCCCAGTTGACAATTGCAGTTAGGAATAGCCATCTAAAGTATGAAATTCCAGTGTTATTTCAAAATACAGCTGGTATAAACTTTCAGAGAAAATTTATATTATTAGAGCTGAGAATACAAATTAAAGGAATATCCAGTGTAGTCATTTATGTAAAGTTTCAGAGTCTAGAATGAGTGTACTATCTTCGGTAGACTTTTTTTTTTTTTAAATAAAACTACATACATGACTTCACTTGAAGTACCTTAATGTCAGCTCAAATAAATTACTTCACAGTTAAAAAGATTAGTATAAAAATGACTATGACTCAGAGTTGAGAGTGGGAAGTGTGAGAGCAATAGTTTGAAGGCAAGAACTGAGTGTGTTAAAGTGTCTTACATAATATTCATAATAAAAAAAACAGGTGATACAAGTATTTATCTTTATAGCTATTGATGTTAATGTATGTGGACAATTGATATTATTTTAGAATTTACATTTATATAATTTTTTCTGAGTAAAATTTTATGCTGGACTCTGCACATTCAATTAAGAAAATCTGTCCTTTTTAAAGTCAATACTACTATGTATCAGTAATAAATAAACTTCTCATGGCAGAGAATCTGAAAAGTTGAGGTAGGGGCAAAATGGTCCAAAATGAAGGATTGAACCTAGCAGCTATGCAGTGGTACTTAGTCTTGAATTTTTTCCAGTTATTGGTTTTGTCTGTGTATATCAGCTCATGAAATGAAGAAATGATGAAGAACCATCACAAAAAATAACAGACTGTCTTACTCACATCCAAAAATTTAAAAAGTGACTGTTTTGAAAGACATATTTATGAAAAAATAAGGTGGGACTTTAGGTATTATTTGTTGATAATCTTCAAACATAGTCATTTTTCTTTAAATTGATTAGGATAGGCAGAATTTCTAGATGGGTCCCTGAATTCTCCACTGCTGGTATACAAATCATGTTTGAGGTCCAGGACTATAAATGTGATAGATTTTACTCCTATGATTGGTTGCATTATATGGCACAGTTAACCTCAAGACATGGAGATCATTTGGAGCCATTTAAAAGCAGAGTTTTTCTCCGGATGTTCTCAGAAAGGGAAGTCAGAGAGATTCAAAGCATGCAGGGGATTTGATGCAAAGGCTGTTTTCTGTTGCTGAGATGGACAAGGCCACTTGGCAAGGACCTGAGAACAGCCTCTAGGAACTGAGAGCTGTCCCTCATCTCCAGCTAGTAAAATAACAGGGAGCTCAGTTCTGTAACTGCAAGGGAATGAACTCTTCCAACAGCTTGAAAGAGCTTGGAAGCAAATCCCTTGTCAGAGTTTTCAAATAAGAATGCAGCCCAGGTGACACAGTTTTCAGCCTGTGAGACCTTGAGCAGACAACTCAACCACACTTCTCTATAAAATTGGAATATATTATACGAGAGAGAGAGAGGGAATGGGGTTAGAGAGATAGAAAATACAGAGATATCAGGAAGCCAAAAACCTTTACATAATAATGTAAAATGGATGACTTGCAAGGCTTGCAATGGGGCAATGAAGCAATGACCCTGCATGTATGTTCAGCCTCCTTCATGCAGCATTTCTCCCCTTGAAATGCTGTCCTAAAACTGTTTCTGTTTCCCTTCTCCATGAACACTAATTCTATAACCACAAGCCCAAGAAAAGCTAGACTGAACTTTGATTGTCTATTAAAAATTACTAAGTTTTTGTTGGTTTTATATTAAGTTAGTGCTGTATCATTCATTATAAGTTACAAGTTATTAGTCCTAGGCTTTCTTGTTGGTTTTAGTGATAGTATTTAATGTCTACAGAAATTTTGTGGCCATGATAATCTTAACATGTCAATAACATTAATTTTCATCCAGAAAAATGTGAAAATGTTTGGGGAAATCATAAATTGTATATTTCGGTACAACGAATTTGATCATTCTTTAAAAACACTAATAAACCAGAATATCTGTAAACTATCATAAAATGTAATATGATTTTAATGCTCAATTTCCTTTACATTTATCCATATATTCCATGTACATGTTTCCTATATGACAAAATTACCAAAGTATTTAGACTTTATATTCATTGAGATGTATAAATAAATTGCTATAAACTAAAAATTTTATTTTATATGTTATATTTAGTTACTGTTTTAGATATGACTAATTAATTCAATACATATTTCTTGATTTTACTCATTCATTCAACAAATATGTACAGATTATATACTGTGTTCCAGAGTCTGTTGGCTTCTAAGTATAAAATGGGTTAGATATAACCTTTATATGTATCTGACACTCTCTAAAGTGCTGAAAATTAAGGACGAATAAGACACAGTCTTTTCTGTGATAATTTGGGTCTTCCATATGAAATTAAATGAGCAAGACATTTATAGTGGGAAATGCCTATGAAGGATGAAGGAAGGGGAGAAAGAGAAAGTGGAAGAGCCTTCAGACAGTGATGCAGGCTTGAGACATTTGAAGTTGAGGAGAAGGAAAAAGGATTGGAAAGGAAGAGTGTGAGACTCCGGGAGTCCAAGAAAATTCTTGAGTCTAAGAAAGTTTGGCTCGGTTGATGGGATGCCCTCAGGTCATGGCCATCTGTTAAAAGAGTGCAGCATTGTGCAGAAAAAGGCCTCCATCAGCATCACTGTGCTCAGTCATTGGCTACAAGCAGCCCACAGGAAGCATGGCCTCCATACAAATATTGGTGGATTCAGAAGGGCAGGAGCTGGGCTGTTAGTCAGTCATGTTCCCTGGAGCAGAAATGGTGAATTTTCATGGCCCCTAGAGTCTACCCTAGAGCGCAGATCTACTTCTCTGTGCATGACGAGGGAGCAGTTTCTCCATGGTTACCATGGCCTCCTCCTTGAGGGCCTTAGAAAGGGGAGGTGAGGGGGATAAACTGCACATCTTACTTTTGCAGTTGGTCTCAAGTTTGAAACTGGTACTCATCCTCTCTCCTCTACTATTCATTTTATATTACACTCACCCTTAGTTATTACCTTAGTTGGCTTAGCTGGTATAATGACCTAGAACTTCTACCTAAGATAATTGAGCCCTTGCTAATTATATCAGTTTCAGGCAGAGTTGCTGGATAAGTCCATTCACAGTTAAAATGGGGCAAATTATAAAACCAGGAGGTACTCAAGTGATCACTTTGATTCTATGTGTATTTCTCCTTAACCCTATTGTGTAAATGAAGCCCTTGTCTTTCTACTCTTCAGAGTCAATTATCCCTCTCTCAAAGATGACTTCTCTTGACTGATGCTCTCTGGATACAAGGAGTACAGAATGCCTATGGGCAACCATGGCTTACAAATCAGTGGAATCCTTGCTGTGCAACTTGGAAAGAGTATGGTTCCTTGGGGGACCAGAACTGCTAAACCTGCAGATCCTAGAGTTTCCAGGACAGACTGGCAGGGGTAAGAAACTCAAATTTCCCGATGGGTCATTCAGTGGAATGGAGATTGATGCCACTCCTGCTTTCACTTCTTGGTCTTTGGACCCATGGAGTCTTTGTATAAGGGTCAGAGTGCTGTATGGAAATCGGTGATGTGCTGCAAATACTACATCTGAAAGAATGCATCTATTGTTTCAAAGTGGTGCCTCTGAAGGGGCACTTTAGCTATGTCTTTAGAAGGCTGTTCCAGTGCTCATGAGGTCACCCTGCTTTGGGATGGTGTGGTTTGTGATTTGGCCATTGGATCTTATAGTGCTGTGCCTACTTCAACATCTCAAGTGCTATATTGTGTGGGATTCCATGCCTGTGAACCAGGTATTTGGTCAGCCTCCAGAGGGTGGTGCTGGCTGACACTTGGTAGACAGGAAAGATAAATCAATGCCTGGAGTAGATATTTATTGCTGTGAGGAAAAACCTCTTGATTTTTTCAAGGGAAGGGGCTTAGTGCAGTCACCTTGCCTTCTAGTGGCAAATTGGTATTTCGAGGAAGAGGGCCATTATTAGGGGTTTGGCATTGATCTCTTTTGCTGTTGGAATGAGCATGCAGAGGCAGCAGAAGCTAGATGAGCTTTGGTAAGTAGAAGGCCATGCCATTGGGTTGATATGTAAGTTTCATCTCTGGCCACTGCAGACAGTTGTTAGTTCACGTACCCATCATCCCCAGTTAAGGATGACTGATAGATAAAGATTGTCAGCTGGTGGAATTGTTTTGTCTACTTAGCTTTTCAGTGTTTCTTTCATTGTGGATGGTTTTTGGTGGGAATTAATGTGTGATATGAAATCTTCACACATTGTGACCACTTTCATATGCCCACTGTTGAAATTTTCCTCTTTTGGATTTCCCTAGCATCTTATTTGTGTAACAGTATTACACATTGTTGCAATTATTTGTTTATATGACATTTATACCTCCCTACCATTTCTTGATTCCTATATTCTTTTATATTTTTATGTTTTAATTTCACTATACTATATTCTCAGGTTTTTTTTTTCCTCAGATTTTTTTTCAAGCAAGTTGACTAGTATTTTCCTTTGCCCTTCTTTGTGAATGGTAGTTGGCCTGGCTATCTAAGTTCAAAATCACTTGTCTTCAAGTGTTAGACTCATATTAATCTGATTATCTTTAATTGTAGGTAATCTATTTGTCCATAAATGGGCATTTTTTATCATTGGAATTTGTAAACTTCACCAAAAATATTTCTGGCATTAATTTTATCTTTCTTTTATCTTTTATGTTTACAGTCTTTTAAAAATCTAGTTTTCATTAGTTTTTTATTTATTGCATGTTTTCTTCTCCTTACTTTTAAATGCTAGTAGAGTTCTCCTTTAAACATTTTAATTTTACCTCAACTTGTATTTTTATTTTAAATTTTTGTTTTCCTCCTGTTAAAATGTTGATTCATTTTAACAAGTTTAGATTGTAAAATAATTATTTTGTTTTTCTTAGCATTTGCTTTTGAGAATTAAGGAATGAAACAAGAAGTAGGTTTCTTATATCTGCAGCCTACGCTATTTCTTCTAGACCATATTGCTTTCTCTAATAATGTGGCCTGACCTACTTAGTTGTCATAGACAAACCAAAGCATCACTTCAGTGAGGACATGCAGCTAATCTTGCATTATCTAGGCTATTTAAGGAAAACAGGGCTGCACATAATCTAGTCAGGATGAAGCATGTTCACAAAGTCATCTCCCTGTTCTGTCTAAAATTCTTTGTAACCACACATTTGGAGACATTTTATTGCACTCCAATGTATGAAAATGGTAGAGAGGGAAACTTGTACTTTTTGAAAAGCCAGTACATGACTTTCAAATAGCTACCTGGGCTGTTATGAACTAGAGCAGACTTTGTAATCTGGTTTAAAAGGCAATATGTACTTTCTCACAGGCAGGAAAACAAAAAAATAAAACAGATATCATTTCACAGCCATCATATAGCAAGATAAAATAAAATTTCCCTTATTCTCAATTTTATGATAGATGTGGAAAAATAAGAATCTTTGCAAACTGCTGGTGGTATTATATTTGGCATAAAAGGACTGGAGAATAATTTTTCAGTATGTGCTAAAATTGACATACAACCTATACCTCATTATTTTACTGCTAGATATATATCCTTATAGCAGTGGTTCTCAAACTTTCTTAGTCACGGGATACCTTTAAACTCTAATAAATCACTGAGAACCACAAAATTTTTCTTTTGTGGATTTTGTATACATATATACTTATATAACATATTTATATACGTATACATTTTATACACACAAATTTTTATATGCATATATATTTATATACATACATAAATTCATATACATATATACATATGTAATTTACATATAATATTTTCTGTATAGAAATTAAATCTGAGAAAAATTTAAACTGTTTATTGATTTATTTTAAAACAACATAATACATTCATTACAAGGTAAAAGAACGTATTTCATGAAAAATAACTTTTCAAAAAAGAGATTATTGGCAAGAGTGTCATTGTTTATATCTTTTTATCTGGCTTAATAGAACACATTTGGATTCTTATATATGCTTCTTCATTCATGCTGATTCACTATGTTTTGGTTGAACTAAATGAAGAAAATACTTATTTTGCAAAGGAAGGAGCATTTGAATAGCTTTTTCATATAACCATGGATTTCTTTTTAATACATCAGAACTCAATAAATGATACTCTTTAAATGTTAATATTTGCAGTGTGGATTCTGCAGCCATGTCAATAAACATTTTGTACTCTTTTACACTAAAATCCATTAATCTGGGGTGCCTGGGTGGCTCAGTCGGTTAAGTGGCTGTCTTCGGCTCAGGTCATGATCCCAGGGATCTGGGATCGAGCCCCACATCAGGCTCCCTGCTCGGCGGAGAGCCTGCTTCTCCCTCTCCCTCTGCCTGGTGCTCTGCCTACTTGTGCTTTCTCTATCTTGCTGTCAAATAAATAAATAAAATCTTTAAAAATAAATAAATAAATAAAATCCATTAATCTATCTTGTACCTTGTTTTTCTTTTCTTTTTAAAATGATTTTTATTGAGGTATAATTGATATAAAACATTATATTGGTTTCAGGTGTGCAACATAATGGTTTGAGATTATATATATATACATAGTAAAATTCCACCGAAATATGTCTAGTTACCATCCATCATCATACAAAGTTAACTTTTAGGATTTGCACTCTTGGCAACTTTCAGATATGCTCTACAATATTATTGACCATAATCGCCATGCTGTACATTACATCTCCAGGACTTATTTTTTTATAACCGGAAAATTGTAACTCTTGATTCCCTTCACCTGTTTCTTCCACTCCCTAATCCTCCTCTCATCTAACAACCAACCACTATTCTCTTCTCTGTATCTGTGGTTTTGGTTTGGTTTGGTTTGTTCATTTGCTTTGTGTTTTGGATTCCACATATAAATTAAATCATCTGTTATTTGTCTTTGATTTGTTCACTTAACATAATACCCTCAAGTTCCGTCCATGTAGCATATGGCAGGATTTCATTCTTTTTGTTGTTGTTGTTTCAAGTTTTCATTTAAATTTTAGTTAGTCAACATATAGTGTAATATTAGTTTCAGGAGTAGAATTTAGTGATTCATGACTTACATAAAACACTCAGTGCTCATCACAAGTATGCTTCTCAGTACCCATCACCCATTTAGCCCATCCACCCACCCACCTCCCTTCCAGTAACCCTCAGTTTGTTCTCCATAGTTAAAAGTCTGTTTTCTGATTCCCCCCACCTCTCTCTCCCCCTCTCTCCCCCACCATGTTCATCTGTTTTGTTTCTTAAATTCCACATATGAGTGAAATCATATGATATTTGTCTTTCTCTGACTTATTTTGCTTAAAATAATACACTCTAGTTCCAGCCATGTCATTGCAAATGGTAAGATTTCATTCTTTTTGATGGCTGAGTAATATTCCATTGTAATACATACCACATCTTCTTTACCATCAGTCAATGGACATTGGGCTCTTTCCATAATTTGGCTATTGTTGATAACAGGGTGCATGTGTCCCTTTGAATCAGTACTTTTATATCCTTTGGGTAAATACCTAGTAGGGCAATTGCTGGATCAGAGGATAGTTCTATTTTTAACTTTTTGAGGAACTTCCATACTGTTTCCCAGAGTGGCTGACCGGTTTGCATTCCCACCAACAGTACAAGAGGGTTCTTCTTTCTCCACATCCTCGCCAACATCTGTTGTTTCTTGTGTTGTTATTTTTAGCCATGCTGACAGTTGTGAGGTAGGATATCTTGTTTTAGTTTTGATTTGTATTTCCTTGATGATGAGGGGTGTTGAGCATCTTTTCATGTGTTTGTTAGCCATCTGTATGTCTTCTTTGGAAAAATGTCTATTCATGTCTTCTGCCCATTTCTTAACTAGATTATTTGTTTTTTGGGTGTTGAATTTGGTAAGTTCTTTATAAATTTTTGGATACTAACCCTTTATCAGATATGTCATTTGAAAATATCCTTCTCCCATTCCATTGGTTGCCTTTTAGTTTTCTTGTTTCCTTTGCTGTTTAGAGCTTTTCATCCTGATGAAGTTCCAATAATTCATTTTTGTTTTTGTTTCCCTTGCTTCACGTGACGTGTCTAATAAGAAGTTACTACAACTGATGCCAAAGAGGTTGCTGCCCTTGTTCTCCTCTAGGATTTTGATGGTTTCCTGTCTCACATTTAGGTCTTTCATCCAATTTGAATTTATTTTTGTGTATGGTGTAAGAAAGTGATCCAGTTTCATTCTTCTGCATGTTGCTGTCCAGTTCTCCATTGGATATTCTTTCCTGCTTTGTCAAAGATTAGTTGACCATAGAGTTGAGGGTCCATTTCTGGGTTCTCTATTCAGTTCCATTGATCTATGTGTCTTTTTTTGTGCCAGTACCATACTGTCTAAATGACTACAGCTTTGTAATATAGCTTGAAGTCCAGAATTGTGGTGCCTCCAGCTTTCTTTTTCAAGATTGCTTTGGCTAGTCAGGGTCTTTTGTGGTTCCATACAAATTTTAGGATGGTTTGTTCTAGCTCTGTGAAAAATGCTGGTGGTATTTTGATAGGGATTGCATTAAATGTGTAGATTGCTTTGGGTAGTATAGACATTTAACAAAATTTATTCTTCCATTCCATTGATCATGGGATGTTTTTCCATTTCTTTATGTCTTTTTCAATTTCTTTCATAAGTGTTCTATAGTTTTCAGAGTAGAGAGTTCATAACTTACCTCTTCGGTTAGGTTTATTCCTGGTATCTTACAGTTTTTGGTGCAATTATAAATGGGATCGATTCCTTGATTTCTCTTTCTGTTGCTTCATTATTGGTGTATAGAAATGCAAAAGATTTCTGTACATTGATTTTGTATCCTGTGACTTTACTGAATTTGTGTGTCAGTTTGAGCAATTTTTTGATGGAGTCTTTCAGGTCTTCTACATAGACTGTCAAGTCGTCTGCAGAGTGAAAATTTGATTTCTTCCTTGCTGATTTGGGTGCCTTTTCTTTTTGTTGTCTAATTGCTGAGGCTAAGACTTTCAGTATTGTATTAAATAACAGTGGTGAGAGTGGACATCCCTGTCGTGTTCCTTACCTTAGGAGAAAGGCTCTCAGTTTTTCCCCATTGAGGATGATATTAAGTGTGGGTCTTTCATATATAGCCTTTATGATGTTGACATATGTTCCCTCTAGCCCTACTTTGTTGAGGGTTTTCATCAAGAATGAATGCTTTTCTTTCTCAAATGCTTTGCCTGCATCTATTGAGAGGATCATGTGGTTCTTATCCTTTGTTTTATTTATATGGTGTATCATGTTGATTAATTTGTGGATATTGAACCACCCCTACAGCCCAGGAATAAATCCCACTTGATCATGGTGAATGATTCTTTTCTTTTCTTTTTTATTTAATTAATTAATTTTTAATTAATTTAGTGAATGATTCTTTTAATGTACCGTTGGATTGGATTTGCTAGTATTTTGTTCAGAATTTTTGCATCCATGTTCATCAGGGATATTGGCCTATAATTCTCTTTTTTAATGAGGTCTTTGGTTTTGGAATTAAAGTATGCTGGCCTCGTAGAATGAGTTTGGAAGTTGTCCTTCCATTTCTTTTTTTTTTGGAGCAGTTTGAGAAGAATACGTATTAACTCTTCTTTAAATGTTTGGTAGAATTCCCCTGGGAAATGATCTGGCCCTGGATTTTTGTTTGTTGGGAGATTTTTGATAACTGATTCAATTTCAGATCTTGTACTTTGAATAGGTCTTATCACCATGCTTAATTCTGTTACATTATCCAATGGATATTTAGAAAATATTGGTTTACTAAGTTATGCAAACCTTCCAAATGTACACTTAGGAGAATGAAAAAGGCAAAGGGTTTTTATGATTAAAATGTTTTTGAGCTCACATATGCTCTTAAAAAATCTTGGGTGCATGGCCTGCCTGGGTGGCTTAGTTAGTTAACTGGCTGACTCTTGATTTCAGGTCATGATCTCAGGGTCCTGGGATTGAGCCCTGCGTTGGGCTCTGTGCTCAGCAGGGAGTTTTTTTTGAGGATTCTCTCTCTGCCTCTCTCTCTCTGCCCCTCCCCACTGCTTACACATGCTCTCTAACTCTCAAATAAATAAATAAACCTTAAAAAAAAAATCTTAGGTACCCCCAGGGCTTTCAGACCAAACTTTGAGAACTGATAATTTAGAGTAACTCTTGCAGATGTGCACAAAGAGATATGAATTATGTGGTTAATTTAAGTTTTAATTGTATTGGGGAAAAGAAGAAACATCTGAATGTTCAGTATGAATAGAAAAACAAATTTATAGTAGAATCACAAAGCTAAATTGAATGAACTAGGGATAAATGCATTCTCATGAGGAAATTTCAGAAATATAATGTTTAGTGGAAAATTAGGTTTGGTATGATATAATGCATATAAAATTTAAGAACACATGAGAAAATGTTGCATATCATTTATGGATACATAAATACATGGCAAAATCTAAAAACATAGGTGAGAAAGATACTAACACCAGACTAAATGGGAAGAAGGAAACTGAGCACCTTAAAAGGCCTCAGAGAAATGATCAGGTCAGAGTCAACAAATATAAATAACAGAAAAAGTCTGGAGAGCTCATCAGAAGAAAGGAATTAAACGTTTATAGTTAGAGCATGAGACCAGATCTGTACCTGCCTCTACTTTCCTGTAGCTATTGAGCTTTTGGCCTATGTCATAATCTGTAATAAAACCTTGATATTAAGTTCTAAAAAATATGAAAACATTTATCTTAATGCTCCAAGTGTAATTTTGGGACTATAGAGACCCATATCAAAGCCTAAACTAATTCCACATAATGGTGTGAATTTGGGGCAATGGGAGAGGATTGACAAACAGTCCTTGACTGACTGTGGAGTTTACCCCTAAAATAAATCCAAAAAGATTTTTCTCTGAAGTGGAAATTCTTGGCAGCATGTACTCCCAGAATTTGTACTAGACCTTTTCTGAGAGATAGGACAGTACATCCAAGTATGAGGAATTCCCAGTTGGGGAGACCAAATAAATTCTAGATATTAATACTTAATCTAGGCCCTCCGCTTTAAATATGAACAGGCAAATAGGAATCAACAGTGCTTTTAAGAAATAATATACACTGAAAAAGAATACCAAATAAAGCAGTATGACTATCACCAGGGAAAAGAATAGAGGAAAAGAAAAAAAAAAGTGTATATATATCTAATTGACATCATTGAGATATTTGAGAAGGTCTCATAGCAAAATAATTAACTATTATAAAATAAACAGTGCTTTTTAGAAGATAAATATATAATTACTGTAATTAAGTGGACTTTGGTAGACAAATGGAAGGGACACAACTGAAGAAAAAAGAGTGAACTAGAGAATGGAGTCAATAAATTGCCGTAGAGGATAGTGAAAAAGGACAAAGATTAAAAATGAGAGAGAACAGTTAATAGATGTAGAGGTTATGTTACAAAATATGAGTAATAGAAATTGTAAAAAGAAAGAACTTACACATGGAATGGAGGAAGGAGGAGGAAGAGGGGTAGGGAGGAGAAACAGAATCCAGACCTGCCTGGAAAAAGACATGAAAACTCAGATCCAGAAGGTCCACAGAATGATTTCAAAATGAGAAACAAAAACAAAAACAACATAGGTAGAATAAAACAAACACCACAAAGCTTTTAAAAATGCTTTCCTGTTCAAAGTCAGAATGCCATTATATTTTATGTATTTTTCATACAAAATTTGTTGCTGATGTATCAATTGTGTGTGTGTGTACATACATGTACACTAATTTATATGTGAGGTACATCTATGTGCTTTTCATCAGTACCACCTGATTTTGGAAAAAGAAATATCATTGAAATTCTAGGTGTGAGTTAAAAAAAATAAGGATACATTGTCATAATACTGTTACATGTATTTCCCTCTAATTAAATGTAAATTTAGTGCAATTTAAATCCTGATCTTAATAAAATAGTTTATGAAAGTTGAAAATATGATTCTCAGGTTCATTTGTAAAAAAATAGTGTTCAACATTTATAAGCTTAGTTGGTAATGTCCTACCAGAAAACAAATTATGTTATAAGGTTAGAGTTATTGAAAGATAAACCATTGGTACCAAAATTCATTAGGGGGAATAAAAGAGAATTTGGAAGCACAACTATATGTGCTGTGGGATTTAATTTATCAGGTGATGAAGTTAGCATTCATATCAGTAAGGAAAAGATAGCTTATTCAATATATGGCATTAGGTAATATCTATTTGGGAAATAGAGAAGCTTTATTTCATTAAAAATGCAAAATCAAATGATTGAATCTATAAAAGCTATAAAAAGTACTAGAATAAAATGCATGAAAATATTTTGTCATATCACTTTGCCACTTTTTACAGCTGGTAGCAGCTCTCCATCTTCTCTCCTCTGTCCTGCGTGCCTTCTGCCTCATCATTTTTACCTATTTTATTTAAATCCATAGCTCTCATTTCTGTTTGACCTTACATATATATATATATATAGTACATCTCTTGTAACTAGAATGTACACAACTACAGAGATTCTGTCCGCTTAGTTGTTTACAGCATAGATTCAAGCTCTTTTCCTTTCCAAGTCTCCTGAACACTCTGTATCTCTCTCTCATTCTCTCTCTCTCTCTCTATATGTTACATATATATGTTCGAATAACATATATATATGTTCAAATAACATATATATATGTTCAATAAACTCTGCTTTCACTTCCAAGAAAAAAAAAGAAAGAAAATTGCCTAGCATAGAGTAGGCACTCAAAAAGTTTATTGAGTAAAAAAATGATTCATCATGATTATTGAGAGCATATTTATATATTGTCTAGTCTTTTGAAATAAAAATGCAATCTCATAAAATGGGATATAAAAATATTTGTTTAACTTGCATGGGAGATAACAAGCTTATGATCTAAATCCCAAACTTTCATTTATAAATAAGTAAACAGTGTTTCCCTTTTCCATTCTCTGTACCACTGCCATTTTCAACTTATCTTTACGTGCATTCTTTTGAGAGGGAGGTTTTGAGGGCAAAAGAAGACATAGTGTTCTTAACCTTCCTTACATAGGCAAAAATAGCTGTCTGAAAATAGTAATGTTTATTTTTAGAATGGCATTGGTGACTGGAAAATCTTTGTTTTGAAAGGTCAAAATATTGTACTACTCTGGCCATTTTCTAATTTTTGCACCATCTCAGTTGGAATGTTTACTTTATCTCTTCCATTATTTTTTAAATTTCCAAATGTACATTCTTACCTCATCTTTGATTATGGACTGTAGTTACTTATTTTCAGTTGGTCTCACAAGAGAACACATTATCTTTATTGATCTTTGAAGAGTATATTGAGAATAAATCATGACTTGGCTTATGACAAGTGAAACGACTTATAGAGAAATAAAGGAATTATAAAATAATGTCCATAAAGGTCTGTGGATATGCTCATCAATAAATTCGATTTAAAATCATTATTACATCTGAAGAATTGCAGTTTCACGTATCTGATTCTTAATTCCAAGAATTCAGTGAGTTTGATGCATGTAAAATAAGGATAATACAATTTCATTAATTTGTAGCTTTGTAATAAATTAAAAGTCTATTGTTGATTAGTTCCTATACTGTTTTTTCCCCGAATTTTTATGTACCTACAAGAAAACCATAGAATTTTCTGAGAGTATGTAAGTGTGAGAAGACTAAGATTAAAAATGTTCTATAGTTACTTCATATTGGATGATCCATACTTAGTAAAGGAAATTTGAATGAAAATTTTCAAAATAAAATTACAATCTATTGGAGGGGCACCTAGGTGGCTCAGGTCAGTTAAGTGACCAGCTCTTGATTTCATCTCAGGTCATGATCTCAGGGTTTTGAGATCAAACCCTCTGTCAGACTCCATGCTCAGCGGGGAGTCTGCTTGAGATTTTCTATCCCTCTCCCTCTGCCTCTCCCCCTACTCTCTCTCTCAGATAAGTCTTTTAAAAGAATAAAACAACCAATGAATTTTAGGATGTGTATGGTTTGTATCAGAATGCTGGAAGACTTCTTTGGAAAAATGTCTGTTCATGTCTTCTGCCCATTTCTTGATTGGATTCTTTGTTCTTTGGGTGTTGAGTTTGATGAGTTCTTTATAGATTTTGGATACTAGCCCTTTATCTGATATGTCATTTGCAAATATCTTCTCCCATTCTGTCGGTTGTCTTTTGGTTTTGTTGACTGTTTCCTTTGCTTTGCAAAAGCTTTTTATCTTGATGAAGTCCCAATAGTTCATTTTTGCCCTTGCTTCCCTTGCCTTTGGTGATGTTTCTAGGAAGAAGTTGCTTCGGCTGAGGTCAAAGAGGTTGCTGCCTGTGTTCTCCTTTAGGATTTTGATGGACTCCTGTCTCACATTTAGGTCTTTCAACCATTTGGAGTCTATTTTTGTGTGTGGTGTAAGGAAATGGTCCAGTTTCATTCTTCTGCATGTGGCTGTCCAATTTTCCCAACACCATTTGTTGAAGAGACTGTCTTTTTTCCATTGGACATTCTTTCCTGCTTTGTCAAAGATGAGTTGACCATAGAGTTGAGGGTCCATTTCTGGGCTCTCTATTCTGTTCCATTGATCTATGTGTCTGTTTTTGTGCCAGTACCATGCTGTCTTGATGATGACAGCTTCGTAATAGAGCTGGAAGTCCGGAATTGTGATGCCACCAGCTTTGCTTTTCTTTTTCAACATTCCTCTGGCTATGCGGGGTCTTTTCTGGTTCCATACAAATTTTAGGATTATTTGTTCCATTTCTTTGAAAAAAGTGGATGGTATTTTGATGGGGATTGCATTGAATGTGTAGATTGTTCTAGGTAGCATTGACATCTTCACATTATTTGTTCTTCCAATCCATGAGCATGGAACATTTTTCCATTTCTTTGTGTCTTCCTCAATTTCAGACACATGAAAAAGTGCTCAATATCGCTCGGCATCAGGGAAATCCAAATCAAAACCTCCAATGAGATACCACCTCACACCAGTCAGAATGGCTAAAATTAGCAAGTCAGGAAACGACAGATGTTGGCGGGGATGCGGAGAAAGGGGAACCCTCCTACACTGTTGGTGGGAATGCAAGCTGGTGCAGCCACTCTGGAAAACAGTATGGAGGTTCCTCAAAAAGTTGAAAATAGAGCTACCATATGATCCAGCAATTGCACTACTGGGTATTTACCCCAAAGATACAAAAGTAGGGATCCGAAAGGGTATGTGCACCCCGATGTTTATAGCAGTAATGTCCACAATAGCCAAACTGTGGAAAGAGCCAAGATGTCCATCGACAGATGAATGGATAAAGAAGATGTGGTGTATATATACAACGGAATATTATGCAGCCATCAAAAGGAATGAGATCTTGCCATTTGCAACGACGTGGATGGAACTGGAGGGTATTATGTTGAGCTAAATAAGTCAAACAGAGAAAGACATGTATCATATGATCTCACTGATATGAGGAATTCTTAATCTCAGGAAACAAACTGAGGGTTGCTGGAGTGGGGGGTGGGGTGGGAGGGATGGGGTGACTGGGTGATAGACACTGGGGAGGGTATGTGCTCTGGTAAGCTCTGTGAATTGTGCAAGACTGTTGAATCTCAGATCTGTACCTCTGAAACAAATAATGCAATATATGTTAAAAAAATAAAAAGAAGAAGAAGAAGGTAGCAGGAGGGGAAGAATGATGCGGGGGAAATCGGAGGGGTAGATGAACCATGAGAGACGATGGACTCTGAAAAACAAACTGAGGGTTCTAGAGGGGAGGGGGATGGGAGAATGGGTGAGCCTGGTGGTGGGTATTGAGGAGGGCACATTCTGCATGGAGCACTGGGTGTTATGCACAAACAATGAATCATGGAACACTACATCTAAAACTAATGATGTAATGTATGGGGATTAACATAAGAATAAAAAAAAATCTGAAGAAAAAAAAAAGAAGTTACAATTGTAAAAAAAAAAAAAAAGAATGCTGGAAGAGATTTAATCCTGTTGGATGATCCTATATGGATAAATCACCCTATGAATTAAGGTAACCAAAACTTTAATCATGATAAGAAGCATAGCAGCATATTATTGTCCTTATAAGCAAACAATTTTTAACTGAATAGAAAATTTAAATAAAGAATTAGTTAAAGAGAATTTTAGTAAATGTAAAGTTGAGGTTGTCTCTTTAGGAAGCATAAAATTATAGAAGGAAATAAAGTAAAAATCCAATGGATGTTATTTAAGATTCATCATGTATTCTATTTCAGTTTTCATTGTATCATTTTTAAAACACTGAATATGAGAAACCCATAAAAAATATTTAATCTAAAAACTGTTAGACCATTTTCTCTGTAATATCCTATCTATAGTGTTCTTGAAGAGGGTACTTCCAGACTCACCAAATTTTAGAGGCCTTGCTAATTTTTCATTAATTATCTATGAAGCTATTGATTGATACTGTATTTTTAATTTTTATTTATACATGTGAAATTTTTATTGATGCTATATGAAACTAATGCAGAAGATATGAAAGTAAGAATTTAGAAACTTATTTTTTGAATACAGATGTATCCCCATCCCCGACCCCCAAAATCCTGTAAGTAATCTCAAGAATACACACTTTTTTGTGGATATACAACAGAAATCTGCAGACAAGGCAAGTGATGTGAATAGGTAATCCATGTTTCTAAAGGTGAAAATGGTCAGTCCATCTCTCTCTCTCTTAGGGTAGTAATTATATTAAATAGTAGAATTAATAAAAAATGTGTTACTTCTGATTTTTACTCTGTATCTTTGACTTTATAAGTGTCTAGTTTGAATTCCCCTAGAACATACACTAACTCATGGACTTGTGTTTATTTGGGAGATGATCCTTGGAAGCACAAGTGAAACATTGGGAAAGTGAAACAAGGAAAGGGGAAAAATCGGTAGTGCATTAATAAGCAGGTTACTGATTTTGGCAAGTATGGTTCAGTCTCATTGGAAACTGAAAACCCTGATGAACTACCTCTGAATTGTCCCTCAGAGTGATAGGTATGAAGGGTATTTATTCATCATTAGGGTCTGTCTTTGATTGAGAGTTTTTCCTGGGATATAAAATTTTCGATATTTCTAGGCTGTTCTGTGTTCAGAAGAGAAAGTTCTCAGGTGAAAAAGCAAAGATTTTATTGTCAATAGGGTGAGAATTTGTCAGTGTGCCTAATCACAATGGGTAAATCTTAATGGTAGGAAGGCTGTTTTCTTTTTTCCTCCATGCCACACCCTGTAATTATATGAGTCTTATATACAAATTAATACAGAGAACAATATATCCTAAGTATACACTAGGACGTCCTCATCTATACTTTCGGCCTTTTCCAGGATTCTTCTGACCTTGTATTCACATCCCAGTGTTTGCCTCTGCTCCTTGCTGTTATAGTGATCCATTTCTCCTCATTTCCTTCACCTCCTTCTTACCCCTTAGCTCAGTACATTACTTTACTCTTCTTTGATGTAGTTGTTACCCACTGAGTCTTTGTTAACTTATGTCATGTCTTCTGTTCTCATCTCCACAGGGAGAAGGATCAGGTAATTCCCATTTCCTATTACGTCTATAATACTGAGAAAGCAAGCCCAACTAAATTAAGTAAAAATAGTATTACCTCACTTAGAATAAATATTCTCATTTCATCTTGATGAGTAAATTTATCTAGTATCAATTACCAAATAACTATTTTCTAAATAGATAATCAAACTCCACAGCTGTCCTGGCCACAGTTATCATCTCAATGAACATAGCAAAGCAGTGAGATTACATTTCCACTCAGTACCAGCAAAAGTACATTTGTATAAATATGCATTTAGATTTGACTCATTTTATTTTGGGAAACTCATGTATTTTCCCTGAAGTTTTGAATAAGCTCATAATACAATTTTATTTTAACCATTTTTAAATAAAAACGTGATTGAAGACAGTCTTTAATAAACTGGCTAATGACAATTCACTTAGCATTTCCTAAAGTAAATTATGTTGAAATTGGATTCAATGATTCAGGAAGTCTTATTAGGTCCATTTCTAATGCCTCCAAATTGATAACTGTGTATTTTATTTGCACTAGAATATTAAATCTACAATTTCTTCTCTTATGAAATCTTATCTACGAGTAGATGCATAGTAGAGAATACAGAGAAAATGCTTTTCTAAATTACACTAAAACTCTGAATTATTTTGTGAATATTAAGTTAGGAATTGTAAAAACTTTCAATTTAATAGAGTAAGTGAACAAATGATTATTATGTAGTCATTTCCACTTAGGGACAGTGAAATACAATTTTTGTACAATTAAGAACAAAATTCTTGAGCGCCTGGGTGGCTCAGTTGGTTGGGCGACTGCCTTCAGCTCAGGTCATGATCCTGGAGTCCCTGGATCGAGTCCCGCATCGGGCTCCCTGCTCGGCAGGGTGCCTGCTTCTCCCTCTGACCCTCCCCCCTCTCATGTGCTCTCTCTCTCTCATTCTCTCTGTCTCAAATAAATAAATAAAATCTTTAAAAAAAAAACAAAATTCTTATATTGAAAGGGGAAGTAGTACTTAGGGTTTTGATTTTCTAGTGCAAATATATCATTCAATTACTATGACTGCTTCTCTTTACCACTGTAGATAAAATTTCTAAAGATGGAATTTCATTCTCCATTCTTGAGCTCAAAATATACACTAATAAGTATATACAAGGAGTTGGAAGAAATATCTAGGGGACACCAAAAGCATCAAAGAAAGAAATCTTTATTAACAGGGGAAAATAGGGCACCTTGGTGGCTCAGTTGATTAAATGTTTGCCTTCAACTCAGGTCATGAACCTAGGGTCCTGGGATCAAGTTTCACATGGAGCTCCCTGCTCCTTGGGGAGCCTGCTTCTCCCTCTGCCTCTCTCTTTCTCTCTCTCTCTCTGTCTCTCATGAATAAATGAATAAAATTAAAAAAAAACAAGGGAAAATAAAATAATGGTTTAGATGTCTTTAATCTCAACTCTGAGCATTTTAAAGTGGGAAATGTGAACTGAAATATAATTTATGCTAGGTATTCATTAATAAAGTATTAAAGATGAAAGCAAGAGTCTGGGCTTACTAAGGAGACTCACAGCATAACTAAGGAATAGTTTTGCTTTGAAAAACTTTCTGATTATGAACAAAGAAAATAGATTCAAGTACATTTTGCTGTGATTGGGATTCAGGCAGAGAATTCTGGGAAAGGGACTACCCAATTTCAATTACTAATTACCATTTACCCCTGATGGAAATGATAGTAAGCACTATAATTGATTTTATCATGCCAACTTATCTTTAATATCAAAATCTGATATATACCATACCCAAAATTTAATATGATATACCAGTTCTCTGGTAAATACAGATACAACATTTAAGCCATTACCAAATAAAGTTGAAAAAAAACCATCATTCTCAAGGAAGACACAAGAACCCAGTGGACAGATACTTGAAGAGAGGGATCCCAGCTTTTGGAGTGTGAGGCATTTAGGTCGTGTAGTTGTGGGGGGCACTACGTTCTCCCCTAACATGATCATACTCTGTTGTTGCAGCTATATGATTTGATAGAACCTTAGCCAACAGCCTGTTCTGCTGCCTAATATTCATGGTTGAGGGAGCACCTGGACTGTCTGCGTTAGGCATTCTGCTGTAGCCCATTTCTTTGGAGGTTTTCCAGGAGGCCATCTCTCCCTCATGGAGGCCAATCTTCAAGTGACTAGACTTGGAACAAGTTAATACTGAGTGGGGGAAGTGTTTCAGCTGCGTCAAAGGCAGTGCATAAGTTAAAAATATGGACTGAACAATAGTGATTGGATTTATCAAGATGAATTTATTTGTTACCCTAAGATGAGCTATTTCAGTGGAGCAGTGAGGTCAAATCTGGATTAAAGCAAGTCTGAGAGGGTGCGGGGATAAGAAGTAAGAGAAAACCGGTAGAGACAATAGAAGGAATTTTATTTTTATTTTTAAAAATTGTTATTGTTATGTTAATCACCATACATTACATCATTTCAAACAATCTCTATACCACACATGGGGCTCGAACTCATGACCCTGCCACCGAGTCGCATGTTCTACTGACGGAGCCAGCCAGGTGCCCCGAAGGAATTTTATTTTTAAAGTGAAAAAAAAAATAGTGATGCCACATAGGAAATCTAGAGGGCTTTTCTTTCTCTCTCCTTCCTTCCTCTCTCTTTTTTCTTCTTTCAAGATAGAAGGTATCTCAGCACATTTGTTTGTTGGTGGGGTATATTAATAAGTAAGAAATGATGATTGAGGAGAATGTAGACAATTCCTGGAGTAATGTCTTTGAGTCATTAGAGGGGATGGGATCCAGTGCAGCTGTGGAGGAGCTGGTTCTGGATAGGAGCACTGACAGCTCTTCCATAGTAACTTGAGTCAAGAGAGAGCCATGTGTGTAAAGGCAGGTAGCTTCATAGTTATGGTCATGGCATCCTGCAGAAATTCTCTTCTGATTGCTTCTTGTTTCTCAGGAAATTCAGGAATAATGTGGGGAGCTGAGGCCAAGCAGAAGAAGGAGAAATTGGAATGGGGAAACTTTAAGAAGCTAGTAATCAGATAAAATTAACGATTTACTTAAAGAGTAATTTTCAGTTCCTATTTTGTTCTTGGTCAATGATTTTAGGACTGTATACATTTTATTCTGGTTTAAAATGATTCCTTCGCTTAAAATTGGACTTCATTTGTAAGACTGAGGCAATAATGTGGCTTCTATTATTTTGGATCACTGGGTAGCTTCTGTTCTAATCTCTGATAGCAGTCACTCTTCACTTAAAGAGATAAGTCCTTCAGTTACTATTATATTATAGGGCCACATAAACTGAGTGGCGTAAGGGGGGTACAGAATACTATGGGTTAAAGAAGAGAGGAAAATTCATGTAATTGAAGATATGGAAAGATCTTAGAAGTCTTAGAAGAAATGGCATTTCAGTGTGATACATCATTATGGATGGCATTGATAAAAGACATCATGTATGAGAAAAATAGGAGGTCCAGCATAGAATCTTGAGGAGTGTTTAAAATTAGAGGATTGGAAGAGAAAAAGAAGGAAGGAGAGGATGGTTGGGAAGAGCAGCAATCAGAGGAGTAAGAGGAGAACTCTGGTATTTTATTTCATCCAGTCACCGAAACACTGCTCTGTTGCCAGGAGTTCCACTAAAGCCCTGGACCCGTAAGAGGGAGTCCACGCCTGTAAGACTTCCACAGTCCAATGAAAAGGCTTAATTGAATGTCTCTCCCATGATTGGAAACTTTCAGGTTGAGGGAATCCTGAACACATTTTGAAGGGCCAGAGAATAGTGAGAAAATTATAATATGTTGAAATGTGAGCTGTTTAGTACAGATATTTACTAGTACACAGACAAGCAAAGCTTGCCTATTTTGTTGAATTCTTTTTATTTAAAATTCATTTTACTATGTACATGTAGAAATGATCTTTAACTGACTACTTTGAATATCTACCCTTTGTTTCTGCTTGTTCTGTGTTCTCAGGACACAGTAGTTCATTAGCTTTGCTGCTGTGAAAGTTGTATGCAGATCTGTTGGGCTGAGATCAAATTAGCTGGAAGTAACCTTTGAAAATTTGCAACTCAGTGGAGCATGAGGGCCATTAAACATGCAGTTTTCTTAAAGCAAGCTGGGAACCATTGGTGAGTTGCATAGGTCAGAACTGCTGTTAAACTTAATTTTCTTCTGGAATAAAGGCTTTCTTGTTATACAAACTTGTTGCCACACATAACTTGATTTAAGACATAACTGCATTAGCTGAATGTCTACATTTAGTTCACTGAATAATTTAAATCATAAACATATTGCACATTGAATTTTCTTCCATAAAACATTGCAAAGTATTGCCCCCTCTGAATTAGTAATTGATGAAATGTAGAGAAAGCTTAAATCTGTCTTCAAAAGAATATTATAGGCATTTTAGTTTGCAGTAGCTAAGATTTTATGGGTAAGGATTTTTCTCCCCTTTCTGCGTGAGGTCCTATAACATTTTCACTTGGCAATGCTAGCATTGGCAAAGGTTGCATGCTGGTTGGAGCAGACCTCATCATTTCTTCTAGGAGTTTCTCTTCTTAGGCACTGATGCCAGAGCTGCAGGCTTCCGACCATTTGCGTGGCTGGGCTCTCAGTATAGCACTCAACGTCAAACCAAGACTTCAGGTTTCAGATCCAATGCTTCAGCTGTAGTTTAAAGTATATGTTATTCCTTACTAATGTAGTGTGTGTGTCTCCTTTATCAACTTAGACTAATGATTAAAATCACATCTATCTCCTTAGTTAAATTTAGCTGCTCTGAATTCCCCAGCCCATCTCTTCTGAAATATCTTCCTTCCTTTATCACCATAAATCTGGTAGTCTAGTGCTGTTACCATCTTCTAAAAAGTGTGATTTGGTGACAGTCATGAGCTCTAATTGCTGATCCAAATTCATCTTAGGATGCAGGAGAAAGGAAAGATCTTTTTCTTATTGTTACGTTCAGCTGTGATCTTCCCTGCCATTCTGGCACTACAGGCCTGGACTCCTTGATGCTGAGCTCTTTCCTGAAACAGCTCCTTTCATTGATACACACAAACCATATCCCCATAAGGCCAGGGTGGCTGAAGAAGGAAGAATTTGTATTGTGTATAAACCAGCCTTCTCTGGTGACAAACTAGGCTTGGTATTGAATCTGAGTCACCTGTTCAGACTGCCCTCACGCAGGACGAATTTACCTTCTACAGCTCCTTGTGCCTTTTCTGCCCATGACCTCAGATTAGGTCATGTCCGTTTATCCAGAATATTCTGTCTCAAGATGCAATAGTCTGACATTTCATCTTTTTCATTTTCTTCCAGGCCATTTCTTGGTTTCCTATGCAATTCTTTTTATATCTTTTAGCAATCTTTTAGTAGTTTCTTTCATAAAAATATAAATATAACAAAACAGAACAAAAAAAAAATCCCTAAGAACAGCACAAGAAAAAAAGAACCAACTGAAACTCCATCCCAGCAGACATGCAGTGCCATGGAAATATGATATTTGCAATTGAAGCTCCTTTGGGAATCCAGTAAGAATTTGTGTGGGTTTTAAAACATTAGGCCAGTCAGTAAAATGTTTAGGTCATATAACAATTGAAATTTTGACAAAGCATTAATGATAGCAGAAAAAATCATATTTTTAAAATGAAAGAAAATATGTAAAATCTATTACAAGTTTCAGGAACCCCACTTTCAGCACCTGCCTTTGGTGGACTTATTAGAACATAGGAAAGAAAGAAAATTTAAGGTTTAAAAAAGTTACTTTATTGAGTCATGATGCATACATATGAGAGCAAGGTGATGGATGCTCTAACTTTGATCAATGTTTTTGTAAGTCAAAAACTCTTCTTTCCATTGAAACATTATACTTCTTTCTCTTCTCATACCAGAATTTTATAATGCATAGGAGCATAAACTGTGGATTCTGATTGCTATACTTAATTCCCACCTCCACTACTTATTGGGCAAGTTAAACTCAGAAAATAGGAATAATAAATTTCTACCTCATGAATTAAATGTTATTTCAGGTAAAGTGTTTCACACACTGGTTCACATAGAATAAATGCAGTAACTAACAATAGGGACAGGGGGAGGGATCCTGTCGGTGGTTTGGCTTCTTGAAGTTTTCTTCTAGAAGATTTTCCATACTGTCTCTGAGTTCTTACTTATATAGTTTACAGAAACATGGAGTTCATGAGTGCTTTTGGGTTTCCAAGTTGCTTTTCCTCAGCAGCTTGATATCATGTCCAGTATTAGCAAGCCAGATAAATATCAATAAGGTGAAAAGAAAAAAGCACAACTTCTAAGCCAATAGTTTAGTAGATTTTAGTAGATTTTAAAAATGTTTAGTAGATTTTAAAAATGCTAAAGGAGGCTAAAAGAGGCTTTCAGTATTTCCTACTGCTAAACTGCATAGGAAAGCATAAAGCTCTTATGATCCAAGATCCTTGCTTCTTAATTCAGAACCCGCAGTTGTCCCTAGCCAATTCAAGTCTCAACCTTTCTCATCAGAATCAATCCAATAAATCAGATAAAATTTGCAGTTCTTCAGAATAATGTAATCTGCAGATGTATTTAATTACCCATAAATCATGATTCATATTAAAGCTTAATGTGACACTTGCTAGCAGAGAAATTTAATCAATTTATTATTATTTGACATTTGTTTATCCTCTGAAACAAAGGGCAGAGTTCATCTTACAAAATATTGGCCAAATTCAATTAAGTACTAGGCTTAAGAGCATATGAAGTCAACAGATGGAACAGAACTGAGGAGTCCTGATTCATGGCCCTTTTACTCAATTCTCAAACAATATTTTTCTTTAACTACATGGATTATTTTTGGTTTTGTTTTCCTAATAGAAATGTAGCCCAAAGTTGGATTATCTGATTAATCTGTAGACAAAGCTATGAAGATAATTACACTAACTTACAGAGGAAGAATCACTTAAATTTCACCAGATGCTAGAGAATTTTTCATAAGGATTATCAGAGACATGGCATTTAGCATCTATTTGGTCAAGATACTGTTCCACATATCCCTTCCTGTCAAATACCTTATGTCTTTATTAAATATGTATCTGGCCTTGGGTGAATGCTGTTAGTTGATTCTAAGATATAGTAATCTATGTTCTCCAAGACTTATTTGGTGAACATAAAATATGCACATTTGGAAGTTGCTTTATTTTTAGAATGAATTAAATTGATGTTAGTATTATTATAGCAGCCCCTGTTTGTCAATTGTGTACAATATTCTGGACACTGTGACTAGCTCAGGTTTCCTGGAAGTGACCCTGAATGAGGATCCTTGTGCCAGTGACTTAATGAGAAAGGACTCCTAGGCGAATTCACTAAAGGGAATGGGGAGTGGGGGTGGAGAAGCAGGGCAGGGGGAGGGGAAATAGAAGGAAGGCAACCCGAATGCAATTTAGGCAAAGCTCTATGGAGGTCAGAGATCAGCCTCATCCTACAGAAGTCTGTAGAAAAGGTTATGCCTCAGACTATATCCCAGCTGTGTGTGAGGGAGCTGGCACCAGTCAGTCATTGTTTGAATGTCTTCTTGAGAAGAATGTAAATTCCCAGGCTTTCCATGCTTTTAGTCTGGCAAAGCAGTCCCACAGGCAGTTCTTCACAGAGGAGGGGTGTATAGAAAACATAAAGAAGATCCACAGAATTATCTGTATTCTTTGTATGAGGTGAACATTAATATCCAAAATTTAGTTGAAGAAACTGAAAGAAATTTAGCAAATTGTTCAAAATCACACAATAACGAAGGTCAGAAGTTGAATTTAAAATTCTTAATTCTTCCTGATGATAATGGTGTCTCAGTTTCACAGTGAATTGATTCAAGGCACTAAAATAAATGTGGTTTTTAATTACCTCAAAGACTTTCATAAAGTAAGTGAGAAAGTGACAATATATGACTTAATACATATTGTTACTGGCAAAACATTTCCAGAAATGTTAAATCCAATTTTTTAATACTTCCAAATTAAATAACATGCCATTGCTACAGTTAATTGTATAGAAATTGTCATGAGAAGAATTTCAGAAGACCTTTAGTTTCAGGGTCAGTTAGCAATAACTTTTTGATATGATGTGAAATGATTTACTAAAATATACAAAACATTGGTGCTTGAACCCACCATTAGAGATTATCTGGTCTAAAGGGCAAGAGTATCATTTAAAATAAAAATACTCCTTGATGGGTGCTATTCCTTTAGAGTTTACAAGGAGTTTTCATGAACAGTCTCTCACTTTTCACCCATAATAATCCTCTAATCCTCTAATCAACATTTTTTGTTGTTCTTATTTTATACTTGAGACAGTTTAGGATCAAAAGGTTAAGAAGAATTTCCATGTATCCCAACTAATTAGATTTATGATCTGAGCCCCAGGTATTCTGACTCAAGAACACCCTAGTGGAATCGACTGCACTGTAAAACAGTACCATAAAACCATGCACTACATATCCACCATGTTAAATGTGCTACTAGACACCTTCACGTGCCTTGTATTTGAAGTCAACAAACCATTCGCATTAAAACAACATGTGTGGCGGGAAGGAGGAATGTAGGCCCAGTTGGAAATCAGATGAAAGCCATTGACTCCCTCCCAAGAAAAATTCACGAATATACATTTTCACACATTTTTCATATATAATTTTAGTTGACTTCATGACATCTGAGTCCCCGGATTAATAAACTTGTTTTAGAAAACTCTTTAAGTATGAACACCTTAGAGTAAGATGAGCAGGAGACAAATGCCTGAGAAGGTTTAGCCACACGGTCTGCTCGTGAGGAACCTGGAGCTCAGGAAAGAGAGGAGGAGGTATAAAAAATGTAGGAAGATATCAAAGGTTCATTCTTATGTTCAACCCTGTTCACGGATGTCCCTGAATATTCTGTCATTCAATTTTTGGGATGAACTTTTCGTGTTCTTCTACCTTCTCTAAGTTAACATCTTCTAATTTCCCCAATATGTAGATCTCTATATTCTGATCATCCTTTCATGTGTACACATTTCCCTGTCCCCCAGCTGCTCATCACAGGGGCCATGGGTATCACACAGTGTTCCAGGACAAAACTAATGGCATGCTCCTATTAGAATAACTCAAGAATTATTTTATTTAAGACCTCGTTACAAAGATTTGGGCAGGCTACAGAGAACATGGAAAGGATAATAAACTACCTACTAAGCTTGGTAACAGTGTAGTTATTACTAACCTTAGGTCTTGAGGGAAGATAGGGTATTTATTAGAACTTGGAAGCAAAGAGTTGTGTGAAGGGGACAATCTTAAAAATAGTTGTGACTTTGGTTCATGGACACGGCCTGCCTGAGATAATCATTCAATATGGGATTCAGAGGAATAAATACTCTAACTTTCTTCTAGACCCTCTGATTTGGAGCATCGAATCCCCATTGTCCAGCTGAACTCAACATGAAACATTAGGGAAACCTCTGCTGTAGTCCAATCAGTTCTTTCTTCCAAGAGAAAGCAACTTAATCCTGGATTCAAGGTGCAAACAGAATGTATACAAAAAAGTGAAACAGCATGTGTACAAACACATACACACACACACACACACACATATATACCCAACTCCTCTTACCTCAGTCAAGTCCCAGTTATTATCTACTCAAGATAAGATTCAAGTTACTCCTCTTTATGAAGCCTTTTCTGATTCCTTGCCCCATGCTGAATCTAAAGCAGGCCTTAATCCTTGGAAAGGCATACAACTTTGAGCCAAGCCACTACTCTGGCACTTGATCTGCCCTCCACCCGATTTAAAGAACTATTTGTCTTCATTTTATCTTCTTTATCTATTGAGAAGTGTCTTAAATGAAGAGGCTATGCTGTATATAGTTTTGACTCCTTCCCAGCACTTCAATAAATGTTTGAGTGATAGACTGAAGGCTAAGAATTAGTTTTGCTTATCTAAAAGAGGGGTATAATTACCAGTAGCTTTTCTCTTAAAGCATAGATCTCATCTTTTTTTGCTTTCAGCGTGCCAGACTAAAAAGCATTTTATCTGGGTTGCTTGGATACTAATGTTTTCTTCTATGCTGTATGAAAAGACTTTGTAATGCTTTTCAAACAATTTGTTCAACCTTTTAATTTTCTCGGGCATGGAAGATATAGCCAGATGCATTCTAATTTTGATTTACTTACTATACCCAAATAAGATTAACATGATACTTTTTCATATATTAATTTATTTTTTTCTCTCATTTAATACATGCTTCAAGATGAGGTATGCATAAACAATTATAATCAAAGGCAAAAATCATTAAAATGATTATAAAAGGAATGGAACACTAACTGAGATCAGAAAGGGGGAGCTTACTTCTTGCGGGGGCATGAGGAGAGGCTTTCTGGGTGGTTGTGCTGAGGAGTGTGCTGACAGAGGCTTTTTGAGGGGGCTATGACTAACCTGAGCTTCAGGAGAGACCAGCTAGGTGAGCCATGCCTTTCTGCCTTTGTTGGTACCAACTTTTTATTCTAGTTCTCCTCTAATCCTATTTCTGTTTGCTTTCTCCACCTCAGATCCATAAAGTGTTGGACTTAGAAGGGACTGGGTTCAACTGGTCAGTGGTGAAAGGGCTACCTGGGCACAGAATAGGCTCAAGAGTAAACAGCCAATTCTAGTCTAGTTTTGTTTATAGAAACCAGATATTTTACCTCCTGGACCAGAGCTTATGTTACCCACATGCTCTATTTTTCTGGAGATATCTAGTTAATCTCAGAGAGGAGAAGGGTGCTAAAGGTGTTGGTGTTGTGGAAGAATAGAGGGAATCTAAATATTTTGGAACTGATGTGAATAAATCTATAGTTCCGCCTGGTTTCTTAATGCAAAGTATGATCTGTGCAGATTCTAAAACTAGAGATTCCAATAGAGCTATAAATAATAATAATAGGAGATTCTTTTTTTCCATTCTGGAAATATGTTTCCAATCTTCTCATACATTGAGAATCCAAAATCTAGAGAAACTATAAGTGAAGAGTAAGATTTAGGGTTGAGTGGACAAGCCAAATATTTTTTAAAGGAAGTAAAAAAGAGCATATTATAGAAGTGGTGAGACAGAGAAGCATAGACTATGTGCCTTGGCACTGTTCTTAGTTGAGAAATGGATGTTCCATATATGACAGAGCTTTGCCAAGTATTAAAACATTGTCTTACTTCCTAAGCTAATTATAAATAATAAGCAATGAAATTATTCATACCATTAAGTCTGCACTGTAACTCACTGGAATGATAGGTTAATGGTTATAAAAGTAGAAAAGGAGGCTATATATAATATAGGGATACATATATTTTTATAAAATTTTCCAGCATTTATAACAGAAAGCAGAGCTCTCTCTTTTTCATCCTATCATTGGAATAGCTTTTACTAAAAGCTGAAATGACATTTAACAACATCCTAGTGATCTATAATACAGATTTGTAAAGTGAGGTGTGACGTTTGATTCAGGAAGTTCTTGTCTTCATTTAAAAACATTTGATAGTCCATATGTTATTCAGATCTCTTCGTTTTTACCTAATGTCCTTTTTCTGTTCCAGGATCCCATCCAGAATATCATGTTACACTTAGTCGTCATATCGCCTCTGGATCCTCCTCTTGCCTTTATTATTGCTTAGCATAAAATCTTTCTCTGTTGCTTAAATTATTTTCAAATGTTCTTAACTGGAATAAGGAGGATAAACATAGATTAAAAAGTGTGAAGATCAGGCTGACAACGCAATTACTTATATTTTATATTTGTATTACATCTGCCTCACTAATTCTGTGCCTTGGCTTTCACTTCCTGGTATTTTTAATATGAATTGAATTTACAAATTGATTTCAGTTTAGAGATACATTACCATCTTGAAACATAAGAAATCACATGTGAGGAGGCTATCTGTGTGAGCCAGGAAGTGCTAAATGAGAGCCTCTCTCTCTGTGTCATGGAAATGCAACTTAACAATGTTTAAGCCTTTTATTGGATCTGCCAATTACATTTTAGCCTCAGGGCTCATTTAAAAGCATCACAGGAAAACAGCTCTTGACAACATAGCTAATGAGACAGAATTAATACAAGGCATATTAACAGCATTTTAAAGAACATCATAATTGTGACACAATGTTCAAAGCAAAGATACGCTAAGGGAACTATAGAATTAAGTGGGGTAATACTTTAATAGAGTTGATTACTTTGGGGACATCTAGGACCTATCTAGCGCTGCTTGGAATGCATATGTATTCAATGTATACCATATATGAATAATTTTCCAAGGCTCTGATGAAGTGAACACAAAGATGCAGTAGATATGATCTCTGTCTGTAAAGGAACTTAAAATGTAATGGGGGCATTCCACATGTGTGTGCAAATAACGGACAAGGCAATGTGAAAGGCAGTGCTGAGTGTGGAAGTAGCTGCTCCCAATGTACTAAATTAGGTGCTCTAAATGAGAAAACCACTCTTAAGTCTACCCATTCTAGCCCTGAGGTCAGAAGGCCAAAGCAGGGTAGAACAACCAATAAGCAGCCTGCAAGTGAGGGACATTTTAAAGTCACAGCAAATTGCCTGAGAAGAATGAATCTTGCTTCTTTTGTATGTATCAGACCCATAGGCTCTCTTAAATATCCTTGATACCTACAGAGTCTGTTAGCTTCACAGTGCAAATGGTAAGGAAAATAACCAGTTGGTGCTGTGTAAGAGAGCAAAGATACATATCTTGGTTTCCTGGTTTGAAATATTCCTCATTTTTAGTAATAGTTGACCTTGTAATAGGATTAAATAGCTAGGGAGTGGCCTAATTAATGGCCTAATTAGCAATGGCTCTCAGTCTTCAGTATCGGATGCCTAATTAAATGTCCCTACTATTACAGTTGACAAAGAAAGGACAAACTATGGAGAGTAAATTACAGTGGCCGCCTCTTTGCAATGACAGTGACATTTAGGACTTTAATATCTTTGAACTCTGTGTTAATGTTTGGGTACATCTCCTGAAAACAGCAGATGTTGGTGAACTCCAGGCTGCACGGGGCAATGTAAAAAACACCGTATTCTACAGCCTAGTGGAGACAGTAAGTATAATAGAATTGCATCAGAGAAGCATTCACTCACTGGGGAAAGCGCTTATGTTAACCCCATTTATTTACTTCTTTGTAGCTCATTGAGTCTTTCTCTATAGGAAGATAAAATGGAGTGGGGATGAAAGTTGGAGCATATTTGCATACAGTCTGGATTGATTTTCCTTATATGGATGTGGCTAAAATTGTGGCAGCTTTATTTCAAATAATTTTTGTGAATATAAAATAATAAAACTGAATGCATCATTCCACTGTGGGTTTGTATTTTCATGAGGATAAGATAACAACCAATGAATATCTATTTTATTCTGAAGTTCTCACAAAATACAAATTCTACAGAATAAATACAAGGCAGTCAAAGTGCTCAAATATAAATATAAGAGGCCCTGTAGTTCATTCAGAAGAACTTTGAGCTTAATATGAAATTGAATGTGTCGAGATAGGGTTTACCATTAGATACCTGCAACTGTCCACTAAATATTCCTACAGGGCACTCTAATGCTATTTTATGAAGCTTGTGTTGCCATTTAAAAAGTTTTAACCATGACTACTGACTACCAGTGATAGAGATAAGCAGTGATGGCAGACATGATTGATACAAGACAGAGGAAGGAGAATAGGAAAGCAGGAAAAATCGTACAAGGAAGACTACGAAGATCAGCGGGAGAAAGCAATACCTTTCGGTTAGGAGAGTTAACGTGCTCAATACCATGATTCAGATATTCGTCTACAGCACCAATGGTTGTGAAACAAATGCTGCTCATTCAGTGCTTAAAACGAAACTCTTGCAAGTCATAAATACACATTAAAACTTCATGGACAGAAATAATATGCTACTTCCTAAATATTTGCAACAAATCCTTCTGAGTAATGCTCATACAAACAGTAAGAACAACACCATAACCCATCAGATAAAGTGGAGAAATGACATGAATAGACCCCTATAATATTTGTAATTTCCTAACTTAAATTTTTCATTCTATTTGGCAAATATGTAACTGAATAGTAAAGATTTGACAGGTTTGTTGCTAGGCACTGTGGGTGTGGAGGTGACCAGGAAGATTTCTTATTCTTGAAGAACATCCAGTCACTTTGTTAGGGACAGGAGTTTAAACATACAAATTAAAATACAAACACATTAACAAACCATTGAGAAAAGGCAGGGGAGGATTTCAGGAGGGGTTCATAAAAAGAATTGTTAAGTAATGAAGTGGTCAGTAATAGGAAAGTGTATGGATGAGAATGATATTTCAGGTAAAAGAAGCAATATAATGAAACACATTTGTTTTAATGAATGTGGAAGTCCTCTGACTAAACTAAAAGTAGTTAATTGCATTAGATTTTTAAAAATCTTTTTTTTAAGATTTTATTTATTTATTTGAGAGAGAGAGACAAAGAGCATGAGTGGGGGCAGGAGCAGAGAAGGAGGGAGAAGGACAAGCAGGCTCTGCACTGAGTACAGAACCCTACACAGGGCTCCATCCCAGGACTTTGAGATCATGACCTGAGCCGAAACCAAGAGTGGGACACTTAATCGCTTGATGAACTGAGCCACCCAAGCACACTTGCATTAGATTTTTGACTCCCTCCCAGTCTCCCTCTGTGCCTCTGTATAACTATACATAAGAAGAGAAACCTTGCCATGAAGAGAAAACATACCATACATCTAAATCTTCATTTCTGTTTGTAAAAAAACAAAACAAAAAAACCAAAAACCCACATCATATAGATATTTGAAAGGTTGAATTTTAGAAAAGTGACATTTGACAGTTCGGAAATCAGAATAGAAGCCACCTGGGCCATAATTGTGCCATAAACTTCAAAACAGTAAAATTACTTCACTCCGACAGTGAATAATAAAATTGCACATGTTTAGTGATATTTTACAAAACAAAATTTGAATCCTGGATATTTTTTGGAAAAAAAAAAAAGAGTCTGTTTACTTATACAATTAAAGAATTGTTTAATATACCATTTTTTTATTGTTGTTAGAAACAGTATAAGAAGTTATAGAGTATTGGAGTATATATGGATACTCCTTCCTAAGAAGTAATTTCATAATTGAAAAGTGGGTGTACAGAAGATATATAGATAATTTCACAAATAATAATATGCCTATATATACATAGGTTACATATTAATACATTAAACATCATTTCTCTCTGGATAGTTTGCTGGCTCACATATCTTCATGGTTCCTTCAAGCTATGATTAATTACTTCTACCTCCTCCTTAGCTTTCAAATATAATTATCTTAAATAGCACTTATTTCTGGTTGTTGTATACTGTGTTGGAGGATAATGGAAATGCAAGTAGGCTGAAATTTTTGTACGAGGTTTTAGGAGATAAAAGGAGCTTTTAAAATGTAATTTTGTTATATTTTGAGGTCAGAACTTATGCTTCTCCCACCCAGACGTGTACTTCTTCACTTTAGTAATGAAAGCAATAAAAAATACTCTTCAGTTGTCATTTTACTTGCACTTCTTTTCTACTTCAACTTTTCCAAAAAAGAAAATCACTTAATGCTAATTTAGAATTATATGCTGCAAATCTTGTGATCTGTAGTCTCCCATATTATGGGAGTTTTTTTCATAATCTATTTCTTTAACAGCTGAGCTAAACCATGTTCTCATGCGTTAAGCAATTACTTAAGCACTTTACTGGCTACCTAGTAAAGAAATCTTCCACCAACTTTTTTCTTTGTGATATAAAGTGATGAAAATATATCATTTTCATGTTTGAAAATATATCTTGCTAATTAATATAAAGAGCTCATTTCCTAATTACATTAAAATATTCTGGAATTCAGATCTGTTCTCTAAAGCTTGACACAATTCTAGATTAATTGAACCTCTACATGTTCAACTTTATTTAGATAATTTTTATGACAATCTCATATATTCCTAGTATAGGAAATCTGCACAGAATTAGAGCCCAAGATGCAGATCCTTGCTCCATCCCTTCCATTCTGAGTTTCACTCATCTGAAAACACTTCCCTGAACAAATGCTTTTAAATTTCTATCATCCTAGGTATGTGGGGTGGGTTGTGTGGTGTGGGTGTCTTTATGATAATCACCTGTGACCAAAAAAGAATAACCAGACCCTAAAAAAGAAGTAAGCCATTGAAGGTGTTATCAATAGAGATGTTAAAAGTTCTCTGGTTAGCTTTCTATAAAAGACCAACCCTAAAGGCCCTCGTCGGGACCCCTCTCACTCTTGAGAGCCTTTTCTGTATCTTCACTTAATAAACTTCTATCACTTTACTCACACACACAAAAATAATAAAAAATAAATTTCTATCGTGCTTACAATGATGTTTGATTTTATTTTTCAATTTTAGATGGTATCTACTGATTTCCCTGTATGGAAGATGAGGATATAGTTCTTTTATATTACCCTCCCAAATATATATTTTTTATTTTTTTCATTTCCTTGATGAGTTTTATATCATAATTTTGTTGAGAGTACAATTCTGTTTACCATATTAAGACAGTGTAAGTATTATTCACAGCTGAACCAATAAGTGTGTGAGGATTTCATTTCTTTCATACTCATTCGGTATTCTAGAAGTTAATAAATAATTATCTCTTTTTTTATTTGCTCAATTCTTAATTCTCTCTATTATTAATTCATCACCAAACTCTCTGCAGTAATGCATATCACCTCTTCATGTGTGCTAACAAATTTGGAAATTAATAAAATTCATCTTTTTTTTTCCTTAAAGCTATTCCTCCTGAAACCCTCTGTCCTCTTGATTTGGTTTCGGGTAGATGACCTTTGAGTCTGCTGCACAAATGTCATCATGGAGTTTCCTTCATCTCTGTCGTGGGTCACAGCCAGTGTCCTGCAGCCAGTGACTTCCACTTCATTCAGTTTCTTTCTTGTTTTGGTGGAGTGATCATGATTCCTGACAAAGGATTCAGGGAAAATAACTTTTTGAGAAATTGCATGTCTAAGAAAATACTCATTATATGCTTGTGAATAAATGACAGCATTGTTATTTATATAATTCTAGTTTGGGAATCCTTTGCTTTCAGAATCATGAAAGCATTGTTTCATTGACTTCTAATTTCTAATGTTGCAGCTAGAGAAATCCAATGTCATTCTGCTTTATTACTTCTATGGAAATTGATTCTTTTCCTTCTGGAAGATATTAATGTCATTTAATTGTCCCCAACATTCTAAATACTCATTTGATTAATTGATAAATTTCAGTAAACATGTAGCAATATTAGAATTGTTAACCCCTAGTCTCCTGGATCATACTTTATCGATTGGAGTACATGCTTACATACAGTTTATTTTTACTTTGGTCTTACTCATTCAGTTCATTTCCAAAATTAGATCAGCACCTTTCTGCCACCACTTCTCTTAAGTGAGGTTGTTTCATATATTTGTAATACAGTTAGATTGTTTTCTTGCTTTTCTTGTACTCTGCATTGCATTCTAGAATTCTCCAACATCCTGAATATGTTCTTAAAAATTTGCATATGATAAGATCCATCTTTTTGTGCGCTGCAAACTTCTTTAGGTTTTGATTAATGTGTAGTGTCAGGTATCCATCATTACGCTATCATACAAAGTACCATACTTTGTTTATACACTCTCCTATTGAAGGACATCTTGGACACTCTCAATTTCTGGTCATTATGCATAAAGCTGCTTTATAAACATCTCTGTGCAGATTTTTGTGTGCAAATAAGTATTTAAATCATTTGGGTAAATACGTAGCAGCATATGGTAAAACTATGTTTAGGTCTGTAAGAATCTACAGTCTTCCAAATAACTGTGCCATTTTGCCTTCCGACCACAATGAATATGAGTTCCTGTTGTGCCATATCCTCACCAGCAATTAACATTGTCAAATTTTTGGATTTTAGGGACGCCTGGGTGGCTCAGTCGGTTAAGCGTCTGCCTTCGGCTCAGGTCATGATCCCAGGGCTCTGGGATCGAGCCCCGCATCAGGCTCCCTGTTTAGGGGGGAGCCGGCTTCTCCCTCTGCCTGCCGCTCCCCCTGCTTGTTCTCTCTCTCTTTCTCTATCTCTCTGACAAATAAATAAATAAAATCTTAAAAATTTTTGGATTTTAGTCACTCTATTATTTATGCAATGATGTAAAACGTCATTTTAATTTGAAATTCCCTAGTGACAAATGATGTTGAATATATTTTCATACATTTATTTGTCTTCTGTTTATCTCCTTTCTGGGAGATAAAGGTGAGCTGAAGGGAGGCAGAAGGAGAGCACAAAGATGGTGTCCACTACCTGTGTCCCCAGAGACTATTTCAGCAGGCCCCTAGATGTGTGTTAAATTAAATGTCTGACCCTCAGGCCAGTGCTGTAGAAGATCAAATGAGCCTCTTTTGCACAAAGTCTGGGTGCTTTCAGTCAGCTGACTCTGCACTAGGCTCTGCTCAGATGAGTCCCTGTGCAGGAACCCTCTAATTGTTTCTGAGTCTCATGGATGCAAGCCCCATTGGCTTTCAAAGCTACATATTTTGGAGGCTCATCTCTCAGGTGCAGGTCTTAAAAGTTGGGGTGCCCTACACGAAGTTCAAACCCTTTGCTTCTCAGGGAAAACCTCGGGGTTTTGAGTTCCATCCCTTTGTGGGTGTCTGGGCTTGGGGGTGGACTGTGTGGAGAGACTGTGTCTCAGCTTCTCCTACTCACTCCAGTGTGGATTTGTGTAGGTGTCGCTCAGTTAATTTTTGTTTTTCAGAGGAAATGTTTCCATATGTAGCTGTAGACAGTGTTTTCATGAGGGGAGATGAGTTCAGGATCTTCTTACCTCGTCATTTTGAACTGGAACCTGACTTCGAAGTTCTTTACGGGAAATTCTTTTTGGAGAAATGCACTAGACTCTCCATGGCCTTCAATTTCTTTTCGTTAATTAATTAAATTAAAATAGCTTATTTTTGAAAAGATTCCACATTTTTCCCAATCTAACTTATATTTCCATTAATTTACTTCTGCTGTAATTCTTTTTTTTTTTTTTTTGCCAGTCAGTATGAAACTACATACTTGGCAGTAGTTTTTCTTTTCTTTTTTTCAGCTTCAGTAGGTAGGTAGGGGAAAGTACTTGATAAACTATTGCAGAACGCTCGCCTCTCCTTTAAAGCTGCTCTGGGGCAGCTACTTCTCACGTATTAGACAATCGCATTAGTGGCTCTACCTAAAGGCTAGAAAACTCCTGTAGCTTTTTCAACTCCAATAAGCCATTCCTACCTTTCTGTCCAGTCTTCCTTCACGTCTGTTCTAAGGTTACCTCTTCCCATCCTGGTAACCTTCTTTCATCTGTTGTAAATCCAGCTTTGCTCAACAACTTTATGTAAACAAGCATGATATTTTCTACTTGTATATCACACAGTTATCCCCACATTCTCAAGCTGCTTATGAGTAATCGCCTAAAAGTCATTTAAGAGAGGACTACCGGATATAGTAAGGTCACTATAGAGGATCAATTTTCCAGGGTCCACAGTTTATGAAATGCAACTTTGGTTCTTAAAAATATTCCATTTATCTAAATCATATTTACTGCTCTTTACATAGAATAAGATAGTGAAAGCTTGTTTTTAAAGGAAACAAAAGTTTAATAATAAAGGTAGTTTCTATCAGCAGAGTTGGGTATTTAGCAAGATTTTAAATGGAGGGTGTTGAGTAAATAAACATACGTACTGGATAGTCAATTCTGCTATTTTCAACGTTTGTCTGCTAAGTCTTTTCACTTTCAAATCCTCCTAGTAGGATAAAAATATTAATTTTCTTTGTGGATATTAAAAGTTTCTGAAATAACTTTCCTGAGCCAGCCGTTGTGAGTCAGTTTATTGTAATATACAAGCAAAGAGAGAGCCTGGCACAGTGGAAATTAAATAAGAATTAGGACACCTCCATTTATTATTCAATTTCAGCATCATTTTGCAAGATGAATTAGGGCAAAGCATTTTATTTCCTCACAGTTCCAATTTTCTGTCTGTAAAATGGGAGGGCTATTAGTGTTTTCTAGATGATGTTTCTCATAAATCAGCTTTATGAACAGAGGATGAAAAGTAAGCATAAATTCAGTGTATTTAGAGAAATTATTCTAATGCCAGCCTACTCCCAAATTATGCTAAGCTCCTTTGGAAACTGATTTCACCCTCACAGATTAATATATTTGCATTGGGTAGGAAGTCCCATAATTCAGGAATTTGTTGGGTACTGTCAAAGTCAGTTTTGTTCTGTAGCATAATTAGTCTGTTAGTGTAGTTAAAGCATCTTATTAAAAGGGACCCATATCTTTGAGGACCTGCAGCCACTACTCAGGAGTTATCTTCAAAGGTGACAATATTACAAAAAACAAAAACCACAAACAAACAACAAGGGAAATACATAAAACCAAATTAGTTTAGAAAGGTGCCTTATCTCAGATCAGTTAATTCCTTATCCAGAAAGCTAACCTGGAATAGTTTCAACAGTTGACAGCCTTATATATGACAAAATTCTGAATCTGAGCTTGCAAATATGTTAATAATGTAGCAGAACATTATTATAATTAAAGATATTCAATAAACCTACCCTGCAACAGGAAAAATGCAGTGAAATGAAACCCTAAAATGCCACAGATTCCCAGTGTCCCTGTGCAAGGAAAATTTCCTACTCTCAGTCCTTGATGAGTCTTTCTGTAGTGGGGTTCTCTGTGAACCTCTTCTCCGAATCTGTTGGGTATTGTCCAGCAGCTGAGCTATCCAGGTCCTCTTTCCTGTTGATATGGCTACTCTGATAACTGCAGTCCTGCTCAGTGTCCTCTGCTGATTCTTAGGTGTTCTTCTCATGGAACAAATGTACTACTTGGGGCAAGACAGCAACAGTGGGGAAGGCCATGCATATGTGGGGCTAGGGGGTGTATGGGAACTCCGTACTTTCTGCTCAGTTTTGCTGTGAACCTAAGAGTGCTCTAAAAAAAAGAGAGTGTAGTAATTAAAAAAAGATGTAACTCTGGAAGCAGGACAGTTGTTAATATAATTTTTAGCATCTGACTGTAAAATATTTTCACTATTTTATTTCTCTGCAGAATACACACATAGAAGAGTCCAGTAAAAAATACACACATATTATATATCTCTTTATTTCATATATGTATATGAAATAAATATTTCATATTTAATATGAAACATATATATATATAATGGACTAAATTATGTTTGCCCAAAATTCATATGTTGAAGCTCTAATCCCCAATGTGGCTCTTTGGAAATAGGGCTTTTAGGGAGGCAATTAAGGTCAAATGAGATCATAGAGTGGAACCCTAATCCAATAGGACTTTCTCCTCATAGGAGGAAGAAACACCAGGACAGAGAAAAGGCTATGCCAGGACTTACCAAGAAAGTGTCAGTCTGAAAGCCAGGAAGAGAGGTCTCGCCAGAAAGCAATCCTTCCAGCACCTTGATCTTGGAGTTCCAGTTTCTAGAATAAATTTCTGTTGTTTAAGCCATGCAGCCCTAGACTAATACTATATACATGTGTGTAGTACACCTGGTCAAGTACCATGATCTGATAAGGAACTTGAACAAACAGATTCCTATTACAATGCTGCTTTGGTGGTTCTGACAAGAACAGCATGGAGAGAGGGAGGAGAAGATTCTGTCTCTCTCCTCATCTTCCAGTCTAATGTCCCCTACTGACCAATTTATCTGATGTCTCATATTGGCTGAATTTAAAAGGAAGCCAGCTGGCAAAGGAGAAATATAGTTTACAAAGTCACAGGACAGAATCACAAAGCAAAATATGAAAGAGTGGGTATGGAGCTAGGAAACAGTAGCTTAATAATCACATTATATAACAGTAAAGTTAATTGAAAAATAATCTAAAATGGTAGCACAAGGGCTATAAATTAGATATTACAGAATGAATTTATAGATAGTAAAATTTGCACATTGAAATGACTTGTTAGGGGTATGTGCTTAGTAAGAGGATATTAATATATAATCTTTCTCTGGAGATCTTTAAAAGAAGGAAGTAACTTAAATCTGTTGGATGGTTTACTACTCTTCTATCTTCATTAGGGAAACGTTATTTTCCAAATCTGCTATTCTAATACCCTTAACCTATACACTTGCTAACTGAAAGGAAGTCCTCTTTATTTTACTTTTTTTCCCAAAGATTTTATTTGTTTATTAGAGAGAGAGAGAGTGCCTGAGCAGGGGGAGGGGCAGAGGGAATCTCAACCAGACTCCATGCTGAATGTGCAGTCCAGTGCAAGGCTCAGTCTCCCAACCCTGAGATCATGACCTGAGCCAAAATCATGAGTGGATCGCTTAACTGACTGAGACACCCAGGCACCCTGGAAGTCCTCTTTATTGATAGAGTCGTCCTTTAATTCACAGAATACATATAATCCCATTATAAGCAAGGCAATGTGATACAAATATTTATTATATATAAGCCTTAACTTCAAAAAAAAAATAAACCTTAACTTCAAGATGAAATCATCTATGTTCCTAAGTGAGTAAAATATGAGGTACTTTATTTGGTGTGTACCAATTAGATTCTCTACGTTACAGGTGATGGAATACCTGAGAAAGTTGTTTATGGAAGAGAAAAAAAAAAGATAAACTTGGGTGAAATCACTGAAGAATCCTGGCTCTACTGGTTTTAGTTCAAACCTGTCCACCTTGCTGGCTCCATGCTCAGCATGGAGTCTGCTTGGGATTCTATCTCTGCCCCTCCCCCTGTGCTCTCTCTCTTTCTCTCAAATAAATAAATAAATCTTTTAAAAAATGGAATAAAATCAGGGGCGCCCGGGTGGCTCAGTTGGTTAAGCGACTGCCTTCGGCTCAGGTCATGATCCCAGGGTCCTGGGATCGAGTCCCACATCAGGCTTCCTGCTCCGCGGGAAGCCTGCTTCTCCCTCTCCCACTCCCCCTGCTTGTGTTCCCTCTCTTGCTGTCTCTCTCTGTCAAATAAATAAAATCTTAAAAAAAAAATCCTCATTAAAAAAATAGAATAAAATCGGATCCACTTGAAGTAAATGAAATGAGGAGGGGAAACAGTAACTTCAAAGAAGAAAATTAGAATTTTTATTGCCAGAAAAAAAGGCTAATACATATGTATCAACAAGAGGATAGATATCTAGTATATGATGTGATTGTCATAATGAAAGACAAATCTATGGGCATTCAAGGATGGAAGAAGGTAGTTTTGAGCAAAGTCATCAAGGAGATGGTATTTGAGTTTCGCCAAGAGGAAGTTTGAAATATAGTGACGTGGGAAAGTACATTCTCAGAAAACAGAAAAGAGTGGGCAAAGATAAAAAAATAAATTGAGGTATGCATGGGAAGCATTATAGTGTGGTCAGGGAATCTGAAGGAAAAATAGCAAGGACTAAGAAAAGTAGTTTGGCATCAGATTATGGAGCACTTTGGCAGTCTAAATAATTTAATGTTATTTCAGTGGGCAGTGTGTAACCATTGGTGGTTTTTTTAGCAGAGAAATGATGCAATCGTACTAATTACAGGAGAAAAATCTGATAACAACAATGCTTAGAATAAATAGAATTGGAAAAAAAGCGGGAGAAGACCATTTAGAAAGCTGTTACCATAGTCATAACATGCAATAATGAGACTGGGACTGATATAGTAAATTTGGAATGACAAAAGAGAGGATGAATTCTTGAGACATTGGAGGTAATAGGAGCAACGGGATTGGATTTCAATGGCAAGGGAAAAGGGGGAATTAAAGGTGATTTAGTGGTTGTATAAGTGAGTAGTATCTATTAAATGCCTTTAACAGAACAATGGAACATATAATGAATAGCATATTTAGCAGAAAGACAGTGCATTTTATTAATTTGTTTTGAAATTTATGTTTTAAGTTTTATCAAGGACAGAATAAGTAACAAGAGTGTAATAATCTATAATGATGTATGTATTAGTTTCTTATTGCTGTTGTAATGAATTACCACAAATTTAGTGGCTTTAAATAACACAAGGGTGTTATCTCACAGTTCTGGAGACCGGAAGTCCAAAATAGGTTTCACTAGAATAAAATCAAGTTGTTGGCAGGGCTGTATGTCTTCTGACAGCTCTAGGGGAGAATCTGTTTCCTTGCCTTTCCCAACTTCTAGAGGCTACCAGTATGCCTTCACTCATGGCCCCTTCCTCTGTTTTCAAAGATGGCAGTAAACATCTTCAAATCTCTCTCTGACTCTCACACTGACTCTTTTGCCTACTTTGTTCATTAATAATGACCTCTGATTACATTAGGACCAACAGGATAATTTGGGATAAACTTCCCATCTCAAGATCCTTAATTTAATTATCTACCAAGTCCCTTTTGCCATGTAAATTAACACATTCATAAATTCTAGGGATTAGGTTGTAGACCAAAGAGGCCCTAGTCCAACCCTGGAGCTGTACTAGAAACCAGCTCCCCCTACCTGTGGGTACCTGAGTGACCCGAGGACAATATAATCTGGCCACCCGCAATAACTCCACCTCATAACAGCTGAATGGTTCAGTCCACAGGGAAGTGCACTGATTGGAATCAGGTCTGAGTCAGTTTTATATCCTGAAATCCCTGCTCACCTTCCCAGGCTGATGAGCCCATTTCCCCTGTTGTCCCACGAGCAGATGGATGGCTCTAGCATATGTTCACACGTAGTTCTGAACCAGGTGGCAAAACACAAAAAATAAAAACAAAAAGCCAAGTGTACATTGTTTGTTTATTTGCTTGTTTATTTGGAGAAGCCAGTTTAATTTCTGATAGAGTTTTCGTACAGTGGTAGTGCCTGGCTCAGGACTGGGCAAGGAGAGGCCAAACCCTTGCCATGCTACCTCTGTCTCTGAAAATGGGAGCAGAAATAAGAGTTTCAGGCTGAGGTCATTGCTATGTCCCAGCTGCAACAACCTAGAAAATCATGTTAATCAGGGAAATAAAAACCCCTCTAACATCGAGGAAACTGCACTCTTAAAAAAATAAATCAAATAAAAATAAGATGCTCAAGCCACGGCTCTCAGGATGATGAACCCCTGTCCACTTCGAGATGTGGTTGCTGAAGGCAGAGTCCTCAATCAACCATGGATCCAGTCATCACTTGGGGTCATGAGAGAAGATGATGTCTAGCCGGGTCTCATGATCCTTGTTTGGTGCAGATCCCAGTGATGTCTCAGGAGAGTCGCAAGGGGACACCTTGTAGGCTGAAGCACTCAGTGAGGAGGAGAGGGGCAGCACCTGCTTTTTGACTGGGGCAGAACCAAAAAAAAAAAATTGTGTTCTCTGAAACGGGGGGAGGGCGGGCATTCGATTCTGCCAACAACAGTATATAATATGATAAAAACCTAGGAAAAAAAGCACGTTGGCCCAACATTTCAAAATCTTGGTAATACTGTGTCCTTTTTCTGAGGGTTTAAAACAAAATCAAAATTGGGTTGGCAATATCTAAAATAAATGCTGCATTGACCTGTTAGATACTCTTTCACATTCCTCAAATTATTATACTTGGAAACCATATACTTGATTTTTTTTTCTTACAGTTTAGGACACTGTGGTAGACTGGAAAAAACATGATTATCATATTTGAAGAGTCTCGTAAATAAAAGTGGTGTTTATTTTTCTAGCTGTTGCATCTAGGTTTTAGCCAGCGGTCATTAGCAAACATGACACAAGTTGAGGTTTGCAAAAGACATGTGCATTGAGACTTGCCCTTCCATCTTTTTTCTATCAACATGTGATAAGCTGGGCTACGCTCCTGGAGGAGGAGAGACCACATGGAGCAAGGCATCAGCCACCTGTTTGTACTAGCCATCCTTGCCATACCAGCTAAGGGCTCAAACCCCTGAATGAGGTACTCATAGACCATCCAGTCCCCACAAAATGGTCCGGGACAAAAGAACAACCAAGTCACATACATGTGAAAATAGTAAATGCTATTGTTTTAAGCCCTGAAGTTTTGGGGTGGTTTGCTCTGCCGCAAAAAATAACGGATACAGAAATTATTGTGGTGTGTTCATCTAGCTATTGAAGGCAGTTTCCTGTGATAGAAAGAAACGACCCTCTAGAATGTCACTGCATTTCTTATCAAATGACATGAATTGGCACATGATGTTTATCCTTATTGTGATAATAAAATAATGATTTGGTATTGTATCATTTCTGAAAAGTCATACTGAGTAAACAAATTTTACTAATTAAAAGCCACAATCCTCTTACGCACTTTATCTAGCCTATTCAGCCTTTTCAATCCGGGATATTTTTGAGTACCTCATATGGCCATCTCTGATATTCTGCCCACCACATTTCACTGCAGCCTCTTTGAGGAGCAAAAACTTCTCATGTCAAGTAGGAGAGCCGAGGTTCAAATTTTTTGAATGCTTGACAGATTCACAATCTAACATTGTGGTCCTATTTCCCCCATTTTTGTATGATTTTAGAAAAATGTTAATTTAAGTTCATCCCAGGGTAATGCATTTGAGTAAAAAAAGTAAGAAGATGTCATCTTTCATCTCCCCAAGCTCAAGTTAAGAGAGAAGTCTTTTGGGGCACCTGGGTGGCTCAGTCGTTAAGAGTCTGCCTTCGGCTCAGGTCATGATCCTGGGGTCCTGGTATTGAGCCCCACATCGGGCTCCCTGCTCCGCAGGGAGTCTAATTCTCCCTCTCCCACTCCCTGTGCTTGTGTTCCCTCTCTCGCTGTGTCTCTCTCTGTCAAATAAATAAAATCTTAAAAAAAAAAAAAAAAGAGAGAAGTCTTTCCCAAACAGAAAGGACAGGGCAGCTTTTCTTGGGTATTTCTCTTCCCATCTGAACAACACAAAGCATTAAATATGCTCCAGATTGGTGCTACTTCTTATTGATGTTTATTGTTAAAAGGGAGATAATTTTAGAAATATTTAACTATTACATTTTTTTATTTACCATAAGTCTTATTTTGTGGCTCCTTCCCCATTTATTTATTTTTTTCATTCTGTGCCTTTTTATTTTTTTAATTTAACTTTATTATGTTATGTTAGTCACCATACAGTACATCATTAGTTTTTGAGGTAGTGTTCCATGATTCATTGTTTGTGTATAACACCTAGTGCTCCATTCAGTACGTACCCTCCTTAATACCCATCACTGGGCTAACCCATCCCCCCCCCCTTTAAAACCCTCAGTTTGTTTCTCAGAGTCCATAGTCTCTCATGGTTCATCTCCTCCTCCGATCTCCCCCCTTCATTTTTCCATTTCTACTATCTTCTTCTTCTTCTTTTTTTTTTTTTAACATATAATGTAGTATTTGTTTCAGAGGTACAGGTCTGTGATTCATCAGTCTTACACAATTCACAGCACTCACCATAGCACATACCCTCCCTAGTGTCTATCACCCAGCCACCCCATCCCTCCCACCCCCCACCACTCCAGCAACCCTCAGTTTGTTTCCTGAGATTAAGAATTCCTCATATCAGTGAGATCATAGGATACTTGTCTTTCTCTTATTGACTTATTTCACTTAGCATAATACCCTCTAGTTCCATCCACATCATTGCAATATTTCATTTTTTTTTTGATGGCTGCATAATATTCCATTGTATATATATGTACCACATCTTCTTTATCCGTTCATCTGTTGATGGACATCTTGGCTCTTTCCATAGTTTGGCTATTGTGGGCATTGCTGCTATAAACATCAGGGTGCACATGCCCCTTTGGATCCCTACATTTGTATCTTTGGGGTAAATACCCAGTAGTGCAATTGCTGGGTCATAGTGTAGCTCTATTTTCAACTTTTTGAGGAACCTCCATACTGTTTTCCAGAGTGGCTGCACCAACTTGCATTCCCACCAACAGTGTAGGAAGGTTCCCCTTCCTCTGCATCCTCGCCAACGTCTGTCGTTTCTTGACTTGTTAATTTTAGCCATTCTGACTGGTGTGAGGTGGTATCTCATTGAGGTTTTGATTTGGATTTCCCTGATGCCGAGTGATGTTGAGCACTTTTTCATGTGTCTGTTGGCCATTTGGATGTCTTCTTTGGAAAAATGTCTGTTCATGTCTTCTGCCCATTTCTTGATTGCATTATTTGTTCTTTGGGTGTTGAGTTTGATAAGTTCTTTATAGATTTTGGATACTAGCCCTTTATCTGCTATGTCATTTGCAAATATCTTCTCCCATTCTGTGGGTGGTCTTTTGGTTTTGTTGCTCCTTCCCCATTTAATCAGAGACATTCCCAATTGAGAAGGAGGGCAGAGTCATTTTAGAACAATGGGCTTGCTTGGGAAGTGGCTACTTACAGACACAGCAAAAATAACTGGAAAAAAGGTCTAAACATTTTACATATTTTATTGTTTATTTTTCCTTCTACTTTATGTATCTCAACTCTAAATTTTAGTACAGAGGTATATATTATCTCTTCATTCCCAAAACAGTAGGGTCAGGATCGCTGATAGAGTCATTTGTAAGTGGGAAAAAATGTGGATATTTTACCAAGAATCATAATTTTACATGTATGGCATCCAGGTTAATTCTGAAGAGAGTGTTTCAGATTCTCATTGGGAAAACACATTGCTATAATATTAATAGCACAATGGAGAATAAATTCTTTTCCATATTATTGAAACACTTACCTAAATAAAATAGAATTCATGCTTCTTTTTATAATGTGAAAGAATAGTATACCAAATTTAGAATAAGTGGTAACTCAAAATGAGCTCCCACTTTATTTCTTTAATGTATAAAGTAGAAAGAAAGCAGTATAACTAGAATTTCATAAATAAAAACTTCTGAAATATAAAAATTCAATATTTTTTCCATTTAAATAATGACACTAGAAATCAATCTCTTTCAAACTTATAAATAAAGTAAATGTCCTTTCTAAAGTGATTCTTCATAAATTAGAATATTTTTAAAGTTGTCCTTATGGGAATAATCTCAGGGCTGTCAATTTCCAGTTTGGGGAAAGTGATTGTTGAGCACTGTTCCCAGGGCAGTGGATACTATCATGTTTTTTAATAACTATTTTTGTGAGCATTTTCAATCTTACCTTTTTTTCATTAAAATATCTTGCCTTCAGCTCTTCCTACTTCTCTAACCCTGTACATGCTTATTTTATATAAAGCTTTCATAAATGTGGTTGATTGTGGTCATAACTTTGTGATAATACTGTTGTACTAACTTATTTTTACAAGAATTTTATCCAAAATTCTCATAAAACTAAAATCACTTATATACCCTATTAACTCATCATATGTCATTTCAATGAGGCTAGACTGATATTCTCTTTTCTAAATAATGTATTTGAATCCTTTAATAATTAGAGTAAAAAGAATAGCCCTAGAAATCAGGATACCTCAATGTATTATATAGTGTGTGTTTGTATTTAATAATTAATTCTTGAATGCATATATGCATATTTACATTTACATACCTATGTACAAATATTTGCTTGCAAAAATATTTTAAGCGGCTTTAACAAATCATATCATAGCATGGCAGACATGCAGCCAAGTAAAATATAAAGAATACTCTAAATGGTTGCCTCTGTGACAAGTAATATTATCTAACATTATACCAGACTCTTAACTCATATCTTTTCTTCCAGTCTCTACCTTTGCAATTTATTCTTTACATTTCTTCTAGAGAAAGATCTCCAGTTTACAGATAGGACCATTTTACTTCCCTGCTCAGATCATTTCGGTGGAGGTTTTACTTTCTGTTTACTTCTCAAAATGTTAAAAGTTCTTAGGGACACATTCTCTGCTTCTCTGCCCTCTCGTCTCATCACCCACCATTCCGTGCACCAGCGCTACACTCCAGACATACACGACTACTGATTATTACCCTACTTCACTCTGACGTTGTGCAACATTGTGCAACTCCACAGTTGTTTTTCTTTTTCTTTTTCTTCTGTATACTGTCACCTCACCATTAAAGCACTTACCTTTCTCATTCAGTTTGTGAATCCTGCAGTTAAGCAGTTTTCCTCTTGGAAGCCATTTCTGATGTTGCATGCAAGGCTAATCACTTTTTTTTTTTTTGCCATCAGTGTGCTAATTATTCAATTAATAAGATGTAAAGAGGAGTATTAAGGAATAGACTTTTAATTAAATTATTTCCCTCTCCTAATGGATCCTGAGTACCATGACAGTGGAGATTTACTTTTTAATTTAAAGTACCTAACAGAGTCATTGGAAAATAGAAAGCCCTCACTAAATATTGATTAAAATAATTATGTATATAATTACAAAGTTACATATACTCTTATACAAACACACACACACACACGTATAATACAAATATATTCTTAAAGTGTTAAGCTGGAGGAATTTATTATAAAACTAACTTTGTTTTCCCTGATCTTAAAGTGGAGAAGGGGTATTGAGTCTCTTTGCCTAGAAGGAAGCATGCTAATTTTTCATTAGAAATAACTTTCTCCTATTTACTATTCTCTAAGAGGGCTAGCACATAGTCTTCAGTTTTCCCACAAAATGACACAGATATAAATTAGAGAGTCTAAGTTGCTTCACATTTTATTCTTTTATAATTCTAATAAAGTGCCTTATATTCCATATATAAAAGCTAATTATAGTCAATTTTGGATTGTAGCTTTTAATGAGTGATATATTGAGCCAAACACAGAGGAAAGATATCAGGAATAGATTTTGTAATTTTATATTCTTGTAAAAGAACCCTTTATTTTCATGACTAATTTTAATGATTCCAATTAAGATCATTCTTCAATTTTTTCTTCTAAAATTAATTAGTTTTTAGTTAAATCTCAGTAACATTTGAATCTTGATCAAAATGAATTCCACTCATCATTCTCATTATAATGCTCAGTACTTGACACTAACCCCCGGAAACCTCATGAGTTTTAAAAAATTTTTAAATGGCTCACAAATAAAAATTAAAATAAAAGAAAATAAGCAACAAAATATTCTGCCTTATTTTTGGAAAGGAATTTTTTTTCTTTTGCCAGTTTAGAAATAAAGTTCTTTCTCATCTGTGTTTTTTCTCCAAATATTCGTTATTCTAAATACACAGAGAAGAAGAAACTGTCTATTGTTTCTTAGTTCCTTCGATAAACATCAAATTTTTTTTTCTTTTGGCCTTAAATCATTTTATATCAGCAACTAAAATATGTAATTTTTGTTCCTTAATCTGATACAAAAGAAAGGGAGAGTTTTTAATTTTATCATATTATATTTTATTTAATTGGAACAGTGGAAATAAAGCCTGTTTTAATCACAACTTCAGTAACATAGTTGACTCAAGTGAATATTTGAAAACAGTTAAAAGGAATATTTCTAAAATTTAAAAAAACATAACAGAAAATTCCAACCATAGAGATTTGAGTTGTTTTTCACTTATAAGTACTTTGTCCATGAAAGAAAGGAAACAAGGCAATGGCTGTTCTTTTCTTTTCTGCCTCAGAAAAATCCCAGAGAACAGTTGGTTTTGTTTAATAGATGTGTTCTGTTCTGGTGCTAATTTTAAGTTACCAGGTATATAAATCCTAATGGAATTTTGTTTACTTCCCATGCTGCTTTCAGTCCCTCCCTGCAATTTATTTTGCAATTGTTGGTCTACTACAATGCAAGAAATTCAATAGAACATTAATTATCAGTATACTATTTAGAACAGAATGATCACTGAGATGACTCAAACTTGAGATAGCCCAAACCTAATTTATTGGATGGGCATGCCCAGTACCTTCCAAAAAAGTGTCATTTCCCATCTCTGAGTGATGCCAGCTTTTGGACAGTCACCTAAGCCAGGCTGAACCAGAAACCTAAAAATTATTTGTAGCCTCTCTATGTTTCACCTCTGATATCAAATAAACCTCCTAACAATTCTGTTAGCAGTCTCCACCTCTCCTTCCGTTTCTGCTGTCATGAGACAGATCAAATACAAACATATAGGTTGGATATGATGAAAGACCAAACACTGAGCAATGCTGAAGGATGAGCTGATACCTCCTCTGGGAGAAAGACTGGACTTACTTAAATGAGGTGGATTCCCCAACTTCAGTTCTCCACTTCTGTAACTCAGTCCGCTGCACGCCTGGACATGCTTCTAGGTCTGCTGTAACTCTCCCATGGGATTCGAGGGGCAAGGAGAAGTGATGCAAACATGCTGATGCTGATGCTGCGGTATGATTAGTGACATCCTTTGTATCAGGAGTCATATCTTTTACCAAGATTTATGAATCAGTAACATGTTGATTTATGATGTGGTACATACAGTAAAATTAACCTTAGTTCTGACATCAATTTTTTGTGTGTTAAACATTCACTTATACAGTAATCCCATTCCTAGGTATTTATCCAAGGGAAATGAGCACAAATGTCCACATAAAGATCCTACATAACCCTTGGTTATGGATTTGTTCATAATCACCCCCAAGTGGAAACAAGCCAAATGGGTATTAACTTTGAATGGATAAAGAAAACAGTGATATATTCACAGACTACTACTCAGCAATAAAAAGGTACAAACTAATGACAAATGCAACATGGGGAATCTCAAAAGCATTATGCTAAATGAAAGAGCTGTATGCAAAGTCTCCATACTGTATGATTTTATTTATATGAGATTCTGGAAAAGGCAAAATTATAGGGACAGAAATCACACCAGAGATTGCAGAGGATGGGGGAAGGAACTATGTGAGAATTGACTGTAAAGGAGCATCGGGGACATTTTGGGATGATGAAATATTCTATAACTTGACTGTGATGTAATTACACAACTGCATGTATTTGTCAAAACTCATTGAACTTTACACTTAAAAAGGGTGAACTTTAATTATATTTCTATGAAAGAATGTTTGTAAATTCAGTTAAATGTTTGTTTTGTTTTTACTTAAATCAGTTTCCTTATCAGGAACTCAAATACTTGTCAGGTAAGGAGAAATGAGAAATGTAAAGTTTCCTACTATTTGAGAGTTAGTTTGTTGTAGGGAAAAGCACATGTTTCCAGAAGTAAGGATACCTGGATTCAAGTCCTGGCTCTTAAACAAACCATGGGCCATGTTTGAGACTTCCAGGATGTGAGGTTGCTTCAGAATTAAAATAAAAGGACTGTGGATGATTCTGAGGTGAGTTTCAGTATTTAAGCATTCCTGATAGAGCTTAAAAATGACCCATACAAAATTCCTCTACCCAGTAGTGATTGCCTAGAACACCCACTAATATTCACTTCAGATACAGCAAACTGTCCTGGGCATCATAAAATTTCCAAGTAATTAACATCAATATTGAAGGTAGTTTCTGATAATTCTTTGGTTGTCTTAATATTTTCCCTTCTTGATTTTAATTGTCGAGTTCGGCTTCATGTCTGGATAAAGTTTGTTCACTTTCTCACCAGGGAACCTAAACTCTTCTCTCAGATATGGTAGCAAGAAAAGTACAGTTAAATTTTCACCTCTCTTTTTTCTTGTGCAAAATGAGATTCTTCATTGGGATTCCCAGTTACCAACTAATCCAGCGTGGCCGAAGATGTAAAGACTCAAAACACAGTTGCAGCTGAAATTAAATTCAGCTGCTTACTCTAAAGACAAAATTTTACTCTCATACTTCTTTGCTGGTGGAGATTCATTTACTGAACTCTTGATATATTCTCATTCAAAGTATTCACCATTCCAATTCCATTCTATATAATTCAGAACTTCCTAAGTGTTATAGAAAATAAAGGGATTGGAATTTGTTATGATAGCTTAGAACTTCATTTGTAGGAACTTCCACAAGAGGTCTACCAATTCCATCTCTTTTAGTATATTGCATAAGAGAATGGATCACAAACTTAAGTTTTTATTAAAATCACAAGGAAGACTTATTTAAATACAGTATTGGAATCTCATCCTCAGGAATTCTGATTTAAATATTTCTCAGGTTGGATCTGAGAATCCTTTTTTAAGCAAGCAGAACAGGTGACATTGATTTAGATTATTGGTGACCATATTGAGAATCTTCTCAGTATATAGCAGGATCTCTCATATTAACAAGAGTTTTGCATCTTCTTTGACCCCAACATGCAACATCAAGTTCCACAGATGTCAGCTCTTCATAGATGCTCATTCCTATTGCTCTTTCCTTTCTGCTGGCACAATGGTAGAACAGATACTCAAAGCTCCTTACCATGACCATTACAATAGCATCCTGAATCCTCTTGATTTTAATCTTGTCCTTCCCAAACATTCCACGTGTGATTTACCTCCTATAACTGTTTCCTGACACTCCTCCATTCAAAAACCTTTCAAATCCCTCTGATTTCCATGTAGTAAAGTTCAAAACTGTCATTCAAGCCACTTCATCCTGAACATTCAGTGTTATGCTGTAATATTCTCTTTGCCTGAAATACCATTGTTTGCAATCTCTACTTGACAAAATCCTATTCAATCCTCCGATTTCTAATTCAAATATCTATCTTCTTCATGCAGCTCTTTCCAATCCTTTTAAACATAAATAACTTCCACAGCATTTTATGCACATATCTATCATATACATAATAGATGCTCAATAAACATTTAATAAATGAAAAAATGATTACATGATCAGCTCCAGTTGCTATGACTCATTCTCTTCTTACATCCAATTAGTCATTCATCTTTTTTCATTTTTAAGTGTAATATTTATTGAGGAAAACACACATATAAATGTGCAACTAGATGGATTTTCACAAAGTAACCAGAAGCCAAATTGGGAGACGGCACATGACCAGTAGCCCAGAAGCAACCTCATTGTCCCTCCCCATTCCTATTCCCTGCGAAAGGCAACCATTATCGTGACTTCTGGCACCATAGATTAAATTGTCTATTTACCTAACATGAATGAAATCATACAGTATGTACTGTTTTGTGTCTGGCTTCTGTTTTTGAATATTGTGTTGGTGAAGTTTACCTATATTTTTGCATGTTAGCAATTGTCTCTTTATTCTAATTTTTACATAGTAATCCATTGTATAAAAATACCATGAGTTATCTGCTCTATTTGTATGGGTATTTGAATTGTTTCCAGTTTTTTACCCTGGCTGATAATGTTACTATAAATATTTTATACATGTTTATTGATGATTTTTTGCAAACATTTCTGTTGAGCACATACCTAGGAGTGGAATTTCTGGGTCAGATATTGTTGATTTTTTTTCTAAATATTTCATCAATACATAGTATTTAACCTTATTTCCAGTGAACTCATTATTTCAAGCTTAGGTAATTTCTAATTGGGATTAGTACAGTGACCTCAGAACTGGTCTTCCTGCCTTTATCCATCATTACCACCCATTTTTCCCAATTTTGAAAGAGCAATCTGTATAAAACACAATTTCCATCACGACCTCAACTGCCTGAAAATTTTTTACAGATACCCTGTAATTTACAGAAAAAAGTAGAAGTTTTATATCTGACATATGATTTACTTTATGATCATGCCAGTGTTAATTTTTTAGCCTCATAACCTCCAATTCTAACAGCATTTCATTTCAGTCTAAAATTTTATTACTCTTCTATACTTCTTTACATTAGCCACTCTTCTATAATGTAATTAGTCAACAAGGACTTAACTTGAGTATAGAGGTGTTTTCTTTTTGATGGTTTTAGGGAAATTCTTCTTGGCCTTGAGGTCACTCCTATTGAGTTCTGGCCTCATGTAGGCATTGGCTGACCCTTAGCTCATAAAATATTTTTAGTATTCTTTAAATTATTTAACAAATACTGTTGGAGACTCTAGGCCTCCAGTTTGAATCACAGAGGGTTCTGAATGCTGTGTTTACCCTTTACAGGTGGAACAATATTTATTGATCAAGGGGTCCTGGTGCACTGAGTCTCCAGGTGGGATTAAGTAGAACTACGTTAAGATTCCATGAAAGAAGCCTACCAAATACTTACTGGAAATTTTATTTAAGAGGGCAGTGATTGGGGTTGAGTGATATAGGAGGCAACCAAAGATCTCTTGATTTCCAGAACTTTTTCTCCATCTAAGGGCATTTTTTTGGAACGCTTGGGTGGCTCAGTTGGTTAAGCAGCTGCCTTCGGCTCAGGTCATGATCCCAGGGTCTTGGGATCGAGTCTCGCGTCGGGCTTCCTGCTCAGCAGGGAACCTACTTCTCCCTCTGCCTGCCACTCCTCCTGCTTGTGCTCTCTCTCTCTGAAAATAAATAAATAAAATCTTTAAAAAAAATTAAAATAAAAAACGGGCATTTTTCTCAGGAAGCAGGGGCTAGAAAACAAAGTCCAGATTATTCATTATAGAAAGATTGCTTGATGGTAAACTACAATTTTGGCAGCAACTGAATTGGGAAATTTGATATGAGCCAAAACTTGGAATTTATCTATGCAGTGGAGAAATAGCAATTATTTATTTTTAATAGCAATTATTATTATTTTAAGTAGACCACTCCAGTGAGGGCAATGAAGCCAGAGAGCAATAGATAGCATAAATCCTGGCTAGCAATTGGTCAAATTTAGGGTGCTAGAAAGAATTTAAAAAGGGACTAAATTTTTAAAGATAATAAACAAAGAGGCACGGACCCAGTCTAAAAATGGCTGGATGATAGGAATTCAGACTGTAATCAATTTGAGTAAGTAAATAGAATTTTGTATGGAACTCATGGCTCTTTGAACAAGAGTGTTTTCAACAAATTCTCTTGCCAGGGAACTCATCTAATCTTTAAAAAAAATAGGAGGTTCTGATTTTGTAGATTAGGCAAACATAAAGAGCTGATTAGGTTATATGGTTGACCTCAGAAACACTGAGACACATCTATAGCATAACTCCTGGTGGTCAAAGATATTCTTATGTTATAGTATTGAATGCAAATTTTGACCTCTATGGTATTAGTCTCAGTTTTTTGCTTATTTTGTTTGTGTGTGGTATTGCAGAATAAGCTTAATATTACATTACGGTAGGAACTGTTATTGGATTATTAGGCTGCTAGAATATGGTAGAATCTGTAGGTTATTGAAGGGTAAATATCCAACTGTGATACAAGGACCATATTGAACACTTATTAAAAGTCCAAAATTCTGGGCCCCTCTCAGGTCTAATTGGCTTGAGAACCTCCAGAGGGTAGAGGGGAAATAGCAGTCAGGAAACTTCTTTATAAAATAAGTAGTCCAGGTGATCCTTTTGTATAAGAAAATTCAGGAAGCTCCATTTAGACAGAGGTCAAAATGTTATAGAAATATGTCAGAACAAGCAAGTACTTTAAGAGTTAGTGGTGGGCAGACTTGAATGAATTAAAGTAAACTCTTAGAGGAGGGATTGAGAAATTGTGATCCTATGGGTCAGGAGAGATGACTGGTATACATATAGCTTAAATCAGAAGAGTAAATTAAAAGGCAAACAAAAATAGGGTTGCATGAAGAGATCTGGTCCAATGTAATGGAAAGGATGTCAGGCAGAAGTAGAATCATTTTCTGAAAGTGTTATGCAACATGGGAATTTGGCTTGTAGGCTTCTCTTAATCGTCTTGAACATATTTTCAAGTTGGAACTCAGTTTAACGAAGTACTCTCATTCTTTTGTAATGTTTGTTCTTTGGGGGCTAAAGAACCCTCCTAATTCCCTTAAGAGCTTAGATAGTCTCTTCATAGGGAGGACTGTGTCTACACTGTGGGTTGGTACTTGAGAATATCTGTATTCCCAGAATGATTATTTTATTGTGGACTTAGTCTTCTGCTTCATAGTTTGGTAAAGTGTGTGTGTGTGTGTGTGTGTGTGTGTGTGTGTGTGGTATGTATATCTAGTCACCCCCTTCTTTGTCCATAGTTATGAAACTTGTCTGGGTTATAGACCCTGACAATAATATGTATTAATGTTTATTCATAGCAGTTGATATTTTTATAATGTTAAAAAGAAGCACTTTTCCTAAGGATTTATTGTATAATATATAAAGAACAGATAAAAATCTTAAAGAAGAGAGAATGTACTTTTTTTTCCCCAATAAAACATCAGGGGAATTTTTCCAGTATCTTTCCATTTACACTATTCCCTATAAATCTCTCAGCTTCTTCCAGTGTCCCTTTCTTTTCCATCTTCTCTTTCCTGCTTATAATCTACTTTATAGTATTTTATGTTATAAAAAATACGTGTGTATTTGCGTACTGAAAACAAAGATTTAATCGGTTAATGATTAATAAACCCTTAATACTATTTTTAACAATAAAAGCATTCATTATAATGCATTTAAAAAATTATTCTGTTATCAGGGACTATAAGTGTCAGTTTACTTCCGTAATTATTTCCTGTCCCGTTATCTCAACCCCTCTCAAAGTTTACTGTATCAACTGCAGTTCATCATAGGGGTTTTTTAAATGTTCACTTTGGAATGTTTTCAAGAATACACAACAAAACTGCTTCAACCTCTGTTTTGCAATTAAAAGAGTAGTTCCAATGAGTAGCCACTGGGAGGTAGCATGTGTATTGTGTTTTCCTTACATTTTTGTGTAAAGTTATGAACTAAGAGCTCATAGTACCTAAAATTAATGATAATATTTTTATGATTTGCATTAAATTTGTGTTAAAATATATAATTAATAACCGTGGTCAAATTGGTGAACAGCAGAAGCTAAACAATATAAACAACCAAATGTCATCCATGCTGTGTTAGGAGGTCAGTGTTTTTCCTTGAGGAAAAATATATAATGCTGACTATTTGAATATTTTACCACCTCTGTCACTTTATGAAAAGCTAAGTAACAGAAAGTCTTATGTTCAATTTGAGAATAGTTTAGAAACAAAAATAGTTAGGGTTACATGCCTGAGTTAGAAAACAGCATCCAAAGTAGGAAGCTCATTTGCAGGCCTGCACATATCTCAGTGGAAACATATCTCTGCTCTGCATAGATTTTTTTTAAATATCCATTAAATTGTTACTGTTACTAAGATGTATTACTGGAAATTTGGACTTTACCACAGTAAGTCAATTTCCTGTTCATAACATGCTATTTTGAGCTTTATTAATGTGAAAGGTAACCTCAAAGCATTAGAGGCTAATGCCTTTAAAAGTGTCAAATATTTTTAATGTTTGCAAATTTTAAATATGTCAAATAGAAAACTTTTGCTCAAAGAATTTAGGCTTAAGTTTTGACTAATGTTGAATTCTGATTCACTTCTTTCTTAGTACTTAGCTATAATTCAGGAATAGTGTGTATAATGGAAAACATTTTTTTGTAAAATCATAATCATAAACTATATCAGAAAATCAGAAAATTCATCAAGCACCAGTAATTTACTGTTTGCCACATCCAGTCTTTAATTGAAATAGTCTTTTTAAAAAATTTTTATTTTATTATATGTTAGTCACCATACGATACATCATTAGTTTTTGATATAGTGATCCACGATTCATTGTTTTCGTATAACACCCAGTGCTCCATGCAGTACGTGCCCTCCTTAATACCCATCACCGGGCTAACCAATCCCCCCTCCCCCCTCCCCTCTAAAACCCTGTTTGTTTCTCAGAGTCCATAGTCTCTCATGGTTCATCTCTCCCTCCGATTCCCCCCCCCCCATTTTTCCCTTCCTTCTCCTAATGTCCTCCATGCTATTCCTTATGTTCCACAAATAAGTGAAACCATATAATTGACTTTCTCTGCTTGACTTATTTCACTTAGCATAATCTCCCCCAGTCCCATCTTAAAATAGATACTTATTAATTTAATTATTGGGAATATTTGTATTTTTACCAAGACAAACTACCTTCCAAGGGGGAAAAAAGGAAATAAATGAGAAAAAAATTTCATGTTGTTTGCATGATTAGCAGAGGAAATATCTTACACCAGCCACGATTAGGAAATATTAGAAAGCCTAAAATGGCATTTAAAGATTCCTTCCTTGATATTGACTTGGCCTTTTAGAAAATCTAAAGAGTAATATTTATTAATTATAAGTTTACAACTTTAAATGCAATAGCTACTACATTTCTATTGTGAATATTTATCTCACACTTGTTATTATCCAAATATGTAAAGTCTATGGCTATTAAAATGAATCCATCTTTTAGAAAAGAACTCTGGGATGCTGGTTTTTTACTATATAATTTATAGTTATTTTAGAGCTTGCTAGACAGAACAACAAAGAATATTATCATTTTGTATTTTAATCTGATGATTTCTCCTCTCATTACACAAATCTGCCTACAAAATTACCAGAGCATGTCCTCTTAGCTTTCCAGGTCATCCTGGGACATGAATTCAAATAATTAAAGCCCAAAACATATGATGACCAGAAATAGAGTAGAAGCTCTCTTAACCAGCTGTCATATTACTTACTCATTAGTTCATTTAGTCTCTCCCTCCCCCTTGGAAACAAAGTGGACTGATGTTTCGGACACAGTGAACTCTTTCATAGCAGAGTTTGCCCACCAGCAAACTTGCAGACTTTTACTCTAATTCATATGCATATTTAGTCGTCAGAGTTTCGTTTACTATAATAGAGCATCCTTCAGATAGGTTAAGCAGAAAAGTTACTTATCTAAAACATGAGATAGCCCAGGAAATCTAGAATCACAGCATTCCCCCACCATGTGAGGAGCTGGAACAATGGAATAGGAGTGGAATTCTGGGCATGACCCCTATTCTCTTCTCACACCTGACTCCATCTCACCCAAGAAGGGCTTCATGAACATTTGTGTGGATACCCCAGTCCACACTTTAAGCCTCTTGTGGCCTAGAGATATATCACTATGGTACAGTTAGCCTTCAACAGGACTGACCCAGCAAGAAACTTGAAAAGGACCAACAAAAAGCCCCTTTGGCCAGGAAATATTGAGGTTTTGAGTTGCCAAGATATATTCTAGAAGCAGATACTTTAGGTGGGTGCTTCCTTTTCAGTGTAGGGACTCCTTGTTTCATACTGAGGGACAAGGCCAAAACAGTATAGCATTTACTAGGGCCTAAAAGTGGCATTGCTCGGAGGCAATGTAGTCAGGCATGCTGGGGCTATTGATGGTCAACGTTAATAACAGGCACCCTTATATCAGAACCTTCTGTCACTGACAGAACCTCTGTCACCACCATTGCCATTAGAAAATCAATCCTTGTAGCTATAGTTTCTCCATTGAAAGAGAATCTAAGTAACTGACCTCCTTCCTGATGTGTCCACATCTAAACTGCAAGGGAGCTTCATCAAGAAAATTTCTAGCTTCTGCTTCAGGGAAACCTAACTCAGAATATAGGAAATTCTCCAAATCCAGGAAGAATGTTCAATATTTCTGCATGGCCCCAAAGACATATTCAGCGTTCACTAGCCTTAGGGTTTGAGTTTTTTCCAAAGCAATTTATGCTGATTGCACTTATACAATTATATAATTTAAAGAGATATTATGTAAACCCACAAAAAGTAAATAAAAAAGAAAATTATTTCTTTGAAAACTTTGTTGAATAGTTTGGGAAAACTTGATGAAGGTGAATTGCTTTTAAAATACTATTATATTAGGTGTGGGTGGAAAAATCATTAAGCTCTAAAAAAGACTCTGCAGTTAGATTGCTTCTCAGTGATTTTAGGTTACACTTTCATTTCACTTTAAAGAAAGCAAAACTTGAAACCAACTGTAGATAACCCACTATGGGTGTGGATAATGAGGGAAAGACAATAGGTTACTTGAGTCAGCAGAGGGATTTTTAAAAGTAAAGATGTTGGCCCAACATCCAAAGGTTATTAGCACAGGATTTATTAGCTGGTTTGAAAATTGGAAGAAAAAAATAATAGTATTGAGTCCTAGAGGAGAAGTATCCATTTATCAACCTGACACTCAAAATCTTAGAGATGCATTGAAATTGTTTATTGTATGAAAATAACTTCACAATAGAGCTAACTTTATTTTATGATTCCTCACTTAAGTTGACTTTTTTTTGAATTAACCAACTGATTAATCTTGATCCCATTGGTTAAGATGGCTTCTCCAGTATAACTAGATGATTAAAATTATGGTTGTAACTTGAATACTTGTGCTGATTACTTTGTCTTGGATCTAAATTAATTTCCTATGGATTCAGTTATACCATAATTAAGAAAGGTGAAACAACAGTCTCAAATTATTTTTGCCAAATGTGCACAGATAAAGTCAAATGAAGATTAGGAATTATGACATATAATTGATTAATTAAATTCTACTCTAAGAGGAGGGATTGGCAGTTTTTCTATGTCTGCATTCGTTTAAGCTACTATTCCTATATAAAAGGCAACTGAAACAATTATGTTGCTAACTATTTTTTTTATCATATTCTACACTATCAGGATCTGTTAGGCACTTTGTTTGCTTTTATATGTGCATATACCATCTCAATTAGCTGTTATTCAAAATTGATAAACATTTTGGTTGTATTCTGCTTTAAAAATGAAACTTTTCTGGCATAATTTCTGACACTGTTTCCCTTGATACAGTTAGTTCTGGTCTTAAATTGCCAGTTCCAGTTCCTAATATTTACCTGGACTCAGGTTTCTGACATTTGTTTCTTCCTAGGTCATTTCCAATTCTCGCACTCTGTTGACGTCCATAATTTGACTTAACCATCTTTGCTAAGAATTGGTGATGCTCTTGAGGTCTGCTATTATATAGAACCCCCACTTTGTCTTGATGACCAGATTCTGGGTTCCACCTGAGTGCAATTTACATTCATAGCCATCCCCTACTTTTCTAGATTCTGCCTGGTTACAGCTCTTCCAATTCTAGCTCCTTGTCTCCCCTTCATCACTTGCTAACCCCAAATACCTCAAATATCCAGGGAACTGAACTATGTCAAAATATAACTATTAATCCTCTTTGGTTCTTGGTATCATTTATCTTTCCTTTGTGCTGCTCTGCTCTATTTATTTTTCCAATTTGTTTTTGGTTATCAGCTCATATTTCTGAAACAAATTGATTTTATCTTGTCATTTTTAAGCAGAGCTCCATCCATTATACCTTAACATTTTTATCAGTCAGGATTGCATTCAGCTGCATATAACAGCAACAACAACAAACCTAACAGTTGCTTAAATAATTAGTCATTTGTCATTTCTTTTTCCTCCACTACAACAAATCTGGTGTTAAGAGGGCCAGACTAGGTGTATCAGCTGATACAGCTAATCCCAACAGGGATCAAGCATCCTGTCTTTTTGGCTTCCTAAACAACTTAGCCTATTACTTTTGTCCATTCGGTGATATGATGGCCTCTTTTGTTTTTGCCAATTGCCAGCATCTTCTTCCTTTCATGAAATATACCCTTCCTGCCTTTGAACATTATAAAAGAAAACTTTATTGGGGTATAATTGACATGCAATTAACTGCACATATTTAAAGTAAACAATTTGATAAGTTTAGGCCTATGTATACACACATAGAATCTCCACCACAATCAAAATAATTCATGTACTTATTACACCTCAAAGTTCCCTTACTTATGTCCATTTGTGTTCCTTTTCTTCCTCATCTCCTCCATCCCAAGGGAACTACTGATGTGCTTTCTGATGCTGAAAATATGTTTCGATTTTCAAGAACTTTGTAAAAATGAAATTATACAACATATACTTCTTTTTTGTATGGCTTCCTTCACTCAGCATTATTATTTTGAGATTAATTCATGAGGTCATGCATATAAATAGTAAATTCCCTTTTATAACTGAGTAATAGTCCATTTTATGGATCTTTCAACATTTGTTTATCGAGTCACCTGTTGATAGACATTTGGGTTGCTTTCAGTTTTGGATTGTTAGAAATAAGGCTGCTATGAACATTTGTAGGAAAGGCTTTGTATGGACATATACTTTCTTTCCTCTTTAGATGTCTGGGCTACATGGCACATATATGTTTTATTAAATTATTATTGTGATTTATTTAATATGTTTTATTATATAGTTTATATTGTATTATGTATTATACAGTAAAATATATTGTAATAAATTTATTGTAAATATTAATGTTTTATGAAACTTCTGATCTGTTTTCCAAGGTGATTGTACCATATTACCTTTCCACAAGCAATGTATGAAGACTTTCAGTTGCTCCATATACTCATTAACACAGTGGCATGGTCAATCTTTTTAATTTAAATCTAGTGGTATAGCATTATGATTTCAATTTGCTTTTACCAAATGACTAGTGATATTGAATATATTCCATGTACTCATATGCCATCTTTATATCTTCTTTGGCGAAGTGACTGTTAAGATATTTTGCCCATTTTTTTGGTTTGTTTGTTTTCTTAATATTGAGCTTTATATTCTGAATACAAGCCCTTAGTCAGATATGTGACTTACAAATATTTTTTCTCAGCTTCTGGTTTGTCTTCTCTTTCACTTAAAAGTGTGGTTTGCACATTAGAAATTTTAAATGTGAATGAAGTTGATTTTGTCAATTTATCTTTTATATATTTTGCCTTTGGTCTCATATCAAAAACAATCTTTTCCTAACCCAAGGTCACACAGATTTTGTACTGTATTTTCTTTTAGAAAGTTTTAGTTTTAGGTTTCACATTTATTTATAATCTATGTTGATTTTAAAAATGTGACAGCAGGGATGGGTTGATGTTCATTTTTTATGTGCATATCCAAATTTCGGGGGGTTTTTAATTACGTTTTTTCCATTTGGTGAAAAGACTATCCTTTCTCCATTGAATTACTTTTATACCTTTGTTGAAATCAATTGATCATGTACCTGTGAGTCTATGTGTAGAATTGATTCTTTTCCATTGATATGTTAGTTTATCTTTATATCAGTACCTTACTATATTAGATTGCTATCACTTGAAATCAAGTAGTGCTAATTCTTTTTATTTTTCAAAGTTGCTTTGACATTCTAGACTTCGCATTTCCATGTGAATTTTAGAATCAATTTATCTACTTCTAAAAAAAATAAAACTTCTGAGATTTTGATTGGAATTTTTCATTAGGATTGCATCTATAGACCAGTTTGGAGAGAATAGGCATCTTAAAAACTATAGTATTTTGATCCATAAATATGACATATCATTCCATTTATTTAGATCCCCTAAAATTTATCTGCTCAATATTACGTACTGTACAGGTTTTATACAAGATGGTCACTTTTCTTTTAAGCAATGCATCTTTATTCTTGGCTAGAAGAATAGAGGAAACACTAAAAATCTCTTTAAAGCATTAGGCTTTATTTTTTTGTAAGAAAGCTTTATCGAAGAACTTGAAACTTCATCTTACTGGCTGAAATTATTCATATAGTAGAATGTATTTGCAAGGCGGTCTGAAAGGATATCCCTATAATGGAAGATGTCAAGAGAAAATGGGTATGGGAATGATGTTCAAGTAGCTGATCCACAAAGACTGAAAATTAACTTCTCTGTCATAAGATTTTTCAAAACTTCCTATATTTTTTACTGTATTTATTTTACTGTATTTTTTTACTTAATGTATTTTCACTGTATTTATTATGTTTAGAATGGCAAGAATATTTTCATCTTCTATCTAGTAGAAGAACTTCCCTTTCACATTCGGTATTTCAGGTGTCTAACTTTAAAATATTAGGTCTGAAGGCATAGCTTCTCCAGGACTAAGTGATTGATATTTAGCCGAATTTCTTTATTCATTATATGTCATTAATTATAATTTTATTTTATTTTTTGTAGAAAATTCCAGTCTGTCTTAGTATAGGAAGGATCCAAGGTATTTATGTGACCGATTTGTGTTAGTTTTGATAATTGGATCTGATTGCCAAGATCTCTAATAATACCAGAGTTTTGGACTAGACACCCCCGAATACCAATGACCCATAGATCAAAGATGGGAAGAAATACTCCCTAACAAAGGGTAGTGTGTTTCCTCAAGCAACCAGCATGTACCTCACCTGATATTCCCTCAGCTTTTTGTCACACAGTGAGGGTGATGTTGGAGATTGAAACTGGGAAAAATGTTAAATTTTGTGTTGAGAGTTGCCTGTTACCATCTAAGTATTAGTCAAAAATGGATATTTTGGAGGCTGCCTTGATGATCATTTTGGTCATCTTTCTTGTTAACTCTTTAGTTTTATAAAGAAATAAAATCTTCCAAGTGACTGCAAATCAGGTTGGTCTTTGTCTTCTTTAAATTACCCTATAATCGCAATAACCACAAATGAATGCCGTAAAACTACCACTAAATGTCGTAAGTAATATAATATATGATAAAATACTATTTTTGATTTCATCTTTTCCATGATGTACTCTAATATAATAGTGGCAAATTTATCTCAAAATGTAAATCTAGCATATTAAGTGTCATTGGTGATTTTTCTTGTAATAAAAACATTTGTGAGGAAAAACAAAGAAAACTCTGGTGACCTATAATATAAATAAAATAAGTAGACATCAAGAAAAATGGCATTTTATGATTCCTGATACATTGTGGGACTCAGGCATCAAATAGATCTCATAGCATTTACTGTCAGTCCCTAGTACATGGACAATTAATTAAAATCTCTTATTCCTTGATTGTTGGAAGAGGTTATTTTGTTAAAACTCAACCACAGCGAGTCTGTGTAGCCTGGAATCCATTTTTTGTACCACATGTTTCTTATATTCCCATTATTAAAAAAATTTTATCTGAGGCACAAACGCTTGGGGGAAAGGGTGGGCTAAGGGGATAGAAAAGCAAGTGATGTAAATATTTATCTTCTCTGAAATAGAAGGAAACAGACTGTCCCATGTTTATTTTGTTTTTTTAAAGAAATAACTAAGTAAGCAATTCGGGTTTTCCCCATACAATTTATATTATTATATGTTCCTACATTTAGCCCTATTTAATAGCACTTACTATAAATAAGATATCCCACATACATTATCAAAAACTTCTAAGAACCCTATTAAGTAGACTTTATGATCTCTATTTTACAGGTTAGGAAATCAAGAGTGAATATCAATGATCAGGCAACTGGGAAATAGAAAAAGTGGACAGTTCCTTGAAATACTTGAGTTATTGTTACAGTTCATCTCAGTGGGACCGAACAGTTTAAGCATACATGTTTCTATTTTACATGCAGTCAAGATGTTCCTTATCAGGATTTCTACATCTCATTCTCTAAATGTTGTTATTCCTCTCATAAACATACCTGATAATTAAAAGCCAGCAGCTGCTCCATCAAAAATGTAGGACATGTGATAGTGCGAAAGGGAACTGTTGTGGAGTAAGACTCAACTAAATTCAAATCTCAGCTTCCCAGTGTATTTCCTTGCCCAGATATCAGGGTTAGAGTTTGGGTCAGGGTCAGGATCAAGTAATTAACCTTCTATGTTTCATTTTCCTTGTCTGTAAAATGTGAATAATACCATTTTTTCCAACAGAGCAGTGGTGGGTAATAATGAAGTCCCTGACAAAGGTCATCCTCAAACATTGATGCTATTATATGTGGTATTACTCTCTACCAAAGTGTGGTATCACTTAACAGGGGTGGGTTTGGATAATGTAAAATAACTGATATTTTCTCTTCCAATTTGCATATTCAGCTGACATGAAACTATGCTTGATATGATGATCACACTTTAAGAAGTTTCTGTTATGGTAATGAAACTGTGAGGTGGTCAGAGAGCATTCAGCAAATTCAGGATTGTAAAGGAATTTCTTCACAAAGAATTGAGGGGTTTACATGGTGGAGTGGAAAACATGAGTTGGGTAAGGAAGCACAGAGCACTGAGAAGATGAGTTCAAAAGAGAAAATAGGAGTATGTGCTGTAAGTTCCTTATGTATTGATTTATTTATGTTGCTGTCCCACTCCCTGTATGACTGTAAATTCCTATCATTAGAAGGATATAGAATAAATCAAGGTGTGTGTGATATGCATGTGTGTGTGTGTGTATGTTCACACATTTTTTAAAAAGGAAAAAGAGATACTCATTTTTTTTACTCCATAATAATTTTTGATTTTCTCTCTCCTTTCTTTTTATCTCTCCAAGAACCTGGTGCATAAGAAATATGCCCATTTATGTAGCTATGGACATAAAAATTCAGCCCCAGTTTAAAATAACAACCACCACCACAACATCTTGGGGACATTTTAAACTCAAGAGGGTTGTTAGCTCTGATTGGAACTACTCTGACCATTTGCTGCCTAGATGAAGCTCTGTGGTGCTATCTTTGACTTAAACTCCCAGGGAATCACACAAAACACTGCTTTGGACAGTGTTTCCAGGAAGAAAACAGCTTAGACCTAATAACAATATGCATTTAGAGGTGGGAAATTGCTAACTCAGCTATAAAATTATTTATGTAAGATGCAATTTTTAAGTCTCCTCTTTGTTTCTAAAGTAGAGTGCATAGATATATACATTACAAAGCTATAAATCACTTTTAATTTAAACATAACTCACTTTATTAATCCCTTCCATTTCTCAAAGCCTTCTTGTACTGTAAAGAAATGCAAGCATCCGTGCATGAAACTCGGATACACTTCAATGATTTCACACATTTAGCCAAGATTCTAGCTTAGAAATTGCACAAAATAGATGAGCTTGAGGCCATAACACTCATAAGCATTCTACGAATATTTTTATCGTGAACAAATTTGAGAACTCTCTTCTCCCTTTGAATCCAGGCAATCCAAATGCTATATTTGCCAGTGAATATAATTTTAGAAATCATTAGAATTAATGAAGGCATATTTTCAAACAATAGAAATATTCACTGCACTGAAACTATTTTTGAATATATTGAAATATATTTTAATATAATATGTTCCAAAATTCTCATCTTTTTAATTCTGGGGTCAATTCTGACATCCAGGGTTCATGGTTTCCCCATCTGAAAGCCAAGTCCCTCCTCTTCTTCTGAATTAATTTGAAATGCTGTGTAGGTATTTGCCAAGCTCATGTAATAGTCTTAAGGGCTTTGAGGTTGACACCTTCAGTAAAACCTTAGAAAACTGAATTGCATATGAGATATGGTGCTACCTTTATATGGGATGAACTGATACCTACTTTTGCATTTCTGATTTTTAATAGTAAAAGTAGAGTGGACTATCAATAAAAGGAAAAAAAACCCCAAGTGTTGCCTTTTTTAATATTTTTCCCCACTTCTGTGGTTAATTTATATTTCTAACACTAAACTTGATGTCAGTAGTTTGAGTTACTAATGATTAAGGATTCAGAATGTTCAGTGGCCAATTTGGCCTCACCTTTAGAGCCAGACCTCCAGGGACACCTGGGTGGCTCAGTTAGTTAAGTGTCTACCTTCTAGCTCAGGTCGTGATCCCAGGGTCCTGGGATTGAGTCCCACATCAGGCTCCTTGCTCAGTGGAGAGTCTGCTTCTCCCTCTGCCTGCCGCTCCCCTGCTTGTGCTTTCTCTCTTTCTGACAAATAAATAAATAAATAAATCTTAAAAAAACAAAGCCAGACCTCCGTTAGTGTTGGAGAACAGCAGAAAGTTTAAAAGAATTTATATTAGGCCTAACTGGTTTTATTCTTTTAACCTCTCTCTTGAGGACTCATTAGAGATGAAAAGTGAAGACAACCACCTTCTTCTTTGGCTACAAAACTACAAAATATATCACCAATATTTTTATATTAAAGGGAGGAGACACAGACAACCAACTAATCCACTTCACTCCTATGAACAGAAGGAATTAGCTTAGACAGTAGAGGCCAAGGGGTGCTGTGATCCCTTTCCTTTCTTAGGGTTACTTCAATGTTTTAGGCAGGCTATCTGATAGAAAAACATTCATTCGTTGCTTCTATACCGGTTATCCCATGAAACCCATTTAAAATCATGACTGATGCCATTATACAGTATACAGACCACTGTGGCTGGAGGAAGCTTAATGGTGTTGCCTGGGAAGAATCATGGTTTAATGCAATTAAAGATCTGTTTTGTGTTTAATCTTTAAACAGAATGAGATTTTTTCCACCATCATCATCACAGTATCCAGAGAACACAAAAGTCTCAGATTTAAAATTTAGAGCTACAGTACTATGCAAACATTTTATGGTTAATAAGGGAAAAAAAACACTACAAACTGCATAAAGTGATGTTATATAATTATTTTCTTGTTAGCAGCCTTCTTCATGAGACCATAGCCCTTTGAAGTTCTTCGGTTCATGACTGTAACTGCTGTGCTTAGAACAAGGCCTGGCATTGTATAGAGGTTCAATAAGTGTTTGATGAATGAATCAATAGTAAGTGTCTTGAAGCAGGAAGTGTATATTATGGCAAGATAACTCTGATGGGAGGAGAAAGATATAGGGTACTTAAAGAGACAAGAAGTTCAAGTTCAGGACCACGGCAGTTCTCTAAGCCACAGATACATAGGAAGGATTGAGATATGATATCAGAACTTATGCCATATACTTTATATACTTTATAGCTTATTGCATATAAATAAGTATAGTAAATTATATATATGTATATATATGCATATATATATGTATATGTATGAGAGAGAGAAAAATTGAGAGAGAAAATACGAGAAGAGAAAAGGGAAGGGAAGGGAGAGAATTTGACCTGGGATTTAAAAGCAGGAGAGAATGGATTCATAATTCCCCTACACATATACACACACACCTCACACATACCACATATATATTTGGGGTGAGATATCCCACTCCAAGAACATTCTTCCATAAGAAAATCCATGGAAACATAGGTATATTATTGAGTCACAGAAAGGTAAGATATTAATTAGAGGAGGGTTTATTTTTTAATCTTTTCTAACTGGTATAATGGATCCCATTGAGAGGGAAATATTTTATACACAAGAGAGTAGGAATAATTGATAACATAGGGTTTTGGGTTTTTTTGTTTGTTTTTGTTTTGTTTTGTTTTTGTGAAAACTTCTGGAGACAAGAGGATCCCCAGCATGAGACTGACCTTAAATAAAAGTCTGGAGAACTTCCTTATTGGGACAAGAGAGAAGAGGGTATAAAGGATGTAGATGTAAGCTTTTATGCCTGGAAGTGGAAAAAAATTAAACATTGGAAGAAAATTGAAAATTTTGCAAAAGTTGATAGAGGAAAATGAGGTACAGAGTTAATGGGAAAAATGAAGAGCATGAAGATAAACATTTGGTTGCTGTTCAATCTCAGATGTCCATTTAAACTTGTGAAATCATGATTCACTACTGGAAACAATACATCCCATTTTCTGCATTTTCCCAGCAGTTGCCTCAGTGGATCAGGCATGGAGAAATCAAATATGGCCTGAATCAGGGCTTACCTTTGGAGTGATGTCTTACTCATAAAATCTTTCTCAAAGTGGCTTATTGTCAAGGTATTTTAAATCTAACGGGTCCCAAAGTTTCCTAAGTCACTTAGTATCTGTGTAAATTTCTTTGTAGAAAGCTGACACAGGACTGTTGAAAAATAACTGGTATTTATCCCATTATAAGAAACCTATGGGGCGCCTGGGTGGCTCAGTTGGTTAAGCAACTGCCTTTGGCTCAGGTCATGATCCTGGAGTCCCGGGATCGAGTCCCGCATCGGGCTCCCTGCTCAGCGAGGAGCCTGCTTCTCCCTCTGACCCTCCCCCGTCTCATGTACTCTCTCTCATTCTCGCTCTCTCAAATAAATAAATCTTTAAAAAAAAAAAAAGAAAGAAACCTATGATGATTTTGTATGTCATCAATTACTTTTAGACCGCAGTACAGTACTATTTGTCCATGTGGAAGTATAGCTTTAAATGGAGAAATGGCTACTGTATAATAAGACACTGTAAGAATTCTTACTGCAAGTATAGCAAAGCAAAATAAATTCTGCTTGATTACAAAGCTAAGGATTGCTATCTTAGGTAAACAATGACCAGTCTGATTTTGTTCTTTGAATTCAGGATGTTACCAACAGTATACCTTCGTAAGTGTGGAAAGGAGATAGCCTTTTAAGCACTTCCACCTGGTTTCACTAAATTAATTCTATTGGTATCTTTTATATATATATGTATATTTCCCATGCTAGAAACAGAGAATAAGAAAGACTAAATAATCTAAGTACAATACATACTGGATATTGAGGTGTTTTTTAATCATCCATCGGAGTATGGGTTTCTTTGCTCTTTTGATATTTCAGGAGAACAAATAATGAACAAATAATGATGATGCCATACTTTGAAACTACGAAATTTAAGGGAGTAAGACCATTTAACTTCAACTGACACACCATTCATAATTCTCTCTTTACTTTCTGTTCATGGTGACTGCTGGCAGAGTATGGTATCTCCTTTCAGATAGAGTCTAAGCAACAGTCTATACCTAAGTGCTCTTTTTAGAATTATGGCAACTCTGGGTCATGTAACCTTAGGCTGATATAGTAATTAACTCTTTATGTCCAAATGACTGAACTGCATGCTCTAAGACTGAATGTAAACAAATATAAATGTCAACATAAAGATTTGTTATCTACTTTTGGTAGTTAATGTACTACTGGAAAATAAGTCATCTTGTGCATAATTTTTAAAGAATATAAAATAAGCTATATCTTGTCATGAAGTGTTCAGATTTTTGTGGTTGAAAAGTTTGATTCTGCATAGTTTGTAGCTCTATATTCTTCCACATTTTAGACTCAATAAAAAAGCCAACATCTCAACTCGAGGAATGAATTGGTACATTAGCTTTGCCCTGAGACATCTGCTAAAGCCTAGGAGAGCTTTTGTCCCTTTCCATGCATAAAGCTGCACATGACACTGTGGATTTGTGCTAGTGTTCATTCAAAAAGCATCTATTGACTATCTGCCATGCATGGCATGATACCAGAATCAACTATAATTTTTAATAATGGGTAGAGATGGAGTTCTTACAGTCAGTGTAAGGCAGCCTATGAAAGAATAGTAAAATTTTAGAGATAATAGGTCCTGGAGAATGGAGACAAACTTAAAGTGGACAGGACAGAGGAGACATCACTGAAGATAGATCTTTAGTACTTAATAGAAAAAAATTAATACACTGAATAAAATCTACTAAAACCAAAATTCAAGTTTCTAGATTAAATAATATTTTCAAATATTTACAAATTTCCATTACTAAAAAGTTTTGAATAGAAGATAAGCCATTAGATTTCACATACTACTATATGAGTACAAAAGCCTAAGAATGAGTTCTTCATATTTATGTTGTATGTTTATTTGTGATCTTTAGAATGACATATCTACATTTGGATCTTTAGTTTATTTCTGTTATTCTCTAATTCATTGTTTTTAAATATTGTATTTAGAATGCCAAAAGAAAAGAGTTTTGTATAAATGGGCCTATGAAACAGAGAAATTGTTGGCCTTGTCTTAATATAGAACCTTGTCTGAATTCAAGCTCTATTACAATTTTTGGGACCATGGGCAAGTCATTTAAAGTCTTTGGTTCCAGTTTTCTTTTTCTTTCTTTTTTTTTTTTAAGATTTTATTTATTTATTTATTTATTTATTTATTTATTTATTTATTTATTTATTTA